>NC_141667.1:198640084-199180084 GCF_028749965.1 Puma concolor
ATAATGTTGTGACAGAATTTCTGGGAAATAGGTCTTCTCAGACATCTCTTGCTGAACTGAAAATAATGAAGCATATTCAAAAAGATTTAAGTGAACATTCTTATAGAAATCTAGCAAAAACAAACCAACACAACAACAACAAATATATGCCTATGCCTAAACTCTTATAGTAATGAGCCAAAAAGCATTTTTTTATTAATAGAAAAAAAAGCAGGACATACAACACAATAATCATAAGTCAGTTAAATATTATGAATTCAAATATGGATCTCTACTCAGTCATTAATAAAAAAAGGCACATGCCTATTGTCTGTTATTAATTACCATGTATTTATCATGCTTTATATTATGTTGAAAATATATGCTGAGTATATGTATGTATTTATGTATGAAACTAGTAAGTGAATGGAAACAATGCACACAACTTGTTAAATATGGCTTTTACAAATGAGGACAAAATAGAGGGTGAATAAGAACTTTTATGTCTTAGTCTATAAACATTAATTATTTGAAGCTTTAGATAAAGAATGTATTTATGTATGGCATGTTAAAAAATGTTATTTTATTTATTTATTTTTATTTACTTATTTTTTCAATATATGAAGTTTATTGTAAAATTGGTTTCCATACAACACCCAGTGCTCATCCCAAAAGGTGCCCTCCTCAATACCCATCACCTACCCTACCCTCCCTCCCACCCCCCATCAACCCTCAGTTTGTTCTCAGTTTTTAAGAGTCTCTTATGCTTTGGCTCTCTTCCACTTTAACCTAATTTTTTTTTTCCTTCCCCTCCCCCATGGGTTTCTGTTAAGTTTCTCAGGATCCACCTAAAGGTGAACACATATGGTATCTGTCTTTCTCTGTATGGTTTATTTCACTTAGCATCACACTCTCCAGTTCCATCCATGTTGCTACAAAGGGCCATATTTCATTCTTCCATCAACTGATGAATGGATAAAAAAATTGTGATTTATATACACAATGGAGTACTACATGGCAATGAAAAATGTGATTTTAAACATCATATTGAAGTATAAAAGAAATGTGCTACCACTACCAAACTTCTTTCTATGTTCCAAGAATACAGCTTCTCCAGACATTATTCTCGCAGAGAATATGTGCTCCCACTCTTCCAAAGTAGGAGAAAGTGACTTACTGGTTATCTATCAATTAATCATTCACTCCCATTCAATAAAATATTTGTTGAGTTCCACTCTTTGTAACATTGTAGTAGATGCTGTGGATAAAACAGCAGAATAAACTAAGTCCCCATCATTTGATTATAATCTATTTGGCAAGATAAAACTTTTATAAAAATAGTGATTATAGACTACAAATAATCCAATAAAGAGAAATTTAAAAATGTGATTAACAAAGATACAGGTAAAACCACTTTAAAGACAATGGTCACTTGTGACATTTGAGAGAAATCCTATAGAATATGACTAAATCAGCCACTGGAACCCAGTGAGAAAAATATTCTACATGGAAGGGAAAATAGTGTAAGGACCTATAAATAATGACAGGTTTGGCTTGTTTGAGGAATGGAAAAAAGGCATAGTGAGGAAAGAAAAGAGTACTATAAAATAAGGTTGCAGAAATCAGCGGAAGTCAGATGATGCAAAATTTTAAAGGTTATAATTAGGAGTTTGAAGTTTATTCTCAGGCTTATCTTCCAAGTAGTGAGTATATCTGGACCAGCTAAATTAGCTAATGGCACTTCTTATTTGTTTGGTTTAAAATAGGCACATGAAAGTATGCTGCTTTGGGTTCTGATGGTGTGACTTTTAAGTTTTTGTAAGGGAAACAAAAAGGTAAATTATAGGCCTAGAGATGCCAGAATGGTAATAAAGTCAGGATAAATATTTCTATCTTCTGCTTCCTATCCTCTGTTTGGTTTTGAAAATTCAGCTAAAAAAATAAATAATCAAAAGACTTTTTATTTTCTTTTTTTGAAGAAAGCAGAAGTAGTTTTTAATATAAGTTGAACTATGATCAGCAAAAGAACTCCTCAACATTTTGATTAGCTTACTTATGTTTTTTTCTGATGTTATCTATTTTATCTTAAAAACACTACTGCCATCTATTTGAAATAAATTGTTGTCATTTTGTGTAAAAATAACTTTAAAAAATAGCCCCTGGAATGTAAACACAATATAAGAAAGAAAGAGACAGAAAGAGAAGAGATTTTTAAATTGGGGGGGAAAAAAGCTAAAATGGAAATACTTTAAAATATAACAGGAAAAAATTTTTATAATAAGATCTTCTAAATCCAAAGTAGAAAAATTTTATGTTCCAAGTCCTTCCTTGTCTATTCTCCTACTAACTCCTTTTTATTTTATATTTCCTTCATCCTTTTAATCTTTTTTGGGGGGAGGGTCTATTTTTTTATGTTTTTGGGTTTTTTTTATTTCATCAGTCTATGTAGCCTTGTCTATTTTGTTTAAAATGTTTTTTTCTCTTTTCTTCATTCATAGTTTTTGAGTTTATATTTAAGCATTTAAATATGTTCACTCTTTTATATATGTAAATATACACACACACGCATTTACACACACACACACACACACACACACACTTAAGAAGTTGCTTTTTCTTTCTTTTCCAGTATAATTTGAATAGAAAAAAAAATGGTGACACTTGTTTCCTTCTTACTTTACTCGCCTCTCTTTCACTATGTGCATATTTCTCTTGGACCTATCATTTTGCTTCCTTGAATCCTCTTACACTTCTCCAGCTTATATAAGCCAGACCTCTGATTTCCTTCAGGTAGCTGTCCTTTGCCTTACTCTCCTTTCTCGTTTACTTTTATCCTGGTTATCCTTCTCTGTTTCTAAGAGTAGCCTGCTATGTGTTCTTCTCCATTTCACTTTTCTAACATTTGTATACTTCTTCAGTTTGAAAATGACCTCATGTTTGCTGATTTTTTTCTTTCACTTTTGTGTTTTTCAAATTCTCAAATTTTTCTTCATTTTTTTTGAAAACATATTTTTAATAGCATAAATTTGAAGTAGGTAGAATAATACCAAACATCTTACAGTATTTTCTATGCACCAGGCCCTTCAAGGTATTTTATATACCATCTTAGTTCAATGACAGTATCAGGTCATTTCAAATATTAAATCCATTTTAAGGAGGTAAACATTAAAGCACAGAAACTTTGGGTTATTTCCCTGATGTCACAATGCTAGGAACTGATTTTGCCAGATTCAAACTGTGTAATTTAACTCCACAGTCTGTGCCCCCAATCATCGTTATACGGCTTTTTTTTTTTTTTTTTTTACAAAAACCTAAACTAGGAGTGGAATATTCTTTTTTCCCTATTTATCAATGTTAATTGAAACTAAATAAAATAACTACACCACAAAACATTTCACTGAAAGAAACTGGACTCTTGAATGAGTCTCCTAAAAATAAGGCGCCCATTACTTGTCACATATAAGACAGATTTTATACTCGATTTGTAGGATGTTGTTTTTTGAAAGTTTCAGTAAAACTATATAATACTGCAGTTTAATAAATAATAATATATTTCTCCTAATTACACTATATTATTACTTTTTACTTTTTTTGGAAAAGTTATATTTAAAACTAATTATTAAACCAGATAGATGTTCTTTGCTAAATGAGGGAAAAAGAGATTCAAAATGGAGTGAAATGACCAACTAGGCAAGATTCAAGGGCAAAGTTAATGAAAACCACCTATCAAGAATTTAGATAGACAGAATATACAAAACAAAGTATTTGTTAATTTATTGCAAGAAAATTATTCAACATTCTAATGAAATGTAAAAATGAACTATTGAGCTGATGACATCAAAAATAATAACATACACTACTAGATATAGAGCTATCATGTTTACAAACATGATATACCTCCCTGTGCAAATTGATTCTCCTTTATGAGCATGTTTCCTTCCAGCCAGATTTATGCATTGTGTTAGCTTCTTAAATTAGTGGACTATGCATGGTCTTAAATATTACCATTTAAGGGGACCTCAGATAGTCACCTATATATTTCTATTTCAGTCAATTCTTTTGGCTTCTCAGTTACCATCTATGGTAATGTGCACTTAATTACTTTTATTCTGGGAAGCATTAAATACTAAGGTACTATGTATTTTATGTTAGACCTGATGATAGATGATGGATATTAGAGACGAATTAGATGTGAGACATAAAAGAATCCTCAAAGGCCCTTATTTATGACTATCTAAAATTCCACAAGAATATTGAATTTAAAATAAAGAAAAATCATTTTATCTGTGTTCTTAAAGTCCTCTACATGTATGGGAAAGAATGGTGAAAGCCTATGTGAATATTTTAGGATAATTATAAGGAAGAAACATGCATGAGATTTAAAGTAGTGAAAGGAGTATTATTTAAGTTTGACACTAGACAGAAAAATAGATTCACTAAATGCTACATGATACTGGACACGAGGGATATTTTTGAATAGAATTTAAAAGGAAGAAATATTGGGAAAGTGGTACTTGAAAGGAAGGGGTATTAAGAAAGATTAGGACCACATTCTTAGTAGTACAGCTTTTAAGTGTCTTTTTGCATAATTGCCTTTTCGTGTCTCAGCAAGTACAAGGGTAGCACTTTATTATTTTTACCTGACTTAATCACAAGGTTTTCAGAAGCTTTCTCCTAGTAATCCAATTGTCTCCTCATTAGATTTACTTCATTTGTGTTGCATTGTTTGGAACATAGTAAAGACATTTGTGGCCTTAATAGCCTCTGCCCACATTTGTAACCTCTGTCAGTACCCCCTTGTTTCACTGGCAATTGATGAACATATTTATTTGGACCTACTTGGAAAACAGTTTGTGTTTTTCAAAAATTATTTACCCAGGTTATATCAATCTAAATATACATTATTTTTTACTATTCACGGAGAATGTAAATATTTTTTAAAAAGAGCTGAAGTATTGACAACATTATTGGCCATGAATTTTCATTCGGAAAAATAGTTGGTTTATCTTGCCTTCAAAATCTCATCCCTTGACTAAACTATTATGAATCATGTCAAAATATGTCCTTGTCTCTTAATATCTTTAATAAATTTTAATTCATATAATAAATTTAATATAAATAACAATTCATTCTATTTAAGCTATGTATTTGTCAGTGTCACTTCAGTTATCTCTTTGACAATATTGACTGATTTAATTAATTGACTAATTAATTAAATCTCCAATCTTGCTGCACAAAGTATGTGAAGCAGCATATAGCCTATATTATGGTCATAAAATCCCATTACTGAAAAAAGCGTATAGATCATCTTGTCTCATTTATAAAAATAAGAAAGCATTGGCCCAGAGATATTAAATTATTTTTTTCGACATAATTAGTAGTAGAATGTGAACTGGAAACTAGTTTGTCTAACTTACACTTTGGTGTTGTTTCAAAATCCTGAATATAAAAAATAGTTTAATTTTATACATTTTACATTTGATACATCTATATGAAAGGAAGATTTTAATAAGTATTTCCTGATAATGAAAATGAATAAGATGATGACAATTAGCAATTTTTTATGTAATCTGAGATGACAGAGTCATAAAATATTTTTAACTCACTGTATAGTTTTGCTACACTTGTGTCCTTGAAAGGTGTCCCATGTTTATTTTAATATATGGAAGGTATGAATCTCTGGCCTTAAAATTAGGTGTGTAAGATATTTAACTTTTTATTTTCATACTTCTGAACGTATTTTTCACCTCAGTGTTTATTTCATTATAGGAAACTAAAATTATTCAATTTAGAATTAATGTCCATCATTGAACTTTATTCAGGATTTGCCCTAGTTTTTTAAGAGTTGCTGTTAAGTTCTGGGGAGGATTACTCACAGCCAAGTCCTGGGGAGAAATCCAGAGTTCTTTATAATCCACTGTTCACGCTGGCATATTTGATAGCATTTGCTGTTAACAACTCATTTCTGCTGGTTCCTTTTAAGGCATCTAGCTATCCTGGCATCCATGGCCTTATTGGCAATTGCTTATGTGCAGCACATGTAGTCTTAAAGTTTGTGAGGACTTTCAAAATCTGCTTCAGGCCTCTCTTGTAAATGATACCGCATATCCATTTTTACATGCCTGCTTTATCACCAGGTTGTTCCAAGGAAACATAGGGGATTTACTTGTTTGCTTTATTAAGTTTTCTGAGCCAGGAAAAAAACAAGTTTTTTTTTTTTCTCCCATTCTTTTCACTCCACCCCACCACCTATTCACAACCTGCTAGCTCTCCTTGAAATTAGTAGGATAAGTCTCATCTCAAGAATTTCCCAACAGGTCTAGCTCCCTTGCATCTGTGACTCTCCTTCTCTATCTTGGCCTATGAATACCTCAAAACATCAAAAGACAAGTTTGTGATGCCCAGGATAGTTTTATGCCAAATTATTGTCCCTGAAAATTAATTGCAAAACACAATGTTTTGAGTATCCTTTCCCACATGCTTTAAGTATTATTTACATACCATAAAATTCCCTATTGTTAAGTATGTAATTAATTCAATGACTTTTAGTAAATTTTTGGATTTGTACAACAAATACCACAATCCAAAAGTAGAACATTTCCATCACTCCAAGGGACCTGTGTATGGATTGCAGTGCACAATCATATTCCGGCCATTTTCAAGTCCTTCCTAGTTTTTAATTTCTACATGATTCTTTTACAACTCCACTACATATTGATTCAGCTTCTCAGAAAGCCAGGGATAAATGAAGAGCTTCTCATAGCCCTGTATAGATTTCTAATTTCTGAGACCTCACTGTTAAATTTCCCTATAAAAATTACAACCTAAAGCTAGTTGAGTCCCTTGTCATTCATGTTCATCAGCTACTGAGATTCCTATTCTTACTGATCAGGCAGGTGTACTTTCTTCTCCAATCCAAAACAAGCAAACTCTATGTAGCAACAATCCTGCTAGTTTTTCTGGCCTGTACCATCAAACTCTGGAGGGAGGGTATTTAGGCAAGAATACCACAGGCTCTCACTGTTCAATTATTTTTGTAGACTTTCAAGACTAACATGTCTCAATTGTTGTAAATTTTTGATCAACTTCCAGAGCTCTGGAATTATTGTTATTGGCTATTCTGTCCAATTTTAAAGTGGGTTACTAGGGAGAGGTTTTGCTGAGCTCCTCACTTTGCCAGACTGGAAGTTTGTCCCAACTATGAAAATCTTTTTTGAAATCCAAAATTTGAAAACAGACCCTTTTTTCTTCTAATCATTCTTTACCCTAGCCATAGTCTAGGACATCCCAAGTATTGACTGGAACAGGCAGAAACACTGAGATTGGGGGCAAATTCTGGAATTTAAAGAAATGGAGATTTAAAAAATCTATTATGAAGGTAACACAGAAATTTTTGATGTTCTCTCTCATGCTATAGAGACCCTTTTTTTTCTTAGATTCTGATCAATAAGAAATTTCACATTCAGCATCAATGTACCTTGATAACCAGGTCCTGACCTGAAATGGTTGCCTTTCCCACTAGGTAATGATCTGGACCTTTCCATAAAACATCACCACACACTGTCCCTGTCAGTGCACTCAACACACAGAAACTCTCAGTAAATAGAAACCAAGGAAAAAAAACGTTACTTTTGATTTGATAGAAAATAGTAGATGGGGAAGATAGAGGCAAAGTTGACTCTGATTTAATTTATTGTAAGTGAGAATTGGTTAAAAATCTTTAAAAAATAATTTAGCTTACTGTGTCATTTCTGCACATAATGCTTTTATAAAATTTACCTGAGAAGTATAAAAATACATTTTAACAAAAAATGAAAATTAAAGGAAAGTAGTAATACATGCAATACAAGTGAATTCATGAATTAAACATCATTCAAATTTATTCTTCAGTTTCATAGTTCAATGAATCTGAACTTTCATAAAGAATTTCAGAGAAATATTTTTGATGGAAATATTCATAATAAAATGAGCTTTTCCTAACAGTACATCAGGATATAAATGAAAATGGTGACAGTTTTATAACTGTTTCATAAAGACATTTAATTTTTGTATCGTAACTAAATATTTTTTTAGGACTAAAAAGAGTGCTTTATTGTCCTATTTTAGACTCTAAGTTATCTAATCTCCTAAAATTGTCTGATCCCACAGTACACTGAAACAATATCTTTCAAAGCCTAAATAGGAAATGATGCAGGTTTAGAAAATCCTGCTGCTAGGCAAGAAAGCTGTAGCTCTTTACAAAATCTCTCAAAGACTACTGGGACAAAGTCACACAGCATCAATGGGTTGACGGAAATCTTTATCTCATTCTTTTTGGGTAGTTTTAGATTAAGAAGTTCTATCAAAAGGCCCATGCTGTTTTAAATTATAGCTCATAGTAAGAAAAAAAAAACTCCCTGATTTCTCTTTTGGTTTACCATTTATATAAGAAAATTCAATTGTCTCTTATACACTTGGTTGCAGAGAACACAGTAAATTTCTGAATATCTTGCTAGCTTGCTTCATTAAATTGTTCTTCTTACATTTTGACTTTTTAAGTATTAAACAGGTAGCACTGTATATGAGAAATAAAGAAAACTTCTCAAATTTTATATATGAGAAAAACTGTTTCATGCACGTATTTAATTTGAAGAACAATTTAGGTCCATTCAAAACCATTAGATGCTTTGCTCTGACATTTAGTTATACAATAAATGAGTCTCTTTCCAAGAGAGAAGTACCTTTCTTTGCTTTTTAAAATTATCTAAGAAAAATTCACAACAGAAACTGAATTTTCTAAAATACACAGAAATGGCTTCATTGTTTTGTGTCTAGTAAGTATAAAAGTGCCTTGACATTTGTGTTACAACAGTAATAACCTTCTTTAAAGTCACCAATGTGCTTTGGTCTTAAAAGACCATAAATGTTTATATGCCACTGTACAGAACTGCTCAATGTGTATATTATCCACACATACACACACAGAGTTCAAAATAAAAGGTCGTTTACTTTGCACGGTTTCCACTACTGGTGGAGTTGCACATGCACAGGATTGTTAGATTTTACTTCTGTTAGATAGGAGTAAAGAGATATTTAAATCTGGTACATATTGCATAGTGCAGTGGTTTTAGTCATGGGGAAACTACTAAAAATCACAGATGAACAAGAAATTAGTTTCACCTGGCATGTGGTGGGGTCAGACATTAATATTTTTTTTTTAATTTTTTTTTTCAACGTTTATTTATTTTTGGGACAGAGAGAGACAGAGCATGAACGGGGGAGGGGCAGAGAGAGAGGGAGACACAGAATCGGAAACAGGCTCCAGGCTCTGAGCCATCAGCCCAGAGCCCGACGCGGGGCTCGAACTCACAGACCGTGAGATCGTGACCTGGCTGAAGTCGGACGCTTAACCGACTGCGCCACCCAGGCGCCCCAGACATTAATATTTTTAATAAAGTCTCTCAGATTTTAATGTGGAGCCAGATCGGAAACCACTGGTCTTGATTTTAGGATTGTTACAACATAATCCTAATACCATAAATACTCAATATAGGATATTATTTAAGGAAAATTTGCCCTCTTCCTTCCTATCAGCTACGAACTTTTCATCCTACACACTTTTTCCTAAAGGTAGGAAAACCTGTGACCTTTTTTCTCACTTAAATTTTACTTAAAGGCCAGAATGTCCTGAAGAGTCTAGTCCTCCTCTTTCCCTTTCTTACATCTAACCATGCTGCCATGTGTTCCTCTTTAATTGAGGATTTCCCAAGAAAAAACTACCTCATATCATTCATTCCAAAGGATGAAAGGCTAGTAAAAAAAATTCACTCTTTTCATTTCAAGCTCCAGATTTTAGATAAAATGTGTAGGCATCCATGGAGACAATTACATATTATTTTACATATCCTATCAAGGAAAAAACTGCATGAGTAATTAATTAATCATTCCTGCAGTGAAAATGGGTTAGCAGCATCCAATGGGTTTGAGTTAAAACTAACGTGAAAATATAACAATGATCAGAATTAGTGAAATGGAAATAATTGCCAGTTATTAAAATACAAATAACCTAAGCTTTCATAAAATTATATACTATAATGATCAGTAACTAATATCCAAAATTTGTTTATGCTTAAAGTAGGCATTTAATAAATATTCATGAAATGAATGCATATGAACTTAAATGTCAGTGAACAGACTATCAGTTCAGCAGTCAACAGAAGTAGCAAACTGAAGCATCTACTTATTTAGAATATGGGAGCTACATTCTCACTCTATCACTTTTTAGTGGGGAAACCACAGGAAAATACTGCACTCACCAGTTCCTCCAAACTAGCTCAGCCAGACTCTGAGGAGTATTGTGAGGCTTAAGCAAAATCCGGCAATATGAATGAAAGCATTTTTGTAAAGTAATAAGTACTATGGAACTTTAAGATATTTTTAATTTGCAAAAATATTAGTGGCGCAGTACTAGTGAGTTTCAAAAATATTTGTACTATCTTACACTATCAACAGAAGCTCTACCAATGAGGCAAGCTTACTTCTTGGAACTTCCTTTAATAACATTAAATTTTAGTGTTTGTATTTCTTACAGATAATTCACATATCGCATTAATTTTAACTTTAAAATGTATTTTTAAATTGTAAGACAATAAAGTATTATACTGAATTGATCCTACTATACAAATAATAATCACATTTAAATCATGAATGAAATTCCAACATTTATGAGAAACAACTAGTAACAACTGAGCATATAATTTGCCATTTTCAACAAATTTACGACAATGATAATCTAAAACCTATTAAATGATAGACATTACTTTTATGTTACACGATGCTTAGTCATTTTTCATAAATACTGCTTTGGTATTATTTTAAATAGCTATACTTTGTTTTTTATAAGTATTCCTCTTCTTTTAATCTTTATTTTATTTTTGAGAGAGACAGCAAGCACGAGCAACAGAGAGGCACAGAAAGGGGGACAGAGACAGTCTGAATGCAGACTGATGCAGGGCTCTAACCCACAAACTACAAGATCATGACCTGAGCATAAATCAAGAGTTGGACAAACTCAACCAATTGAGCCACCAGGTGCCCCTAAATAGTGATATTTTTCTAATATTTTTCTTCTTTATTTTCAGTTCTCACTTTTTAATTTTTCTGTATCTGTAACAATCAGAAATGCTATTGGTACTTCCTGCCAATATCTTCTGATAATAAATCATCATCACTTTTTGTCCACAAGTGAATAAAGCAAACACACACACACACACACACACACAATATAAATTTGTGGCTTGTGTGCTGATATATGAACATACAAATAATCAATAACGATATACAGCTTAAGCAAATTTTGTAAGACCTTAAATTATTTTCTACACACAGAGTATAATTAAACTAGTAAAAATGACAAGTACCTAAAAAATGTTCAACCACTGGGGAATTCACTCAAAGTTAAAAACTATTAGAAAATATTTTGAACATTAATAACAATACAAAATATCAAAACTTGAACAAATGTAGCTAAAAGGGAAATGTAAAACCTTAAATGCACACATTGAGAGGAGAGACTGAAAAGTAATGATTTACTTTGTCTCTCAAGAAGCTAGCAATGGAGGACAGCATTATGCTCAGAAAAACAAAAGAAGAAAATCATCAAAGAGCAGAAACCACCCCATGAGTGGGGTGGGGAGGAATAAAGTCTTCTGACTATCTAAGAAAGAGTAACATCAATCTTACACAAACTCATCCAGAAACTGGTAACAGAAGAAATATTCTACACTTTTCTGAATCCATCATGGCCTTAGAAAAAAAAAAAAAAATTGACAAGAATGTCACAGGAAAAAAAAATTACAGACTCTATCACCAAATTCACATAAATATCCTAAACAAAATATAAGCTCATTAATTCAAAATGAAATATTTTGACCAAGGAGAATTTGTTATAGAAATACAAGAGTAAGTGTAGTTTAATATTCTATGTTAATAAACAATATAAGTCTTCATATTTACAGAAAAAAATGGAATGAATTTAAACAGATGAAAAAGACTAACAAAATTTAACACCTATTTATGATATACAACAAGTCCTTAACAACTGAGAAATATAAGGTAACTCACAAAATCATATGAAAAATAACTGCAAAAACCTCACAACAAACATCATACTTAATGGTAAAAGAGTGAACACTTTTTCCCAAAATGATAAATGACAAAAGGATGTACCTTCTATTAAATACTGTACTAGAGGTTCAAAGCAGTAAAATAAGGGAAGAAAAATCTTTTAAAATCACAGAACTGGAATAGAATAAATAAAACAGTGTGTACAAGGAAAACCCAAAAGCAAATCTATAGATACACCTGCTGGGATACAACATGAATATTTCCATTTCTCTGAATGGTCAGAGCTTTCACAGCAAAAATTTCACTGGCTTTAAAGGATGACTGAATGGCAAACAAGTCCTGGAAATTAGAAATAATGAATGAACCCAGAGAGATTTGTAGGTTTAGTCTCCCTGGAGCCACTTATTTACTCTCAGACTATGATTGGATAAGGGACATTCCCCATCTCATCCTGGAGAGATTCTGTTAACTCTATAAAGATAGTGCCCATGGTCCCTTGAAGGCTCAATCTCTCTCAAATTCAGTCTCCCTCTCCTTCTGTCCTTCCCTCTCCTATGTCCCCTTGTACTTTGCTCTTGAGGAGAGGAGGTGTAGTTGTACAAATATAGGCTCCAAGATTCATAATTCTGGGGTTCCCTTCCATATAGCAGATCCACTCTCTATATGCAGAGCTTATCTAATTCCTGCCAGTCACCCTCTGGGGGAAAATGTGGTATGAAAAATTGGTGCTAAAATATTTTGTAGGTAAATAATTATTTGCTTCTGATCCAGAAATCTCATATTTACTGTATGGAAAAAGGAAAGAAAGAAAGAAAGAAAGAAAGAAAGAAAGAAAGAAAGAAAGAAAGAAAGAAGAAAGAAAAATTTTATTTGAATAAGTGAATTTAACATGATTGCTGAATATATAATCAATATCTAAAAAGCAACTGCATTTCTATGTATCAATAATAAGTGCAAAGTGAAGGCTAAAAAAATATAGCATCAAAATTACTGAGTGCTTAGAAATACATTTAACAAAAGGTATGCAAGATTTCCATACTGAAGACTATAAAACATTTGTAAGAGAAATACTTAAGATACAAATGAATCAAACAGGTATATAGCATGCTCATGCTTTAAAAAACTCAATATGGTAGTTGTCTCAACTCTCTTCAACGTTTATTTATTTTTGGGACAGAGAGAGACAGAGCATGAACGGGGGAGGGGCAGAGAGAGAGGGAGACACAGAATCGGAAACAGGCTCCAGGCTCCGAGCCATCAGCCCAGAGCCTGACGCGGGGCTCGAACTCACGGACCGCGAGATCGTGACCTGGCTGAAGTCGGACGCTCAACCGACTGCGCCACTCAGGCGCCCCTCAACTCTCTTCAAATTAATGCATGGATTCACTGTAATTGTGGTTGAAATTCAAGAAGTTTTGGTCAAATCTGAAAAACGGATTCTTAAATTTACATGGAAATTCAGAGGGCCAAATAGTCTAGGCAACCTTGAAGAAGAACAAAACCAGAGTACCTTTACTACAATATATTAAGAAAACACATGACTAAAAATTTCAAGAAAGCAATGTCGAACTGCAAGCCTCTGAAAAATAAATATAAAATTATATAGTATATGGTACAAGTGAAGAATGCAGGCTCTGGAAAACAATGTTCAGGTTTTGAATTTACAGTGTCTCATTTACAATTTTGTGACCTTGGATAAATTATTAACTCCTCCAGGACTTAAATTCGTATCACGTAAAATAATGCTGAAAATGCTAGTTCTTTCTTAGAATATTGTAAGGATTCAATGAATTCAATTGCATAAAGTATTATGAACAGTGTCTGGAACATATAAACACCCAATAAGCATTAGAATCAATACTCAAGAGAAGAGGAAATAAGCTATATGAGAGATAAAGGGAGTGGAGGAAGGTTGATGTGATTGGAACACTGCGATCACAGGAGAGAGTGTTAGAAGATTATACAGTGAAGGAGGCAAATGGTAATGGCTGCTCCTGTTGATCATGATGAATATTTAGTAATTCAATATAATTGTGATTAGAAATGGAAACAATAGTATGCACATATCAGAAAGTTTTCAGGCTTCTGTGTGGAAAATGTGATTGTGAAAAACTGGTGAGAAGAGTATTAGTTTTAAAGTTGTTGTGTAAGTCAATACGAAAGAGACTAGTTTAGTGGTTTTCAGTTGAATTGGTAAGAACTGGCTTGATACAGGCTATATATTGGAACCAGAGCTAATAGGATTTGCTGGTAGACTGGATCTGCATAATGAGAAAAAGAGAAGGACCAAGAATCAATCTGTTTTTGGTGTTAGCAACATGCAGAATGGTGGTATCGTTCAGCAAGATGCGAAGAAGGATCCCCTCCTCAGAAGAAGATTAGGCAGGAGTGAGAATTTAATGTTTCAGATATACTTAATATGGATTCTGTATTTTGTACCCAACTGGGACTTTTGAACAGATAGTTGGACACTGAAGTCTATATATAGCTCAAAGGAAAGATTAGGGATAAAGATTTGCATGTGCAATGAATAGCATTTAAAATAACAACGGCAATGATGATTATAAATGTTTAGGTATACACTCTTCTTCTGGTCAGCCTCTGTGTCAGAAGCTTTTTATGCATTATCTCATTTATCTCTCAGAAATGATTATAAGGGATTGGTTCTATTTAGTATCCCCTTTAAAATAAGAAAATTAAACCTAGAGCTGGAATAATTTGCACATGATCACAAATAAGTAACAGAGCTATGATCTGAACAAATGATACTCTGACTAAAAGCTTTCTTTTCCAATTACGTTACATTTTTTAACATCAAGTTACTTCCTCAAGTCAGAGAATAAAAATACGGCTTTCTAACAGCATATTGGTATTTTTGCCACTATTTTGTCTCTCATACACTTATGTCACATCTTACAAAAAATAAATATTAGAATTATTTTGCATTAAGAAAACAATAGTTTCTCCCCATATAAATTTATATTTTAATATTAACCTGATATTTTATAATCTTATAATGCAGTAACTCTCTGTCCTTGAAGAAGAAACCTGAAATGGAACTATATTTTTTACTAAAGAGTGTAACCTAAGCAGTGGCGAAGCACCATCACTAGGAGTAAAAATCATTTATTACACTGACTAAAAGTTGTTTCTTTTCTTACATTATGAAACACTTAAGATTTTAGTTAACTGTGCATTGAATATGAATTCTCTCTTGTGAATCCATCACCCTCCCATTTTAAACAGTTTATTCCCTTTGCAGATTCTCTTTTATGGTCTTTTTGACACACATTTTCACTTTAGCTGAGTCTCTCCTGAATCTGATTTTTTTTTCATCTGCATAACCGAACTTCATCTCAACTCTCTTTAGTTAAATCAATAGCTGAATTTATACTTTCCACCAAAAATATTGACCAACTCTGATAAGGTAAGTGCTTGGAGAGAAATAAACTTCACACAGCACATCTATGAAGCCCAGGATATTTTTTCTGTCTTACTTGTTTACCCCATCCTCTTTATCTCCCTTCCTTTTTCCTAATTGTTCAGTAAAAAAGAGTTAATTCATGTCTTGGAGGTGACAGAATGCAGCCAGGGCAAGGTATGGTGAATAATCAGCATCTGTGTAGGGCTTCCTTTTACTGAAAGATCCCACTGGGAGCAGTGGGATACAAGCAGACAAGGTGCTGCTAACCTGGAGGAATAATTGTAACCTGGCTACAAGGCTGCAGTTCTAGATCTTAAATCCTTTAGATAAATGCTGCAGTAAGGAGAAGTAGCCAGGATACAAAGCCCTGTAAACATGATGCTTTTCTTTTGAAATCTGAAGGACTCCTGAGACTCCCAGGTTTGGAAGCCCTTATCTAAGTGGGAGTATTGCTTTTTTTAGGATATTTTCTTGTATATTTTGATGGGTCTGTGTAGCCACTTCTTGGCAGTCCTTATACAACATACCAAGCTGAATAAATGAAACATTTTCTACAGTTCAAAGCGCTTAAATACAAAATACTATGCAATTATATTTCTATTCTGAGGTGTGTGTGTGTGTGTGTGTGTATATATATATATATATATATATATATATATATATATTTAATGAAAGATTTCATTGGAATGAGTGAATATTTGAGAATAAGGAGCACATTTTCAAATAGCAAGATAAACAATTTGATGTCAAAAATGGTTTCCATTTATCATATTGCAAAGCAGTTGTCTTTATTTCAGTTTACCTAGGAAAATAAAGTATTTCAGCTCTATTTTTAGAATTTCATCATGCAATTCACTTGTATAAGGCTTTTATAAGCAATGCATAGGTTATTAGGTTATTTTCCAGAGAGATATTGTGCTACAGTTCGTTACATGTAGGAAAAGAAAATTTAAAAATAAACATCCATTTGTGCCCTGGTTAGAGTATGAAAATGCAGCATAGTATTAGGAAAATATTGTAGGCTTACAGTTAGACATACCTGAGTTGAAATTTTATTGCTATCAATTACTAACTGGTTCTAGGTATATCCCTTTAACAGCTCACTTTGCTTAACTCTATAAGAACACATATTATTTAAAAATTTTTGGATAATAATGTTAATTGTTATAGACTAAATGTGTCCCCCTCAAAATTCATATGTTGAAACCTTCCCTACTTCGATGGTATTTGAAGATGGGGCCTTTGGAAATGATTAGGTAATAAGAGCAGAATCTTCAGAAATGAGACTAGAGTCCTTTAAATGGAAACTACAGAGAGCTCACTTATCCCTTCCACCATAGAAAGAACCAGGAAACAAGCCTTCACCAAACACCAAATCTGCCAGCACCTTGATCTTAAACTTCCCAGCCTCCAGAACAGTGAAAAATGAATGTTTGCTATTTATAAGCCACCCAGTCTATGGAGGTTTGCTTTAACAGCTTAAACAGACTAAGGCAGAAATTGTTATCAAAAGTGGGGTACTACTCTGACAAATCCCTAAAAACGTGGAAGCAGCTTTGGAACTGGGTAATGGGTAGAGCCTGGAAAAAACTGGAGGTACATGATGGAAAAAGCCTACATTGCCAAGAATACCATTAAGAGTGATTCTAGTGAGGAGCGTCTGTCTGGCTCAGTACGTGGAGTATGGGACTCTTGGACTCTGGGTTGTGGGTTTGAGCCCTACTTTGGGTGTAGAGACTAGTTAAAAGTAAAATCCTGGGGCATCTGGGTGGCTCAGTTGGTTAAGCGTCTGACTTCAGCTCAGGTCATGATCTCATGGTTTGTGAGTTCCAGCCCCGCAGTGGCATCTGTGCTGACAGCTCAGAGCCTGGAGCCTGCTTTAGATTCTGTGTCTCACTCTCTCTCTGCCCCTCTCCCACTCACATTCTGTCTCTCTCTCTCAGAAATAAATAAACATTATTTTTTTAAATAAATAAATAAAATCCTAAAAAAAAAAAATTCTAAGAATGATTCTGGTGAGAGCTTAGAAGAAAAAGAAAGAGAAAGTTTCAATTGTTTTAGGGAATACCTAAGTAATCCTGAATACAATATTGCTAGGAATATGTATGGTAAAGGTTATTCTGATGAAGTTGCAGGTAAATATGAGGAATATGTTATTGGACAATGGAGGAAAGGTCACTATGAGGAATATGTTATTGGAAAACGAAGGAAAGGTCATCCTTGTTAAAAAGTGATGAAGAACTTGGCTAAATTGTCATGTTCTAGTGTTCTGTGGAAGGTAGAACTTGAGAGCAAAGAAACTGGATATTTAGCTGAAGCAATTTGTAAGCAAAGTATTGCAAGAGAGGCCTTCTTCTTCCTGATTGCTTACTGAAAAATTTGAGGAAATAAAAGACTTAAGGTGGAACTGTTAACCAAAAAGGAATGAGAATGTAAAGATTTGGACAATTGTCAGCCTATCCATATTGTAAAACATGAGGGTATAGCCAAATAATCACTTGATCAGATTAGTCAACCATCTCCATTAAAGCCAGAAATTATTGTTCAAAACAATTTCTATTGTTCATAAGCTAACCAGTCTATGGCAGTTTGTTACAACTCAAAGAGACTAAAATAGTAATATATCTATTGTAGAACAGATAGTACTCATTCAACATACACTTCCCCACTTGTCACCACTATTGCTTTATAACTGTAATTGCATTCAAGCATACCTTGCCCAATTGTTTTTAATAAATTGTTCTCAATAGTTTTCTAAACACTTTGGAACCAAGTTTGTTGAAGTAAAGTACTGAAATCAATAATACCCTGTCAAACTTTACAATTTTATCCTTTTAAAATAGGTATACCTATAATAATATAATACTTACATGTATGAAATCTATCTTTGTTTAATTTAAGGTGTTCAAACTTAACCAGTGTATAGGTGTACAATGAGAAATTTAAATGTTTAGTTATTTTTCCAAATACAAAGTAAAATAACCCTTCACTGATGGTGGGATTTGCCAACTTTTGACGTTAACATCTTTGTCACTTCCTGACAAGGGTGGTTCAGTACCCAATTTGTAATGGAGCCCACAAGATGAAAGTTACTTTTAAATACATGTACAAATAGTGTCAAAAGTAGTATTATTAAAATAAATGTGTTATCCTTGGAAAAAAAAAATATATATATATAAATCAAGACAAGCCACACTGTAATTAAAAGCAATTAAGCAAATGAAAACAAGAATATGAGTCCTTAATGGTATAGTCAGCCCTGGAAGTTGATGTCCTGAGGACTGTGCCCCAAACACATCACTGCTTTAAGCAGATGAACATTATATATATTGGAACAATTTTTCTGGGATGATAGAATTTGTTTGTTTGTCTATGCCATGTCTAATTTAGGCTGTGTCAGCACTAGTAGCAACTGAACAAATGGATTTATTATTAGTATTAATTTTTGGCCTACAGAGAGCTACAAGTGATTCAGTTCTGTTATTGTAAAACGTGTGCCTATGACTAACATAATTCATTGATACTACTATTTTTTTATACCTTTTAGGACTACAAAACTCTAAAAACTGATTAAATATGTAGCAATTTAATCAGCCTACTTTCTGCACCTAAGTAAAAATGTGCCTTTGGGATACATGTGAATCATTAGCCCACATACAGTGAACCATCACACTTTGATGATGGTATCCTACTATACTACTTGAAGTAAGTAAAAATTCAGGGAAAAGAAAACTCTGTGGCTTTCCAGTCAATATGCCCTAGATATTATGATATTTCAGGATGTGGAAATTTATACCAAATAAGGGGAGGAAAAGAAAAAAAAATGAATTTTTCCATTTGCCTTTAGCATGTAAATATCTGTTGTTGTTTTAGGAGGGTTTTTTGGGGGCTGGTTTCAGCAGGAGAGAAGTTGGCAATTAATCTGAAGTGTGTCAGTTTCAAAGGAAATTATTTCGGAATGTTTCTGCGGACAACAATTTAGTTTCAGTAGACCAAAAGCTAACATATTTCTCTGGATTTTTTTAATGTTTATTTATTTTTGAGAGAGAGAGAGAGGGAGAGAAAGAGAGAGAGAGGTAGGGGCAGAAAGAGAGGGAGACCCAGAATCCTAAGCAGTCTCCAGGCTCTGAGCTGTCATCACAGAGCTGGACATGGGGCTCAAACTCTGAACCATGAGATCATGACCTGAGCCGAAGTGGGCCACTTAACCGACTGAGCCACCTAGTTGCCCCTGCATTTTTTTTTAAGAGAAACCCAAAGTATCCAATCTTAGGGTTTTATTCTATATCTTATAAGTATAATCTAATTTCCAGCCTTTTAAACTACATAAAATATTAGGCCGTACCTAGATATACTAAAAATGTAAACAGATTTTAGCTTCAATTCTCCACATTTCCCATTCTCTCAGGATTCCCAGATGGGCAGCTTTCATGACATATAGAGTACTTTTGGGGTCTTTCCTTTCTCTTGTTTGCATATCCTTAATTTATTCATTCTATGATATAAATTGAAAAAACCCTCATAGATATTTCCTTTGCTTTTCAACAGATAAACAACAACAACAACAACAACAAAAGGGTCTAAGTGATTTTAAAACATTATTCATTGTATGTTTCTGATTGTTAGTCTGTATGGATAGGGAGGTGGATATGTTTAAAGATATTAGTATAACTTTTTCTAACACTCTTGAAATTTAACATTTGTATTTAAAATTAAATAACCTGAATTCTCTTTCATTTTGTATAAATTGCTTCCCAGGAACCAGTATCTTCCCATAAAGATGAGAATTACAATAAAAGTAAAATAAGGAAAAAATATAAATCAAGCAAAATACAAAATACAGCAAAAAAAAAGACATCTGTCTATGAAATGCCTACATGATAGAGGAAATTGTATTCTCCTCTCAAATTATTAAGTTTATTGCTTTACTTCTTCACATATTTTATGTTTACACCTCTTCTCAGTTTCAATTAAATTCATTTTCTTATGCTGATTAGTCAACATGAAGTATATTTACTATTGAAACGATCATAATGCTAAATCAAATATTTCTAATAAAGCTCATTTAGAAGTGACTAGAACAGTAGTGATTCGCTCCATGTGTCCAAAGTAAGGCTTTTCTCAAAACCAGACATCTGGGACTGACATAACTTTCTGCTCAACTGTTTTATCTTCAAATATCATTTGAAAAAAGTTATGATGTTTTTCTTTCTAACTATTCATCACATCAAAATAGACAACATACAAATCCATTTACAGACTGTTAATTATGTACAGGCCTTTTGCTTGACGATATTTTAGCGGTTTAATATGTGCACTAATCTAATTTCAAGAGCTTGGATTTTGAAGGAAGAAGAGAAAAAAAGTGCCAATATCAAATATTTTTTCTGATCCTCTTAAGACTTTGGATAAATGAAGGTAATTTACCAAATAATTTCAACGTATTGTCTATCATCAATATCATCATTGTTGTCATTATTATATTTCCCATTCTCCATATAGTTCTTGAGGAATGACAATTTTTAACAAATGCTCTTTCATTTAACCTTACAATGGCACTGTAAAAATGATTATCTTACAAAGCAACTAAAACCCAAGAAAGTTTTTCTAAAATGCAACTGTGCAAGATAATACAACTAGGAAGTAATAATATTGTGTTTTAAGACCATGACTTCTAATTTTAATGGCAGAGAATATTTGTGACACTAGGTGTTAGCTTTTTAATATCTATATTTTATTATAATCCTAGATATTTGCATGAAGTTTCTTGGTCAGAGCAGATTATTTTTATTTACACACAGCAAATAAAAACTGTGATTCTTTTGTGCCCCAATTTTTACTACTGATGTGGTACAATGAAAACCAGATGTCAATGTACATATACAAGGTCTGTATTGTAAGTGAGGGACCAAGGAAAAAAATCTGAATTTTATATAGGAAAGAAACCACAAAAAGATAGATCTCGACATTTACATAGGAAAGTTCTCCCATCCCCTTCAGAGAGTCTTTTTTGGAAATGTAAGGTGAAAGATCCTGGACCTCACTCTTTGGAATGCAAATGCATTTCTTCAGGAGAGATGTAATACCAGTGTTTCCAACTTCACAAGCCAGGGAATGTCTCCTGTTCCCAGTCACACCCCCTTGTGAAATCAGATTTATATTTCTGAAGAAGAAAATGTCTATATCTTTCTTACTAGCTAATGAGTTATAAATTAACTTCTATCCCTTGTCTTTTAGCCTAGGTCTGAAGTTTCAGTAAAATTTGCTCAAAAAGGCCTGTATATAAAGATGAACATATTTCCTAAACAGCCTCAGACCCAGGCTGATTTTGTATTTTCATGGCAAAAGTATACCATATATTAAAAAGAGTAGCAATTTCACAGAATCTAAGTCTCTCATAATTTGCAAAAGAAAATATCTTTTTTAAAAAATAATTTCAAATAGAGCAACTGAATTTGTTATTTTTAATTGATATTAAATTACTAACTTGTAATTAAGATAATAATATGTAAATTAATGATAAACAAAGATAAGATTAGGGCAAAAAAAGAAAAGGAAAGATATATGCAGGAAGTACCAACAAGTCTCCAAACATTCTATTCTCTCCAAGGTATTTTTTAGCTTTTTGAGACCAAAGCTACAGAAGAGGATAATGCCATGCCAAGATGAGGATGAGGCACTAATACATCACTTAAGAAAAAGCAGTCCTTGTGATTTCAACAGCTGTAAGAATTCAATCAGATTATTAACACTTCCTAAAAAATAACCTCTTATATTGAAAAGTCATCTAGCATTATTTTCTTGATAATAATAATCTGATCTCTTGTTACTGGGATTAGTTCTCTCATTCATTAGATTTTCCATGTTAAAATAAACTCAAATTGCATGGTTTCACTTAACATGTCATCAAGATTTGAGGTAAGCATCTTTGCTTTTAAGCATAGACCTTTTAATCTATACACATAAAAACAAGCAGCAATAATAAAACAGTTAACTGCTAACTTTTGAAACAATTGCAAAAGAAGTCATTCAAAAGTAATGTGAAAGCATTTCACATTTCATGTGTATTTTGTAAAATATCTGTATCCTCTATATATAATCTGGTGAATGTATTTTGTTATGATACCATTTTTGTTATTTTAAAAATAATTTCTGGATTTCCATAAAATGTCTTGATTTCAAAGTGAATGATTCCAGAACATCTATTGTTCTTATACATAATCATGTTCAGAAAGACATGTTTAAAATAAGCCTATTTTACTAAAATTGAAACTCTACTAAGAAATTGGTCATTATGCTATTTCTTTAATTCATACTTTACATAATGATATGTCATTCATGTGCTATGCAGTTTCACACTATAGGGGAAAAATCTCTACTGCTTTATATTGATTCAGGATTTCCTTTAGAGTATAGTTCTTATGTAAATGGTTAGCAACTCATTTTCACAAAGGTGGAATCCACTATTGTTTTATTTCCAAAATACTATCTATTTTTTTTTCTTTTTTAAATAAAGGCAGATTGCCAATGCAGCACCTCACCTGGATGAGTCTTGGAAGCTTGACTACCCTACATTCTCCTCCAAATGGATCTTGAGAGCCTGTCTGGAGGTTCTATCAGAGGAACGCAGCTACTCTTATACCCCTGACCATGAACATTCCTCTTCTCTCAGCAAAGGCCATCTTCAACTGACCAAGTGCACAACTTCTGGAAGGGTGTGGGGTACATATGGAGCGGGGAGGGACAAGGGATGCCCACCTAGCCAGCCAGATAAGCCAAATAAACCCTGGCAATCAATGGAGTGACAGATGTTGCAGCCAGATTGCCCTGACATTCCCAAAATCCCAAAATTTTAAAACGTCTTATTTAGTAAATACTGAAAATAGTTTCATTTAATCTAATTCATTTTCAAATGAAGCAGGTAAGTAATAATTTATACATGTTAATTGAGAACAAGATATTGTCTTATCAGTAGCAAAATGAATTATTAGCAAAATTCAAAGACTAGCTCTGGCACTGATTGCCTGGGGCAAGTTGACTGCCCTAAGTATAATTATATATGTGATAACTCTTGATCATGTAGTTGAAAATTTAGAAGCAGGAGTTCGTAAATGTCTCTTTCATTTAAATTCTAAGATCATATTACTTATAAAAGTGTCCCATATAAAAGTATGGCTGTTCCATTTTATACAGGCAAAATTCTGTAAACTGAAAAAGAATATAATGTTATTGATAACACTGAACTATTCCAAAGCTACCTGTATTTACACTTTTTAAAAAAATATTTTAGTAAGTCCATTTTTGGTCAGTGGAAATTTTCAATGGAACAGGGTGGATTAATTTCCTTCCTTTCACAAGAGAGTGCCAAACCTGTGAGAAGTTGATTGAAGAATCGATATTTATAATGGGAGAATTGGAAGACCAAGAGGTGTCAGGAAAAGATGCTCATGCTGGGAGGGGTAATAGGTATCAATGAACATCAAGGTATCCACTCAACATCAAGTGCAAGTAAGCAGGCTAAAGGGTAGTTGCTAGGAGTCTAATTAGGAGCGAAAGTCACACAGAAGAGCAAGGTTTGGCCCGGGGTGCATAAAATGGAAAGGAGGAAAAATTTGATGTCCTAGTAGGTAAGACTGGGTAATCTTCTAAATTAACTGGTAAACAGAAATAGGTATTATAACAATTCAGTTTAAAATATTGGGAGGAGGGGCGCCTGGGTGGCGCAGTCGGTTAGGCGTCCGACTTCGGCCAGGTCACGATCTTGCGGTCCGTGAGTTCGAGCCCCGCATCGGGCTCTGGGCTGATGGCTCAGAGCCTGGAGCCTGTTTCCGATTCTGGGTCTCCCTCTCTCTCTCCCCCTCCCCCGTTCATGCTCTGTCTCTATCTCAAAAATAAAAAAAAAAAAAATTAAAAAAAAAAATAAAAAATAAAATAAAATAAAATATTGGGAGGAAATATTTTTAATGTAAGAAAAATAATATACAAAATGCAAAATATAATTATGAAAGGATGATGCAATAAAAAAATTTCATAGCAGAACTCACAAACTTGAATTTTGCTGCACATAAGCATGTTGAGATTTACTCTTAGTGACCCCCTTCTCCCCCACCCACACACAAAAGTATATAGTTGCAAACCTTTAAAAGCTTGAGATTCCACTTAGAAAAAAAAAAATTACACTCTTCAATGGATCCCTATTTCATTCAGAAACAAACTACATTCCTTACGATTTACTACAGGAATCTGTAAGAATTGCCCATACCATAACTTTACTTCTCTAACTTCATTGCCCATTTCTTTCACTTTGCTGTAGTCACTTTGGTTTTCTTGCCCTTCCTTCAACATATCATCTTATACACTAATACCTTCTTCTGTCTATAGTTCTTGACCCCAGATACCAGCACTGTTTCATGTCTTTGAAACAGATCTTTGTATATTCCTAAAGTTTTGGAAGACCCTATAACATCAGAATTATATTACCTCATAACAATATTTGTCTGGATCCCAGGAGCACACGTGTCTTTTACATGAAGCATTCATTCTTTTTTTAGTAAAGTCTCCAATATTTCCTTTTGTTCTTTGACATTGTTTATCACCAACCTTGCACTAATTTCTTTCTTTCCTTTTTCAAACAATTAACAGGAATTTGAAGTATCTTTTGTGTCAATATATGAAAATATTTAATAGTAAGGAAAAACAAGAGAAATTAGGGAAGTGAAAAGTATTTCTCTTTATCTAACTTTAATATGCACTTGAATCACCATTATGAAACAAACATTGGATAGTTCACTTATTCTATTATTTGCTGACTTTGTGGGAAATTGAACTTGAGGCCTCTGAATATAAATTATATGAATGGAGTATTAGAAGTTTCAGCTGGCATGGTAGGTTGAGACCAAATATTAATAATTAAAGAAAACTTAAATGTTATACCAAAAAGTTTACAATTAATGTTGGATGAGCCTCTGATAGAAACTTGACACAGTTTGTTTTAATAATTTCTATTCCAATTTATTTTTTATCAAAGCTTTTAGTTTTAGCTTTTTTTAATGAAAGATATTCCTTTTAAGTTACAGGTACAGAAAAATTTGTTCTATACATTGGCATCTTCAGAGATGAAAAAATTCCATTTATTTATGCCTACATCAAGTCCTAAAGTACAATTCTGAGACTAATCCTACCCCAGAATCCCTTCCATTTCCTTGTTTTACAAACAGATGTTCTGGCATTTCCTTAAACAAAAATTGGGTTTCAAAGTTGCTTGACCATGATTGAAACTAAAGTGAAAGAAACACTAGAAATTATATATACCAAAAAAGTGATAATTTTTCTATTTATAAAACATTCATAAAGAAAAGCACTGACATGTTAATAATTAAACAAGATATCTGTTACAGAATTTGGGATTTAACATATAGTTTCTTTAAAATATAACTAGCCTAGGGGCACCTGAGTGGCTCAGTCGGTTAAGCATCTGACTTCCACTCAGGTCATGATCTCACAGTTTGTGTCTCTCTAAAAACAGTTTGTGAGTTCAAGCCCCATGTCCAGCTCTGTACTGACAGCTCGGAGCCTGGAGCCCCCTTCTGTGTGTGTGTGTGTCTCCCTCTGCCCTTCCCGCACTCAAGCTCCATCTCCCTCTCTCTCTCTCTCCTTCAAAAATAAAAATAAACATTAAAAAATGTTCAATATAACTAGGCTAATATTAACTTGAATTTTTCTTATTTAATAAATTGTCATGAAATGGGGAGGAGGGCCAGCATAGGTAGATGGAAATTAGAACTCACTGAACATATTCGGAATTGGCAGTCATAAATGCTGCCTTCAAATTAAACAATAAAGCCAATCATGTAGAAATACATGTTTTTAGTCAAGAGATGGGGGATGCAAGAACACAACAAATTAAGGTAGAAGTCTAATGTTCAATGATGTATTTAGATACCCGTAGGCTATAGAGAATGTCAGAATCCTCTTGTGGATCCACAGTGCAAAATATTACACTGACTAGTATTATTAAATCATTGAATTTTAGGAGAGGGAACATTCTTAGTAGTATTTACTTCAATAACTTCACATTCAAAAAATTTAGATAAGCAAACTGACATGAGGCCAAGAAAACTGAAGTAAAAACCACCATGGTTAAAAGAAAGGTCACTAGAATGAGATCTTAGTTCTAGTCCTTGTTTCATGACTCATTAATTATGGAATATTACACGAGTCATATAGTTCTATATGTTTGGATTCTCTACTGTTAAATGGTGATAATTATGCCAAACTACCTACATCAGAGGCCTGAGAGAAAACAGATGATACCTTCAGTGGGTAATTAAAGATACTTTAATAGAGGGATTATGTTTCAAAGACTTGAATAGAGCTAAAGGAAACACTGGGAGTAAGTGAAACATCAGGGACTTGTTCCAGTACCATGACTGAGTTTCTAAAAACTGGATAGGGGCACATGAGAAGGGAAAAATATTCACTTTTAATATTTTCTTCTTCATATTTTCCTCCTCCATATCTTTCCCATTTGTTCCCTAACCACGCCATTAGAATACTAGGCATATATTTATAAACTAATTCATCAAAAATATGAACGAATGCTTGACAAGGGAGCCAAGAATACTCAATGCAGAAAAGATAGTTTTTTTCAATAAATGGTGCTGGGAAAACTGAAGCGTCGCATGTAAAGAATGAAATTGGACCCCTATTTTATACCACTTACAAAAATTAACTCAAAATAGATTAAAGACTTAAGTGTAAGAGCTGAAACAGCAAAACTCCTAGAAGAAAACATAGGGAAAAAGCTCTTTGACATTGGTTTTGGTAATGATTTTTTTGGATGTGACACCAAAAGCATAAGCAACAAAATAAGAAACAAAGAACTGGGACCACATCAAACTAAAAAGCTTCCGCAAAGCAAAAGAAAAAAAAATCAACAAAATTAAAAGGCAACCTATAGAATGAGAGAATATATTTGCAAACCATCTATCAGCTAAGGACTTAATATCCAAAATATGTAGGCACTCATACAACTCAATAGCAAAAACCCCCCCAAATAATTTGAATTTAAAAATAAGCAGTCGGGGTGCCTGGGTGGCGCAGTCAGTGAAGCCACTGACTTCGCCCCAGGTCAGGATCTCATGGTTTGTGAGTTCCAGCCCCGTGGTGGCCTCTGTGCTGACAGCTCAGAGCCTGGAGCCTGCTTCAGATTCTGTGCCTCCCTCTCTCTCTGCCTCTCCCCTGCTCGCACTTTGTGTGTATGTGTCTCTCTCTCTCTCAAAAATAAACATTAAAAAACATTTTTTAAATAAAAACATAAAAATAAGCAGAAAATCTGAACAGCCATTTCTGCATAGCAGACATACAAATAACCATCAGGTACATAAAAAGATGCTCACATCAATGATCATCAAACAAATGTAAATACAGACCAAAATGAGTTATCATTTAATACTTCTTAGAATGGCTGTTATCAAGAAGACAAGAGATAACAAAAGTTAGCAAGGATACGGAGAAAAAGAAACCACTGTGCACTGTTAGTGGGAATGTAAATTTGTTCAGCTAGCACTGTTACTGGGAATATAAATTTGTTCAGCCACTATGAAAAACA
Source organism: Puma concolor (assembly GCF_028749965.1). Classification (NCBI taxonomy): domain Eukaryota; kingdom Metazoa; phylum Chordata; class Mammalia; order Carnivora; family Felidae; genus Puma; species Puma concolor. The sequence continues at coordinate 198,668,203 of NC_141667.1, forward strand.
GTATGCAGATTAATAAAATAATAAAAACAGAGCTACCATATAATCTAGCAATTCTACTTCTGGGTATATAGCTGAAGGCAACAAAAGCACTCTCTCAAAATATCTGCACCCCCATGTTGACTGTAACATTGTTCATAATAGCTAAGATACAAGCTAAATGTCCAATAATGAAAAGATGGAGAAAAAAATGCAGTATATATACACACAGTAGAATATTGTGTGTACATATACACAATATACAATACACAATATTCAGCCATAAAAAAGAAAATCCTGCCGTATGTGGGAACACAGATGTACCTTGAGGGCATTATGCTAAGTGAAATAAGTCAGACAGAGACAAATACTATACTCTCACTTATATGTAGAATTTAAAAACTGAACTCATAGAAACAGACAGCAGAATAATAGTTGCTAGGGTCTGGGGATAGGAGAAATGGAGAAGTGTTGGTCAAAGGGTACAAATTTCCAGTTGTAAGATGAATTAATTCTGAGTATCTAATGTATAGTATGGTGACTAAGTAATACTGTATTATATACTTGAAAGTTGCTAAGAGATGTTAAATGTTCTCACAGCCACAAAAAAGAAAAAAAAAAGCAATTATGTGAGATGATAGATGCATTAACTTACTTTATTAAGACAATCACTCTAGAATATTTTTATGTATCAAATCACCACATTGTATACCTTCAACTTACAGAATGTTATGGATCAATTATACCTCAATAAAGATGGAAAAAATATACCATGATAATGTGTCACCATTATGAGTGAAAACTAGGAAATTTGTAGAGTACAAAAAAATAAAAAGAGAGAGAGAGAGAGAGAGAGAGATTTCTGGATTTCTAGCCAAATAATTTGAGCAGACAAAATCACCCAATTATTTATAAAGTATTTATATTTGTTACAGGGAAGTAAATGCAAGCCCAGTAAAACTCTCCAGAAGCTATTTATCTGTAGTTTAAGATATTGAGATCTGTTAATGACCAGCTTGTCTAGTCCCTACATTTCACAAATAGGGAAATATGTATAGAGAAGCACACAGAATTTTTTAAGACACAGCTAGAGCCAGGCTCGATGTTCTTCTCAGCATGATATATAGCCTCTTTATTTAGGGCAGATGTTATAATATTTCCATAGTATGTAATGTTTGAGTTTTAAAACAGTGTTTGAAAATTTCTTTTTCAATGAAGCAAGTATAAAACAAAAAAGATTAATTCAAGTTTATTTTAGAACTGGGTTATTTGACTAAAGCAAAGAAACAGCAAACTGATTGTTTTAATTTCACAACCTTGTTATTTTCTCCCAAGACAAAATTTTCCTCGTGTTTAAGTAAGGAAGTTTTGACACTGTATGCATCTATCCCCAAGATGGGAACAGCCACTTCCACTATTTCCTGGTTAATGATCAGAACAAAAGGGGTGGGAAATTATATAAATCTATTTAGAAAATTCAGGATTCCATCTGTTCATTCCGGGACATGATGCTTCCTTCCCTTCCTTAACTACAACAGCCTGTTAGATGTCAGGCTGACCAAAAGAAGGCCCAGAGCATCCAAAATTAATTCTTGACTCAGCCATCTAGATTATTTTGTTCGATTAAAAGAGTTCTGGATCACAAGGATAATAATGACTACGCAGTCAAGTACACTGTTGGTCAAATCTATAATGGGCCAAAGTAAGATCACATTAGAACTCACATTAGAACGTGTTTAATTTTTTTTTGCCTTGAATGGACTACAGCAGATGAAATGTTTTCATGTGAGTAGGGAATGATTAAAAAAAAAAAAAAAAAAAAGAACGAGGTTATAACTATTGGAATGAGACACACTGACTTTTACCAGAAAGGAGAGGGAAATGCCTCAGAGCGGTGTTTTAGACCCAGAGAAGTCTGAGGGATGGAAAAACACCAGTCATCTATCTCTTTTAAAATTCACAAAACCTTCATTAAGAAAGGAAAGCACTAGAGCAACGCTCCCAAACCTTGCTGACACTTTAATCTCTGCCATTCTCTAACAGATTTCACTGACCACTATTTGATTACCGTCTTAATCTGAGACATCTGTCAGAAACAGCAAGTGAGGGTACCCAGCCTCTGTACTCACCACACATAAGTCAGCTCCTCCAGATGTTATCTCCATGCTGATTCCCAGTCATAACACAGTTGGTCTGTGAGGTGGAAGGATTCTGTTCTGCCAGCGCATACAGCCAGGGTTACATTTCCGCAGAACACGCGGAGGGCTGTAGGATCACGGCCTGAGCTTGTGTTGGTTGCTCCCCGGTGTATAGCTTTGGGGGTCCCCGCTGGGCGCAGCTTTGGCTCTCTACACCTGGGCGAGTCTCTAGGGCGAGGCACGGCAGCACTGTGACTCTGATTGTGCAAAGTGGGGAAGTCCACGAGCACAGGGAATTGTACAACAGTGTGAGGCAAACTGCTCACTGACAAGCTGAGGAAAAGGAGTTCAGCGCAGCCCCCGCCACGAGCGCGTTTCTCGTCCTGGGACTGCCTACAGGCACCCGTAGATCTCTGGAGATCCCGCGAGATCAGGAATCGGCTGGAAAGTGTGGTTGTGGCTGCAGCTCCTGCAGCCATATGGCGCCTTTCGCTACGCATTTGCTGAGGTTCTTCCACAGCCCTCAGGACTAGCACTTCAAAATGAAAGGTTCAACTCAGATATTTGAAATGCACTATCCTTTCAGAAATCACATTGGAGGCTTTGTGGTTCCCTCAGTGTCCACTGGTTCCCTCAACCGATAGTAGGCCACACAGAAGAAGCCCTAACAACTGAAAACGTAGCTTTCTTTTCAGGGTGACCAGGTGCTCCACCAGGGCGTACTTTTTGTGTGGAAGAGCAGGCAGTCACTTGCCTCCTTGTTGGAAACGATTTGCTTCTTAACTTGAGGTTGTAGAGATCTTCAAATATTTAGGTAAGCACTATCAGTAGATTATCTAGCCCTCAGGTAACCGGAAAGAACTTTCCAAAATGAGCCTATCTTTGGCTATTTAGGCAATCTTCCTGAAAATAAAAACAAACACATTATTCATGTGCATCCTACGGGGAGTTATTCCTATAATGGAAGTTACTCAGTTAAAAAAGTTTCATGGAATTTGTCTCTGACTTTGGATGAAATTTTCAGCAGTACAACTTTGGCACTAGAAGGCATTCAGTTCAGGTCAGCTACAACTTCTTATACAGGATTGTTATGAATGATAGAATTGCCCTAAACTTGCCCTATTAGTCCATGATAGAGCCCATGCAATTGCTAAAACAACTTTCTCAATATGAATTAGTACTTTGGAAAAGGTGGAAATGTTGGTACAGAAATTTAATGAGAAAGTCACATGGCTTTTTAAGGTAGACTTGGGTGCTTTATGGGATTTGTTTGGTTCATTTTATCTAGGACATTGAGGTCAGTACCTAAATTAGCCTCACCCTGCAACTTGGAGACCTGTTGACAGTTGCCTTAATTAAATGTTATGGGAGACAATTGAACAGATGTGTCCCAGTCTCTGTAGGACAGATAATCAGAATCATTGATCAAGTGGCATGCTTATGACACAATATTATGTGTGTCTGTCATGTTTCATGTTTATTTATATCTTGTAAACAAGACATTAATTTCCCTTCATTAAAAATATTTTTTTTCAGTCCATCTTTTCAAGGATGTTTGCATAGTGCACAACATTGGAAGATACAGTGCCTTCCTTCAGAGGAGGAGACAAGTGTGTTTTCCCTCTAGTATGATGACGATGATGTCTTCCTTCGGAGAAGAGGGTAAGCATGCTTACTATCCATTAGGAGAGCCAGTTTCCATAAGCTCAATATTCCTTTTTTGTAATGCAGTCCATTTTATTTGCTGGTATCCATCTATGCCATCCCCATGGGCCCTGCAGGAGTTAGGGACAAGGTGAACTAATGTAAATATGTTAATGCTCATTCTGCTTTCTGTGCCATGAGTAATAAAGGCCTTGGTCTCAGACTAGGAGTTTTAGGTCTTCAGCCAACATCCATGAAAATGGGGCAGACTAACACATTAGTTTGCAAATAGGGTAAAATCTCAGGCTTTTTACAATTCTTGGCATCCTGGGTCATTTATGGACTACCTATTTATCTTGAAAAATAACATGATTAAATTGTCCCTTCACTGAATATTTAAATGCATTTCATGCTGAGAATCTCTTACAACTGTGTGTTGTATGTGTGTGTAAATATATAAAGATTGGTAGGATTATCAGGCTGAGTTATAAAGTTACAGAATGCTTTCAGAATCCTAGACCCATCAATCAGCAATAACAAAACAGCATGCTTCACCTTTAAATGGTGACACAATGTTTAGCTACCTCGTTAAGACTGAATGTGAATAATAATCTCTAATCTTTCCCCAGACAACCTCATTTAATATTAGAAGCCTTCTCTCGTTAAAACAGCTTGGTGAAATTCCCAAGAAAGGGATAAAGTTGGTATTTATACAGTTCTATTAAAATGAAGGTCAGGTTTTCAGCCAAAGAATCATTAGGAGCAGGCCACTAGCCCCTGAAAACCTTCACTGCCTCAGATCCATTATGGAGCTGATTAGTAGCAGGAACTTTATGTAATAAGTTTCATTACCCCCATCTGCTGTATATCCTCCTCGTCCACCTCCCCACAATCCACATATTTTGTTCCACAGAAATTGTCATTTTTCTTGGTTGTATGCCAATTTGCTACTGTAATGAAAATGTTCCAAAGTAAATGCCACTCCCAGGACAGGATGTCATATAAAAGATAGTGACTATAGAGTCTGTGTAGTAGTTGGACATCAGAGCTTATAACAAAGATTTGCATTTCTAGGATTTCAGTGATTAAATCATCTTAGATGTAGCAAAAGTGAAAGATAATTTTACTCCTTTAGATGTCCTGGAAGGAAAAAGAGGTAAGGGGTGGGGAGGGAGATGTTTATTGACAAGCTTTCATTTTTTCCTAATATTCCCTGGAAGAACATGAAACACCAACATACACAGTAGTGCTCCTATACTTTTAGGATTAAAGATTAAAGGTGACTTTCAAATGTATTTCTGTGGTATCCTGTCCATTATCTAATCCAAAGAAAACATTTTATTGTATCATAACAATTTATTTACTTACTGTTTGGCTATACTGGACTATATTTGGCTTGGAAGTAGATAATATATCTTTTTTGCATTTTTATATCAATTTCAAGAATTTGATTTATAACATCTGGAAACTTGAGAAATGGTTTTTAAATGAATGAAGTTTTGATTTTAGAGAGCTATAAGTTGTTTTGTTCTGTGATTCCACTGACGTTGTACAGTTTCTGTCCATGATGCTAGTTTGGACAGAGAGGGATGCTATAGGACAAAATGAAGGAGAACTGTCAGTAGCCACATTGAGCTGGAAGCACTGTATCTCAGAAGATTTGCTATGGATACACAAAGCTATAATCAAAGAGAAAGACTGAGAACAACCACAACAAGAAAAGACAAAAGCCACCAACCAACTAACAAAAATAACAACCCGTAGGCTTTCCTATTCCCATTCCATCCAAAAGTTTGAAATCAAAAGCTATAGGAATCAAATTTTAAACTGAAATACTGAAGCAATGTATTGGATCATATTTGAGATAGGAGAGAATGAAAATGATACAAAGCAGTTAATACTTGCTTGTTGAGCACTCAAGATTTGAATGTCCATAAACATAGAAATATCCCTGCCTTTTAGGGAAAGCTTCAGGGAAGACTCTCCTGGAATGGACACAATTAGCCTGGCTGTGCCTATCACTGAGCTAAGCCAGGAATAGTAAATAATCATGGTTTCTCCTAGTTCATTCAACAGACAAGATCTATCTTTCCTTTGTTCTTTAAAAGAATACAAGGCAACTCAAGGTAAAGAATATATCAGACTTAAAAGAGAGAGTTTGTAGGGGTGCCTGAGTGTCTCAGGTGGTTGAGCATCTAACTCTTGATTTCAGCTCAGGTCATGATCTCACAGTTGTAAGATCGAGTCCCATGTCACCAGGCTCATACTGACAGCGAAAAGCCTATTTGGGATTCTCTCTGTCTCCCTGTCTCTCTGCCCTCCACCACTGGTGCTTTTTCTCTCTCCCTCAAAATAAATGGATAAACATTAAAAAAAGAGAGAGAAGGGCGCCCGGGTGGCTCAGTCCGTTGAGCGTCCAACTTTGGCCCAGGTCATGATCTCACAGTTTGTGAGTTCGAGCCCCGCGTCGGGCTCTCTGCTGACAGCTCAGAACCTGGAGCCTGCTTCAGATTCTGTGTCTGAATCTCTCTGCCCCATCCCCACTCATGCTCTGTCTCTCTCTGTCTTAAAAATAAATAAAACATTAAAAAAAAAAGAGAGAGAGTTGTTTTAAGTAATTTAACATGGTTCATTTAAAACAGACACTAATTAAGTTATAAGCATGGCTAGGAACAAAAAATTTCTTCTGGAATTTCAGCTACACACATTAAATCTTTTCACTCTTAATACAACATCTATTTCTCTTATTTTCCATCCTTTTGTCTCTCTATAATTCAGTTCACCTATTAACCTGATTTTCAGTTGACAAGTCTTACTAATACACTCCACCTCCACTGCCCACCTTCTGCTGTTAAACACATCCGTTGAGATTTTTATTCCAATTAAAGTATTTCTCAGTTCTGGAATGTACATTTGGTTGTATAGCACAGATTTCAGTTTACTAAAGAAAATCTCAAACTAGTCATTTATTTTCTTGAAGATGTAAACAGTCATCTTAAAATCAATGAATCTAGATATATTTGGGAACCCAAGACCAGACTCTGTCACTCCAAAGATGTATGTTTGCTTTCGGAAAGGCATCGTAGGGCTCTAACAATACTGAATCAATTTAATGTACAAATTAAAAAAATTTAAACCTCACTCTCAGTTCCTGAAAAGCTAGTTCATTTTCCATATACTGTCACCTCCAGAGTGTAACTTTTCAAGGTTAAAACTGCAATTGTATGAATATGCCTATGGTGAGGGGAGTTGGAGCAACAAGGGAGTCATAGGGAAGTAAAAGTTATTTGGCCTTTCTTTGGCATTTCCTCCTAACCTATGTTAATATTGAAAGCTCTACTCAGCATCTCTGTTTTTCAGTTGCCTCTTTGAAAATTTGCTGATATGTGTAGTGTAAAAATCCCCCTGCAAATCAGAGCTCATTCCTCTGGGTTTCTATCTTCTAGATCCTGCCTAGTATTTCTTCGTTGGCCTATAAAGCTTTCCAAAATTGTCAGAGGAGTTTTTAAATTATTAATCTGCTCTTTAAGTTTTCCTCAGAATTACATAATTTGATATCAGCAGAAGTCCTGAATTACATTTAAAATGTAAATCATAAGAGGGATGCCTAGGTGGCTCAGTTGGTTAAGCATCCAGCTTCAGCACAGGTCATGATCTCATGGTTCCTGAGTTCGAGCCCCACATCAGGCTCTGTGCTGACAGCTCAGAGCCTGGAGCCTGCTTCAGATTCTGTGTCTCCCTCTCTCTCTGCCCCTCCCTCATTCACACTCTGTCTATCTCTCTCTCTCTCAAAAATAAATAAACATTACTTTTTTTTTTTAATCTAAATCATAAGAGAACAAATTGAAGAATTATAAAGCTTATTTATAATTACAATGGCATTATCTATCTTTGGGATATTATAAATTTTTAGATAAAACTGGACCAAAAATTATATGAAAGTGTACTAATTTTCACTTGTGTCATAAATTTTAAAAAAATCAAAAGGTTTCACATAGCGCATAAAGGTGGCTTGGAGCAAGATGAATGGGTAAGGCTCCCTTGATTCAATAAGAATAGCACTTCTATTACATGTCCATACACAAAAGTTCCTTTGAAGAAGGGTTCTTCTGCTTAGACATAACAATCAGTGATGTTTGCAGAGGTGTTAAGAATTTCTCAGCTGCATAATGACAGGAAAATGTTTTTCTATTTCATTACTGTTGTTCTAATATATGCCATAGTACCTGACACGTTAAACGTTCTCAGTCATATTTAGTGAGTAAAGGATTGAATTACTCACGAACTTTGAAACACATAATGTAATATCCACAAAAATAATTGTTGAAATAATTTATAATTTTTAATTATTTAATTTTAATTAAATTTTATTTAAATTTTAAAATTCATATTTTATAGATTTTATTAGTATATGACTTACATACCAGAAAGGTCATCTTCTTAAAATTAACAATTCAAAGGTTTTTAGTATATCACCATATGGTTGTTATTTATGGTTTTTTTTAATTTTAATTTCAGTATAGTTAACATACAGTGTTAAATTAGTTTGATACAATACAGCGATTTAACATTTCCATAAATCACCCACGACAAGTACACACCTTAATCTTCAACACCTATTTCACCCATACTCCCACCCAACTCCCTTCCAGTAACCTTATTTGTTCTTTATAGTTAAATCTTGGTTTTTGTGGCTTTTAGCCATCACCATTTGGTTTCATGGTTTTTATGACTTTTATGGTTTTAGGCACCACCATAATCTAATTTTAGAACAGTTCATCATGCCAAAACCAGAATTTGTACCCCTTAACAGTCACTCCTTGTTCCCTTTCATCTGTACCTACCCAGTCCGCCAACCCTAGGTAACCACTACCTATTCCTTGCTACCTAGATTTGCTTATTTGGATGTTTGATACAAATAGAATCATATAATATGTGGTCTTTTGTGATTGGCTTCTTTCACTTAGTGTAATTCTTTGAGGTTCATCCATATTGTAGCACATATACCTTTATTTTTTTTTTATTGCTGGATAATTTCCCATTACATGGATATGCACCATTTTATTTATTTATCAGTTGATGGACATTTTGAAATACATATTAAAACTATAATTAGATACTTATTCAGACCCATCAAAATAGCTATTTTTTAAAAAAGGCAATAAGTGTTGAGGAGAATGTGGAAAAATTAGAAGTCTCATATGTTGCTGGTGGGAATATGAAATGGTATAGACACTTTGGAAAACAGCTTGGCAATTTCTCAAAATATTAAATGTAGAGTTACCATATTATTCAACAAATATATTCCTAGGTATCTGCTCAAGAGAAATAAAAGTGCCAGTGGAAACCTTGTGCACAAATGTTCACTAGAACATTATTCACAAGAGGCAAAAGAATTGTAATGGCCTATTTTGGTCTTTTAATCTACATAATTGATTTTTTCATATTCTTTTCATATCTGTATTTTTTACTGGCATAGTTACTATGATTTTATTTCAAGTTATCTACCCTAAACTGATTTTGGCTGCTAATTAACCTAATGTAGCAGTGTTGGCTTTTTTAAAATTTATTTATTTTCCCCCCCAGTCTAAACCAGCTAGTACCTATTGCCTTTATTCATTTATTGACCAATCACAAGTTTTTGCTGAGTATCTACTATGCATTAAGAACTGTAGCAGTTATATAAGATTCAAAATAAACCTAAGAATCTATGAAGTCATCTACTGGAATGTCAGGTACACAGGAGTCACTTAAAGAAATTTATTACATTCATAAATGAATACATATGCAGCCCAGGTGTTCCAGGGTTAAAAGATTTACAAAGGCAACTGTACTACACAAAAGGATATGCAAGGTACTGTATAACAAGACATTTTAATCAGTCCTCTTTTCTAAGACTCATGGTATTCCTAGTGGTGAATATGCTGTTTCACAGTTTGAGATTCTTTGCCAGTTTTGCTGTGATTCATAACTAACTTTCTTCTTATTTTTTTTCATGTTTTAGTCTTTAGCTTACTGTCTTACATAAATGCTTATATGGTAATATCAAATTTGAAGCTTGATAATCAAATATTTAATTATAACAAAAGTGTGCCTATAACTGATACTATTTTTGTTAAATTGGTGCAAGTTTCTTTTTTAGAACACTGCCAGTGGGTCATTTTCTGTGCTATTTATCCTTTTTGATCTTTTTATTTCAATGTAAATAATAGAACTGGATTTTTTCCACATATATGACACATATTTCACAATATGTTATTTTAAAACTGCAGTTGGCTGAGAGCTTAATTCAAAATGCAGCTCATTTATGAAGACCATGTTGGTGGGATGAACTGCATATTTTAACTTAGATTTTTTACAAATAATTAAAGATAAGAGATATATTCACAAATTAAGCTCTCATTTAAATAATCAACCTATAATGTATTGCATAAAAATAATCTTATTAAAAGTAATCTTGCTGACATGTTAAAATTTTGAATTGCAAACCTAGTAACAATAATTAAGAGTGTTGCTGTTGTTCCAAGCATTGTACTATGTACTATAGTATAATAATAGATCATATCATTTCATTCTAATAATCCTATGAGGTATTATTAGTTTCATTTTACCAATGAAGAAATCAAGGCTTCAAAGAGTTATATATTTTTCAAGGTCAAATAATTAGTGTGTGACAGAGCCCAAGACTGATGGTTTGAATCATATAGTTATACTAGAACAGATTTGATTTTGTTAAGAGTTATAGAATATATTCTTTTGTATTTCCTTGATTATGCTATTATCAATATCAGTCAAATAAATTAATCTTATTTGAGTGCCTGAAGACAGGGACTGCACCTTTTCACCTGTTTTTAGCCTCAAATTCCAGCAGAATATGGAATAATGCAGCTGTTTGATGAATACCGTTTAGATACAAATCATTTAACATCTTTTTAGTATGGGAATTTGAAACTGATCTTAAATATCTCCTTTGAAAAAGGGCTTATGATTACTTGGAAAATAAGGAAAGATCACAAGGGCTTGTTTCCAAATATTTGTTCTTATAAATTCACATGTGGTTTAACGGTCTCTTGATAATTAATTTTACTTAAGGGGAAAGGGTAAAATGAAAAAGTGGCTTATGAGAAAACTATTCTTATCATTGTAATCCAGTGCTTCCCAAATACCACATTTTATTACTTCAGATCTTTTAAAGGCTAGATTTATTTTCCAGATTCATAAAAAATTAAGTTACTTTTGATAGGATCCTCCAGTGTAGGTACTAAAGGTTTTAATTAGCATGGAAATTACTTTAGAAATTAAATTGTAACAATGAACCAAAGATCTTTAAAATTAACTGGAAGCAAGTATTTAGTGCTTTTAGAGACCTTTATATCACAGCAAATGCATAGTAACTAATTGGCTATCTTAATGCTGTAATTATTGTTTTCTGCTGAAATTATCTTCATTAAAATAATCTCCAAGAGAAGAAAAATAACCATGATATCCAGTATCTTCCTTTCTAGTATTTTTTATACAAGGTAATAGAAGCAGTCAAGCATTATCCTCTCCTTTTTCTTTCTTTAGCTAATCACTAGAGTAAATTTGATATTTAACATTTCTTTGCATGTCTTTATACTATTTCTACTTTCGAATTTTTTTATTAAGTTTATTTATTTATTTTTTGAGAGAAAGAGAGAGAGAGAATCCCAAGCAGGCTCCCAAGCAGGCTCCAAGCTGTCAGCAGAGAGCCTGATGCAGGGCTCAACCTCACACAAAGCAAGAAATCCATGACCTGAGCCGAAACCAAGAGTCAGACACTTAACCAACTGAGCCACCCAGGTGTCCCCCTGAATTTTTTTAAAGTAATTATATTTTGCAGAATACCTATCATTCCCTAGTGTAATTTTCAATTCAACATCATGTTTTTGGAATTTATCTGTTCTGATATACTTTGTATATCACTTAAATTCTGTATATGATTTCCTGTAAAATATATACTTTGTCAATTTTCCTATTGTACTAAGTTATTTGTTTCAACAAACAATGGTCTGATGATGAATGTGTGAGAATTTCTCTTTAGGATCTTTATTCAAGTAGATAAGGTGGTTCATTATCTTTCAGTATCATCAATTTCCAGTTTCCCATCCAAAAAATTTGTACAAATTCTGAATTCCACTAGTATCATCTAAGCATATCTTAAAAACTTAGATTTATTATACAGTTTAAGTATTGCTAGAGATTGTTAAAGGTCTCATATAAAATGATTTCTCAAGGTTTTGATTTGCATTTTCCTAATTATTTAATGAGGCTGAGCATCTTCTCATATAAAACTCTCTTTTGGATGAATCATTTGTTCATTTCCTTTATTCAATTTCTTTTTCTTTTTTCTTGTTTTTTTGTTCTGTTTAGTTTTTTTTTTTTTTTTTTTTTTTTTGCTTGTGTTAATATTTGGCAAAATAATTTGTTCCATTCTGAGGCATATAATTTTACTTTCCTTATGATGACATTTTGTAAAGAAAATTTTAAATTATTGTATGTAAGTTAATCCATTCTCACCTCAGTAAGCTGTGTTGTTCTCTATAATTTTATTGGGGACATAAGGTAGTCTTCTATAATTTATATCAGTTTCAAAGATTTGATCTTCATATTTAAGGCAGTTTCCAGTTGTATAGGGCATATATCTAATTTTTTTTCTGTAAAAAAACTGATTGTATCACTATCATATATTAAATAATCCAGTCTTCCTCCATGGATTCGAAAGGACCCTCTTTGATATATTCATTGACTCATGCTTTCTAGTAGCCTTCGTTGGAAAATATTTGGGGACAATCATGTTTTAGTCCTCACATGCAACTCTTCTGTCTCCATTTCATAAGAGGAAAAGGATCTTTGATCTTTTCCTTCCTAAAAGGTATTCCTCAGGTCATTTTTTTTCTCATTTTACTCACCTAGACATCATTAATAATATGTAAAATAGCAATAATAGAACCATGCATACCTTTTCATTATTTTGATGTGAAAGCCTATTAAGTGTCATCATTAAGTATTATGACTAGTCTACTTTTTAAAAAAAACTTACTGTGCTAAGAGCACTTCACATAAGACCTACCCCATTAGCAGTTTTTTACGTGTACATTATAGTTGACAACAGGTACAATGTTGTTCAAGATCTCCAGGGCTTATTTTATCTTGCTTTACTGAAACTTTATGTCCATTGGTAATCTTCCAGGTCCCCCTGACTTATTCCCTGGAAAACCACCATTCTACTCTTTTATTCTATGGATTTAACTATTTTAATAATCTCATATAAGTGAAATCATGCAGTATTTTTTATTCTGTGGACAGGTTTATTTTAATGTCCTCAATGATGTCACGTATTATAGGATTTTCTTTTTTGGGGCTGAATAATGTTCTGTTATGTGTATACCGCATTCTTTAGCCATTTATCTGTTGATAAGCATTTAGATTGTTTCCACATCTTGCTATTGTGAATAGTGGTTCAGTGAACATAGGTATACTTATATCTCTTTAAGATCTGGATTTTAATTTTTTTTAATTCATTATGTATTTATTTTTAATATGCATCCAAATTAGTTAGCATATAGTGCAACAATGATTTCAGGAGTAGATTCCTTAGTGCCCCTTAACCATTTATCCCATCCCCCCTCCCGCAACTCCTCCTGTAACCCTCAGTTTGTTCTCCTGAGTCTCTTATGTTTTGTCCCCCTCCCTGTTTTTACATTATTTTTGTATCCCTCCCTTATGTTTATCTGTTTTGTCTCTTAAGTCCTCATATGAGTGAAGTCATATGATTTTTGTCTTTCTCTGACTGACTAGTCTCACTTAGCATAATACCCTCCAGTTCCATCCACGTAGTTGCAAATGGCAAGATTTCATTCTTTTTGATTGCCGAGTAATACTCCATTGTATATATATACCACATCTTCTTTATCCATTCATCCATTGATGGACATTTGGGCTCTTTCCATACTTTGGCTATTGTTGATAGTGCTGCTATAAACATGGGGGTACATGTGTCCCTTCGAAACAGCACACCTGTATCCCTTGGATAAATGCCTAGTAGTGCAATTGCTGGGTCTAGGGTAATTCTATTTTTAGTTTTTTGAGGAACCTCCATACTGTTTTCCAGAGTGGCTGCACCAGCCTGCATTGCCACCAAAAATGCAAAAGAGATCCTTTCTCCGCACCCTCACCAATATCTGTTGTTGCCTGAGTTGTTGATGTTAGCCATTCTGACAGGTGTAAGGTGGTATCTCATTGTGGTTTTGATTTGTATTTCCCTGATGATGAGTGAAGTTGAACATTTTTTTCAGGTGTCAGTTGGCCATCTGGATGTCTTCTTTGGAGAAGTGTCTGTTCATGTCTTTTGCCCATTTCTTCACTGGATTATTTGTTTTTGGGGTGTTTAGCTTGATAGACTCTTTATAGATTTTGGATACTAACTCTTTATCTGATATGTCATTTGCAAATATCTTCTCCCATTCTGTTGGTTGCCTTTTAGTTTTGCTGATTGTTTCCTTTGCTGTGCAGAAGGTTTTTATTTTGATGAGGTCCCAGTAATTCATTTTTGCTTTTGTTTCCCTTGCCTCCGGAGAGTGTTGAGTAAGAAGTTGCTGTGGCCAAGATAAAAGAGGTTTTTGCCTGTTTTTTCCTCAAGGATTTTGATGTCTTCTTGTCTTACATTGAGGTCTTTCATCCATTTTGAGTTTATTTTTGTGTGTGGTGTAAGAAAGTGGTCCAGGTCCATTCCTCTGCATGTCTCTGTCCAGTCTTCCCAGCACCACTTGCTGAAGAGACTGCCTTTATTCCATGGGATGTTCTTTCCTGCTTTGTCAGAGATTTGTTGGCCATACATTTGTGGGTCCATTTTTGGGTTCTCTGTCCTGTTCCATTGATCTGAGTGTCTGTTCTTGTGCCAGTACCATACTGTCTTGATGATTACAGCCTTGTTGTATAGCTTGAAGTCCGGGATTGTGATACCTCCTGCTTTGCTTTTCTTTTTCAAGATTGCATTGGCTATTCGGGGTCTTTTCTGGTTCCATACAAATTTTAGGGTTATTTGTTCTAGCTCTGTGAAGAATGTTGGTGTTATTTTGATAGGGATTGCATTGAGTATGTAGATTGCTTTGAGTAGTATCAACATCTTAACAATATTTGTTCTTCCTATCCAGGAGCATGGAATCTTTTTCCATTTCATTGTGTCTTCTTCAATTTCTTTGATAAGCTTTCTGTAGTTTTCAGTGTATAGATTTTTCACCTCTTGAGTTAGATTTATTCCTAGGTATTTTATGGTTTTTTGTGTAACTGTAAATGGGATTTATTCCTTGATTTCTCTTTCTGTTGCTTCATTGTTGGTGTATAGGAATGCAACCAATTTCTGTGCATTGATTTTATACCCTTCATGAGTCAGTTCTAGCAGTTTTTTGGTGGAATCTTTTGGGTTTTCCTTATAGAGTATCATATCATCTGCGAAGAGTGAAACTTTCACCTCCTCCTGGCCAATTTGGATGCCTTTTATTTCTTTGTGTTCTGATTGCAGAGGCTAAGATTTCCAATACTGTGTTGAGTAACAGTGGCAAGAGTGGACATCCCTGTCTTGTTCCTGACCTTAGGGGGAAGTTCTCAGTTTTTCCCCATTGAGGATGATATTAGCGTTGGGTTGTTCATATATGGCTTTTATGATCTCGAGGTATGATCCTTCTATCCCTACTTTCTTGAGGGTTTTTATCAAGAAAGGATGTTGTACTTTGTCAAATGCTTTCTCTCCATCCATTGAAAGGATCATATGGTTCTTGTCCTTCCTTTTATTGATGTGATGAATCACATTAATTGTTTTGTGGTTGTTGAACCAGCCCTGCATCCCAGGTATAAATCCCGCTTGGTCGTGGTGAATAACTGTTTTAATGTATTGTTGGATCCAGTTGGCTAATATCTTATTGAGGATTTTTGCATCCATGTTCATCAGGGAAATTGGTCTATAGTTCTCCTTTTTAGTGGGGTCTCTGTCTGGTTTTGGAATCAAGGTAATGCTGGCTTCATAGAAAGAGTTTGGAAGTTTTGCTTCCATTTCTATTTTTTGGAACAGCTTCAAGAGAATAGGTGTTAACTCTTCCTTAAATTCAGCACATTGAATATATCCTGCCACTCCTTTCTGGCCTGCCAAGTTTGTGGATAGGTCTCCTATAAACCTGATCTGTCTTCCCTTGTAGGTTAGGGACTTCTTTTCCCTTGCTGCTTTCATGATTCTCTCTTTGCCTGAGTATTTTGTGAATTTGACTATGATATGCCTTGTTGATGGTCTGCTTGTGTTGAGTCTAATGGGAGTCCTCTGTGCTTCCTGGATTTTGATGTCTGTGTCTTTTTCCCGGTTAGGAAAGTTTTCTGCTATGATTTGCTCACATAACCCTTCTACCCCTATTTCTCTCCTCTCTCTTCCTCTTCTGGGACCCCTATGATTCTGATGTTGTTCCTTTTTAATGAGTCACTGATTTCTCTAAATCTTAAATCATGCTCTTTTGCCTTAATCTCCCTCTTTTTTTCTGCTTCATTATTCTCCATAAGTTTGTCCTCTATATCATTAATTCTCCTTTCTCCCTCATCCATCCTTGCCACTGTGGCATCCATTAATGATTGCAGCTCAGTTATAGCATTTTTTTTTCATCCTGACTAGTTTTTACTTCTTTTATCTCTGCAGAAAGGGATTCTAATCTATTTTCGACTCCAGCTATTATTCTTATTATCGTGATTCTAAATTCTGGTTCAGACATCTTGCTTGTATCTGTGTTGGTTAAGTCCCTGGCTGTCGTTTCTTCCTGCTCTTTCTTTTGGGGTGAATTCCTTTGTTTTGTCATTTTGAAGGGAGTAAATGAATTAATGAGGTTGAAAAAAATAAAATTGAAATAATTAAAATTAAAAAAAATTAAAATTAAAAACACACAAACAAAAAAAATGGAATAAATGATGCTAGATCCTAGGTGTGTTTTGGTTTGGATGTTGAAAGTGGCTATATAGAATAGAGAAAAAAGAGGGGAGAAAAAAAGAAAGAAAAAAAAGGAAATTGTTTGAAAGTTTGAAAAAATGAATACCCTGAAGTAGACTATAATGAAATGATGGAAGTAAAATATAATTTGAGAAAATTTACACAAAAGTAAAGAATATATAGAAAAAAATTAAAGAAAAATATTTTTAATAAAATTAAAAATAAAAATGAATTTTTTCTCTTTCTGTATTCAAGAACAATAAAAGAAATTAAAAAGATAGAAAAAACAACAAGAAATAGTTTGAAAATTTGAAAAAGTGAATACACTGAAGTAGTCTAAAACAAAATGATGGAAGTAAAATAGAATTTGAAAACATTTACAAAACTAAAAACTATAGTAAAAAATTAAAGAAAAATATTTTTAATAAAAATTGAAATTAAAAATGAATTTTTTCTCTTTCTGTATTCAAGAAAAAGAAAAGAAATGAAAAACAGAAGAAAAAAGAAAAAAAAAAAGAAAATGGAATAGAGGGACCTGCAAACAGACTGTAATATGACTGAAATTACTTCGTTTTCCCCTAGAAGTCAGACTATGAAGTGCTTTATAGTCCATAAACTAAGCAGGTGGTTAGACTTCTGTTCTTGAAGAGCGAGGATGGCCCAGTTGGGCAGGGCTTAGTGTAATGGCTCTGTCCTCCACTAGCTGGCACTGCTTAGCTTACTGGGGTGGATTGTTGTAGTGCTTGTAGGTGCATATGCACATGCGCAGGAGTGGTGAAAATGGTGTCACCCAGCTACCCAGTCTCTAGTATCCGAACTCTGTTCTCCTCGATCAGCAATCATGCACCTGTCCTCCCTTTTCAGCTTTCGTCCACTCCCCACTTTTACACTGTCCATGACAAAGCCCCAGGTAGTACCTCTCCTGAGTTTTGTCTCAGATGTGGATGTTTTCCCTGGCCCCTTACTTCTGAGGGACTGCAGCTTTGACCTGTTCCTCTGCTCTGCAGAGGGTCTCACTGAGCAATGGCCAAATGCTGGCCGGACCCAGCAACATTCACAGGACCATGCTGCTGCAGATGCCAAGAGACTACACCCAGGTGTGAGCCCGTCCCAGAAAAAGCTTGTGATACAGTGTAGCAGCAACACCTCAGGGATTATGGAAAATCACCACACACACATCTGGCACCAGTCTTCACCCTTAAAGACCTTGTTCCGGCGCCAGTGAATGTGGCTGTGGCCAGTCTTTGGGGTCTCCTGGGACCAGTTGGCCTCACAGTCTGTACCAAATGTACTTCCAGCAGCGGAACCGCTTCTCCCCATGTGGCCTGAGAACCTCCTGGACCCCACTCTGCTCCTGGGGATTCACCCTTCCCACCAGATCACAGCCAGGTATCGAGCTGCAGAGTTGCAGACTCTGTGCTTGCCCTGTTTACAGTCTTAATGGAATTTAACCCCTCTCCTTTCTCCTTTCTCCTTTCTCCTTTCTCCCTTTTTAGTTTATTCCCTGCAGCTGTTTCCAATTTTCCACTTTCTCTCCAGCTATTTTTGGGGAGGGGTGCTTTTCCCGTATTCTCCCCACCATCTCCGTCCTCTTTCTTCCCGCCAAAGTACCTCCCTGCCCTTTGCAGCTTCTCTCCCCAAATTCACTTCTCCGTGCTGCGTACCTGCTGAATTCTGTGGTTCAGGTTGTGCAGATGTTGTGTCAATCCTCAGATCAGTTTTCTATGTGTGCAGGATAGTTTAGTGTTGGTCTGGCTGTATTTTGTGGAGGTGAGACACACAAAAACTTCCATGCTGTTCCACCATCTTGGCTCCCTCCCAACTGGATTTTAATTCTTTTGGATGAGTAATGAGAAGTGGGATTGCTGAAGCATATGCTAGTTAAGTTTTTAATTTTTTAAGGAATCTCCATACTGGTTTTCATAGTGGCCACACCATTTTACATTCCAGCAGTAGCATTTGTGGGGTTCTAGTGTCTCCACATTCTAGCCAAAACTTGGAATCTGTTGTTGTTGTTGTTGTTGTTGATGTTGTTGTTGTTGTTGTTGTTGTTGTTGTTGTTGTTAGCCATCCTGACAAATTTAAGGTGATATCTCATTGTGGTTTTGATTTGCATTTCCCTAATGATTAGTCACCTTGAGCATTTTTTTATATACTTTTTGGGCATTTGTACGTCTGCTTTGGAAAAATGTCTATTTATGTCCTTAGTTCATTTTTTAATCAGCTTATTAAATGTTTTGTGCTACCAAGTTGTAGGAGTTCTTTATATTTTGGAGATTAACCTCTTACCAGATATTTTTTGATAATCTGTCAAATTAAGCAATTATATTTTATTCTAATTATCCTGAGAGTTTTTTTCTATAATTTAAGCTCCAAGTTATCAGGGAGATTCTCTTCTGTGTTTACCATATGTAGTGCCTAAAATTGTGATTTCATGATATAAAGTTGACCTATGATATATAGATATTGATTTACTAACTAAATATCCTTTAAATTGTATTTAGTGTTTTTCCCATCTATTAAAATAATCGTATATTTTTCTCCTTTCACCTATTAAAATGGTCTTTTAAGGAATTTCCTCTTTTCAATTGTTGAACCATCTTCAATATGAATTACAAAAATAAATACATTATTGGTGTGTGTGTATGTGTGTATCTGTTTGTGTTAGTATTTTATTTAGCAGGTTGTTTTTTTTTTTTTTTTTTTTTTTTTTTTTTTTGCACTGCATTTGGTTAGATTGGTTTATGTTTCATTTTCTTATAGTGTCAATATCTGGGTTTGGTTATAAAAATTTTTATTAGCCCAAAAGAGAAATTTGAGCAGGTTTTCATCTTTTCTATTTTAAAAAGGATTTGTATGAGTTTGGAATGATCTCTTCTCTAGGTTTAGCAGAGACTATTAACAGTCTCCTAATATGCATTCTCTTCCTTTTCCTCAGCAATATAATTTTACCTGGGTATATGACAACTCAGGGTAAAGACATCATTTCCCAGTCTCTCTGTAAGCTAGGTCTGGCCATGTCCTTAAAATCTGGCTAGTGAGATATAAGCAAAGGAAGCCTTTCCTGGCATATTTCCTTTAGTGATACCCGAAGACTCTACTCTACTGCCCTTTCTTTCATTCTGCTGCTTTGAATGTGGATGTGATAGCTACAACTCCATCTTGATGTATGAAGAAGATTGCCATATCCTATAGATGAATTAGTAGGAAGCTGTAAGCATCATGAGTCCTTAATGACTGAGTATTGCCATACCAAGCCTGAACTGACTACAGTTGTAATTTATGTCAGCTTTTATCTTGCTTGAGGTTCTGTACTTAGGGAATTGGTTTCATGCTGCCGAGTATAATGACCTAACTAACCTGGAAATGAGGGGCTATGTTTAACAAAACCTAAAACAGATACGCACACACACATATACATATAAAAAATTGGTGTTGGCTTAGTAGTTAAATGTTAAATATCAAAAATTCAATATGAGAGGCTAGAGAGCTAATGATTCTTGTTAGGCTAAGTAAAAGATTTGGTAAAACTGACTCATAATACCAAATATTGAAGCCAACAAATTTTCAGCATGGGGAATAATAAAAGAAAATATTCAGAATATTGATATGTGTTGTTTGCTTCTTTATAGTTTTAGCAAAGCTCCCCAAAGAGATGAATTTATATGACAGATAACTAGTGTGCAAAGCAAGCCACCATGAAAGAGAATACATCTCTTCTTACAATGACAACGTCTGCCTGAGGTCTAAAAACTAAGATAAATGAGAACACCATAATTTACAGTCTTAAAGTGTTTGAAAATCCAACAGCTTATGATTCTCTCAATTAATTAGTTAGAAGAAATACCGTATGAGCAGCACTAACAGTATATTAAAATTATGTAGCACCATACAAAAGGTTAAGAGATGGCTAACAGATTCAGGAATAAGATTATAGGCTTCCAGGGAAAGCCAGTGGTTCCATTTAGATTCCAAGTAGATTCATTAAATTGAGTAAGATAGGTAGAGTTTAGATGCTTAAAACTCATGTCTAGGGGCGCCTGGGTGGCGCAGTCGGTTAAGCGTCTGACTTCAGCCAGGTCACGATCTCGCGGTCCGTGAGTTTGAGCCCCGCGTCAGGCTCTGGGCTGATGGCTCAGAGCCTGGAGCCTGCTTCCGATTCTGTGTCTCCCTCTTTCTCTGCCCCTCCCTCGTTCATGCTCTGTCTTTCTCTGTCCCAAAAATAAATAAACGTTAAAAAAAAACAAAAAGAAAAAAAAGAAAAAAAAACAAAAAAAAAAACTCATGTCTAATCATTGTCACTCCCCATGATTAATAGGCGAGAAGCAGATAAACTGAAAACCAATTATGCTATTGAGAAATCTGTACTACCAAAGAAAGCACACATCCATTCTGCAAAACGCTTTGTTCCTCCTAAAAACTTCTGGGCCCTCAAACTGCACTAGCTATGTAGTATCCACAGATTGTGTGACCCCTAAAATAGGCACTGAGTAAATGACCAAAGAGGATGATACACAGAGGTATTAGATGGACTAATGTAGCCAGCCATTTTGTTTCCAATTATACCTTGTCACAAGGTCAACTAGTCCTCTGCTACAGAATAAGGAGCTATAGTAATCATGACATGTTCATGATCAGAGAAGACGTGCCAAGATATAAAACTCAAAACACCATCTTGACCAGAAATCATCCTCAATTCTGCTGTTGTTTACTAGAGTTTCCTCTATTTTTCTTGTACTTCATCTTCTGAAAAGAAGAAAAAATTCTCTCTATAATTCAGTATTTAACATATATTTGTCACAAGGATGATCTGTAGCATAGGCATCTTAATCAAAACATGCTCTGAACTGTATGGAAAGTTTTAATACATTTGTGGCTTAGAGGATGTTTAGGAAGAACGAGATCATTCATTCATATATAAATGGTAGCTGAATTTCACATGACAAAGTGAGATTATCCATCAGTATATATAAATATGATCATCATTAACATGATAGAGAAATTGTTGAAAACCAAATTACATGTTGAAGAAGATAATACAAGAGAAGCAGAGGATTGAATAAAAGTATATATAAATATTAAAGTAGCCGGAAAGATTTATATCATTTTAGAGTTTTAAAGGAAAGTGTTGCAAGTAGGAGATCCTTGTTTATATGTTCAGTATAACACATAGCACAGAACACATGCTAGGCAGAGTTACAAGTTTAAACAAAAATGTGGTTTTGAGTTTTTAAAGATCCAGTCTTAGTATATTATATTCCTTTCATAATGAAAATACATCTAAGTTACATGTGAAGTTAATTTTTTAAAAAGTGTTAATCAAGTATAAGAGTAGTAAAAAGGTATTTAAGTCTCTGGAACGCTGTTGAATTCTTATGAGTTGATGGGGGGAAATAATCATCATAATTTAAGCCTTCATGAAAACATGATGATTAAGTTTTTCCATGTCTACATTTATTCATTTATTCTGAGAGGAAATATAATATCTCTCCATCAGAAGAACTTTAATTACTCACAGATAATCTTAGCTTCACTTGTTCCCCTTGCCCCAGTTTTCCATAGGATGATGTGATATACATCAAATGTACTTGAATTGATGGTGTAGCTTGTACCACAGAAGATGATGAAAGTATAAGACTTGGAGGTTAAATAGACCAACTTGTCACATCTGCTGGTCTTTAGCCAGAGAGAAACAGACTTTATTCTCTAAGTAAACACATCTCTATGGAAGGATGGGGAAGGTCTTTACCCTGGAATATAAACATAGAGTCAGAGACAGATAAGAAAGTTGCTTGTGGCTATCTTTTATAAGCAAATGTCATGTCTGACGTTCAATAATGAAGCCTGGACAATGCAGAAATTTAAAAAATTTTATGGCCAAACAGCACATTCATTTACAAAGGTTCAAAAGCCTGATAAAGCCTAGTTACATGCAAATTAACATTTAACTGTTAAAAGAGAAATGAAATTCATTTGAACCAGGAATAAATTAAGATAGGATTAATAATGTTAAAGATGGAGACAGTATTGAAACATAAATATAGTAGAAGAAGGGAGGATTCTTTAGCATGTTCACATGTAAAGTACTCTCTACCATGATGTCTTAGCCAACATCAAATAGAAAGAATTCCTCTTACTTAGGAATTGTGAGATAGTTGTATTCCTTGTTTGCATTGGAAAAGAAAGTCTGCTGATAATGAGTAGAAGAATTTTTGAGTGTTGTTTTGTTGTTACTGAAACTAATTGAGTCTAGTTAAAACTGAAAAAGATGTTTATTTGCAGTTAACTAACAGAGCAAGTCAGACTATTATTTCTATGTATTTGAAGTAATTTTATTGTCAGGTAGATTGATTCATTCTAATTAATTTGGCAAAGTAAAAAGAAAATATCCAACCTGGAGTGATAAGATAATGTACTTACATTATCAGTACAAGTTCACTAAAGGAAGCAGAAATCACTCTAGATATTTTGAGTAAGAAGACATTTTGTACAGATAATTAGATATTAACAAAATTGTTCAAATATCTACAAGAGCAGCCAAAACTGAGTCTCCAGGATGAGTCCTGGAAAATGAGAACAACAGACTCATGTAGGAATCCACTATTATTGGATTGTCTATGAGCCTATGACACTAGTCATGAGATCAAGAACAAAAAATATATAGTCTTATGTTGCTATTGCAATTACCTCTCAGCATCCAATTTTAAACTGGAATTCTGTAGGAAAACTTCCCCATCAATTTGCATACAGAAGAAAAGAAACTGAAAAAGTACAGAAGATAGCTTCTGTTTCATTGTTTGTTCCAAATCTTATGAGAGTTCATATAAGGGGTACACATTGATTTTTACCTGGAATGTTAGTTATGGAGTTAGGTTTAATAGCCTTTGTGGTATGTGAAGCCACTTTTTTTGTGATTATTTATTTATTTTGGAGAGAGACAGACACACAGTGTGAGTGGGGGAGAGACAGAGAAAGAGGGAGACACAGAACCCAAAGTAGGCTCTAAGCTCTGAGCTGTGTCAGCACAAAGCCCAACACTGGACTCGAACTCACGAACAGTGAAATTATGACCTGAGCCAACGTTGGACGCTTCAACAGCTGAGCCACCCAGGCACCCCTATGTCAGGCCACTTTAGAAAATTATTGCATATCTACAAAATGTTATTACTTACCCACTGAAATGTAAATATCATAAGGGCAGGAAGGCCCGTTTTGCTCATTCCATATCTTCATCCTTAAGAACACTAACTCATAGTAGACACTCAATAAATATATGTTGAACTAGTGCTTATTTGTTGAATACCTAATGTCTAGTAAATTATATGGTACACACTAACTAAATATTTAGTATTGCTACTTTTTACCAGATTTTTACTTTCTCATAATACATAGCAAATATACACATACATAACACATACACACAATTAAAAAAATTTTTTTAATGTTTATTTATTTTTGAGAGAGAGAGAGACAGAGTGTGAGCGGGGGAGGGCAGAGAGAGAGGGAGACACAGAATCCAAAGAAGGCGCCAGGCTCCTAGCTGTCAACACAGAGCCCCATGCGGGGCTCAAACTCAAGCTGTGAGATCATGACTTGAGCTGAAGTTGGATGCTCAACCAACTGAGCCACCCAGGCACCCCTACACAATTTTAAAACTAAGTTGAGACTATCACCCAATATCTATGTTAATGTATTTACTAACTGATCATTTAGTATCCATGATGCCTGAAAACTAACTTTTCATATCCTTTCTGTTCCTAGTCCCTTTATCAAATTCTTTCTCTTCCATTGATACACTGTCTCTCGAAGTTTTAATATGACCTCTCTGCTGCTAAATCTCTTTTAAGTGTTCATCTCCCCTTCTAAATTCTTCAGATGACTTGTAACCTACTTCTACTCCTTATACCTACCATTTCCAACACCCTCCTCTCATGATTCATTGCTCATTATTGCACCACCTCAATATCTCAGATCTCCACTAAGGCTCCTACCTGCAGCCTATCACTGAGTCTTGACATTTCATTAAAGTGATAGTGATCAGCTAGCTTATGCTCTAGAAACAGGTACCATGTGGTTGTAGCCTTCTATTGCCCTATCATTAGGAGCTGACACTGCATTAAGGAAAAACTTCACAGTCCAAAGTTCACTTTCCTACTAAATATGATATGCAATATATGGTGTAGTATAGATCCTTTCATCTTATGTCTCCATTGCAGTAATTTTATACTAAAACTTCTTTGCTATTTTGGAGTGGTAGTTTAGATATGCAAGTGCTCCAGAAAGTTCAAAAGAAGTAACAAAGCCATATTTCCATTTTCTGATCTAAGAAAACCATGTGTATACTATTAAATTTTGAAATGCAAATTTGCTAGCAGGAATTTTATTAGTGTACCTTTAGGAGAAAAAGAGTAAGAGAAAAAAAAAGAGGCAGATCTGGGCAGATGAAGTTGGGCTGGAAAACAGTCTAGATAATGAACTCACATAATCCCATGGGGAATTCTAACAAAATAACCCTGCCACACTGTTCTGTTTTGCAGAGAGGGACAAATATAGGTCCATTTTATACCCTTTGTTTGCTTTGGTGTAGTTTTCTCTAACCTGATACTGCATCTTTTGTTAATTGATACATCCAGTTGAGTTGCTTTTCTAATTTTTCCTTTTTCATTTTCCAGTTTTCATTTAAGGCTATGTAATGGATACTGTTACATGCCACCTAAATCTCTATTCAACACTGACTTAATTCCCCAGTTGCTGAGACTGTCAGCAGGCAACTCTCAGATTTTATTCCTTTTTATAAATTGTTTTTAATTAGAAAGAGTTGCCTCACCCACCTTCCCTGTATGTCGTATCCCTAATGACTGTTTAGTGAGAACATCTGAAGACTTGCCTTCTTTGTTCCAATGTAGAACATCTCTGAAGAGCCATCCCAGTTTCAGAGCTCCCTGTGGAGTCATATGAGGTCATTGTGAAACTAAATCACAACACTACTTGTCTTTTTACCCCAAACCCTCCTCCCCATTTCCCACAGATGTTTATCCCAAAATAAATATATTCCTAATAAATGTCCTGCCTGCATAATAATCTCAGTCTCTGAGTTTGTTTTCTAGGAAGTTCAACCTACAAAAGATCAAAATGTTTTCAGACTTGAGAAGCTCCTATAATTTGATATATACTGCTAAATAGAAGTATTTAGTCAATAATTATGTCAAATAGGATTGTGGCACTAAAAATAGAATTTCAAAAGAAAACCCTGTGATGAAATGTTAAACAAGGTCATGTAGACTAAATTCACCATAGAAATTCAGAAAAGCAGAAAATTATTGAAGGGTGTCATATTCAGAGAGATTTTTATGGAAAAGAAATATTGAGCTCAGCCTTGATAAGTGGACAGGATTTTGATAGATGAGAGAAATGAAGAGCATTCCAGGCAAGGTGTACATTGTTGAAATGAGCAGTGAGGCTGGTGAATTTCTGCTATTCATTATCCATCAATCTGAGACTGACTTGGTAGTACTTGGAAAGGTGGCAATCAAATAGCTCTTACTCAGTTGTTTTAGAGTATACTTTTATGATTTTTTTCCCTGAAAAGCCCTTAAGTTGATTGTGTCTCTTATCACAGTTTCTATGAAATCTTTAGATTTAATGAGCTTATTACTGGTTTAAGTAAGATGCCACTGGAGAACTGTCAACCTAAAATAATCTCACATGTTCTCATTTGGAGAACTCTCCCAGGAAATGGATGATCAAGGAAATGATTACCCTTAAAATAAAAGTGTTTAGTGAAATTCTAAAGAGAGAGTGTGTCCATACTCAACAAGACTATGTCTTGAGCATAGCTAAATATATTCAGATTGATGTTAAAACATGGGTAACCTACAGAATCAGTTCTGACATACTCTTTATATATCAAGTTTTGGTATCTTAAGTAGTTTACATTTCCAAATGAAATTTGGTGAAGCTATGTCCTGATCTCCAGGTACAGAAAAAGGGATCTATTCGGGCAATTCAATATTTAACATTTTATTTTTACCTATTCTTCTTCCATTAGTTAAATAATCATATTAAGATTTATAAAACAGTAGTCCTCTGCTTTTTAGGGCATATATAAAAGTGGAAAAACTTTTAATCAGTAATAATGGTGCACTATGGTTCACATTCTTAAAAAGGACATAGGAAACAAGAGGCTGCTGTGACATAGGTAAGGCTTTATTATATAATGCTTTGAGATCCAAATCATTCACTCGGTGTCTCCCTTGAACAAATAGCTAAAGCGCGTCAGCCACAATACTAAAGTTAAGCCATGGTCCAAAATAAGTCATTACCACCTCATCTATCGCCAGCTAAATATAGTCAAAGAATTAAGATTAAGAAAATCTTATTCAAAGTCTGCAAGACAAAGAATGGCAGCCATTTCCACTACATTCCTCTTTGTCAACACCATTGAAATAGGCGTCTGCCTTTTGTATCTGGTTGGTGAGTGAGTTAGGCAAGTATTAGATAATTTTATTACATATTATCCAATTTATCTATCTAGCTTAGAAACACCTTTAGAACCCCTGTATACCTTTGTCCAAATGCATAAATCTAATCCTCAGCTGCTTTATATAGAAATTTTAATTCAACTGAAATCAGTGCAATACAATAAGCAGTAATAACTATTCACAGTGTGAATACTATTTGCACAGCATTCTGTGGATGTCATGGAGGGCAAAAAAAGTAAAAATAAATGGAACTTACATTAATTAGACATTCTAAAGTTCACTTATACATTTCCACAATCTAGGCTTTCTGACATAGAAAAAAAAAAAAAACACTAAGTACACATTGTTCTACTTCTATGCAAGCACATAGAAAATTGCCTTAAATGCATGATTATTTATACCAAAAATGTTTTTTAAGTAACCCTTAAGAATGTGGGGAAAATGCATGTAATAATAGAAACAACACTTAAAAGAAACCCCAGTAGGCTGTATTATTTACTATTTACATCAATGCTATGAGTTAAATACTCTTATTATTTCTGTTTCACAGGTGAGAAAACTCTAAGAATATAGATTAAATAAATTTCTCAAGATAATAGCACTCATAAGTATCAGAGCTGGGATTCAAACCTAGTTTCTCTATAAAATAAAGATTTTTTTAAATGAGCCAGTTCATTTATAGTCTATCACAAGGCATTAAGTGATTTACCATAAACTATAAACTATAGTGCTGGTTAGTAGAATCATTGATAGATAGTGGGTCTCATGTTATAATCCAAAGATTTTGTTTTGTTTTTGTTTTTGTTTTGTTTTCTATGATGTTGCTATTACTGTATCAAGAAATAGAAATTCAAAATCCTATTCCCACATGTGTTACTAGGTATTTAATAATGTTTGTGGTGATGAAGAAATGATAAACTTAATGTTTCATGTGTTCTCTAATTTGTTTCTTGGAAGTCTGTATCTCACTGTTGGAATTTAGAGAAATTCTGAATATAAATTACTGCTGCTGATGGCTTATTTTCCACTTGAATGGATTATATTGATATGCTCAAAAAATGGGGCATCACTATGGAAATAAGAGAACAATTTTGATTACCTTGGCATGGTGGCCATTAATCTTTTATATTAATATAAATCAAGAAACTGTGTAGTTGGATATTATATAACTTATTATTTTAGGAATACAGTTATTCCCAAACTATTAAAAAATTCCCAGAAATTAATATGAGATCATTATCATTTATGTATGCGTTCAGAATAAAAACTTTCGTGCAATGTCCTAATATTAGCGTCACTTGGAGAAACATAAAACATGTCTGAGTTTAAGATATGTTTCCCCCTCCTTTCAAAATTAGCTTATACAAACCCCATCTACGAAATAGTGTGTGTTGTTTGACAAATCTAGAGTTCCCTTACTCCTAATTAAAATTCCAAATAAAAGTTGATTTTTTTAAATGTTTATTTTTGAGGTGGGAGCAAGAGGCAGAGAGAGAGGGAAACAGGATCCAATGTGGGCTCTGTGCTGACAGCAGAGAGTCTGATGCAGGGCTCAAACTCAGGAACTGGGAGATTGTGACTTAGCTGAAGTCAGATGCTTAACCAACTGAGCCACCCAAGCACCCCAGGTTGAGTTTTTGAAACAATATGTGTTTCCTTGATATATCCATTTTTATATACATACAATCCATAAATTCTAATTTATCATGTAATATAATACAATGTCACTTTTATTAGAATTAAACTTTAATTTTCAAAGGCAAAAATTATGGCCTGTCCTCAATGCTTTAAACTATCATTCTTGGCCTTTAATATAAGCTTTTTTTCATCTTCCCTTTCTAGTCATGCTCTAGAAAACATTATCCATCACATTCTCCACATTGTCTGAAATAGCTGAGGGCTATTGTGTTTATTCTTATAGTTTAACTGAGAAAGAAATGTTGACCTACCTTTTAATTTAGTAATGAAAATTCTTTCTTAAGCAAGTCAGAGAGCTCCTTATGCATATTTGAGTTTGGTAGATGAGCATTATTTTTGAAATTGCAGGTCATAAAGGTGCTTTGGCTTGGTTTCATTTCTGACAATTGATAAAAAGGGATGGTAGAAAACAAGCACTGTGGGATTTTTTAAAGATGGTAACTGATGACTCAAATTAAACTTCATGTCAAAATATCCTTCAAGAAGATGATAGATGACACATGATCCGCAAGTTACTGCTCAGAAATCTCTGTTTCACAGCAAAAGTTCAGTTCTCAAAGTTGGTTTTGGATGTATGCATAACATTTATAAATATTCATAAACTAGGTTGAATATAATTTCTTAAATACTGTATATTCTTACATCATTTCTGTTTTATAGAACAGAATAATTATACAAAATACATTTTTGGAAATGTGTAACACTTTTACAACCTATTTTTTAACATTTCTAAGATAAAAATCTATACATATGTACATGTATAGTAAATTCAAGATTATTATATAGTAACATAGAAAGAAGGAAACTTTCCTCTGTCATTAGAGAGAAATGTATGTTTTTTTTTCAGGGATTTTTTTTTTTCACTTTCAATGAAAATGATGGTCTAGGGGCGCCTGGGTGGCGCAGTCGGTTAAGCGTCCGACTTCAGCCAGGTCACGATCTCGCGGTCCGTGAGTTCGAGCCCCGCATCAGGCTCTGGGCTGATGGCTCAGAGCCTGGAGCCTGTTTCCGATTCTGTGTCTCCCTCTCTCTCTGCCCCTCCCCCGTTCATGCTCTGTCTCTCTCTGTCCCAAAAATAAATAAACGTTGAAAAAAAAATTAAAAAAAAAAAAAGAAAAGAAAATGATGGTCTAAAATAAGATTTAATTTTTTAATTAAATTTTCCTAAATAAACAGACTTTTACTGTCTGTAAAATGGTGAAACAGCACTTTCTCAAATCACTATATTCAGAAATGATAGGAAGATGATGCTGCCTCTTATTAGATTGATTCCTGGCCCCCCATGATATAATTGTGGTACTTGTGATTTTACGTCTCATATAATGTAGGCGTTTCTAAAACCTTGTCTTATTTCTGTCATGACTGTTTCATACTGATCAAAGGAAACTTTAGTTTTTTAGTCCTTTGTATGGCCTAACCCACTTCTTTGTCTGGCTTGTCAGCTGGCTTACTAAAATGTGTCAGTGTCAGTCTCAGAATTATATGAAGTTTTGCCTTATCTCTTAACAGTTTTTACCACATCATGTAGAATATGAATTCAAAGAGTTTACCTAGAGACTTTCTTAAGACCTTTTTTTTTAGTTTTTCTGGCTTCAGAGCAGTTAGGAGATAGTACAAAAGCAACTAATAGTGATGTGTCCTGAATTCTTTAGGTAAGTTACCCTACATTGTGCCCAGATGAAATGCCAACAACTTCTGTAACATGTACCAATAAATGCGGACTTGCTATTTGTGGTAAAGTTGAGTACAACTGGAGATTTCTCAAGCTTAGATCTAATGCAGAATGAGGATAAGTGATAGGAACACAGAAGCTGAAATTGTTCAGATATCAATTAAGGTCTCTAGAAGAAGGATGAATTTAAAAAATAAAAGTGGTTCAAGTCAGGAATGACTAAAGGTAAAGACTTAATCTAAGAGCAGGAATAAAATAGACAAATCAAGTTCAATTTGAGGAACTTGCAACAATATCAATATTGCAACAGGTGCAAATAAGCAGAAACAAAATGGTACTCACTAGAAGCTATAGTGCTGTTTGAGATACTTTAGTCATTTGGTGTGCAGGTTTATTTCTTCTTCTGAATGATTTCAAATATCGTCAAACTTCTGATGAATCTCAACTTCAGTTGAGATTGCTTTACAATGTGCAAATGAAAAGCTTGATTTATTGAATTGGTTTCCCCCTGCTTATGCTTTAAAAATAACAAAGGTTCTCTGTAATATCCTTTACTACTAACAAGATAGAATATTTTGTGTATTCACTAATTTATTTTGTTTTGTTTTGCTATTCCTGGTTTCTCAGAGAAAGAACTTATGTTTTCACTGAAATTGTCCAGAAGGTCTGTGACAGCATGAACAGAACATTCTTTCCCATCTAGTTTCCATAAAAGGGAATTGCTGTTCTCATTAAAATAGAGCCCCCTCAAAAGTTCTTCCTAATTCCTTTGAATCACCTCTTAGTAGTTTCAGTTTTGCTTTCTTAGATGTCTTTTTTTTTCACCAATATTTCTTAATCAAACATTTTCCTACTGTTTCAACTCCTAGTTTTTCCAATAAACTTTGTTTTTTTTTTTTGTAAAACAATTCCCAGATCACTCAAAATTAGCATTTATAAATACCCGTGTTTGTATTCAACATACAATGGCAATAGTAATCTTTGGCAAGAATCTCCACATTTAGGGGGTGATAGTTAGTTGCTCTTCATACCATCACTGATGTTTATGACCCAGCAGTATTGATTATTATTATCTGTGGTTTGATAATTTTACAGAATAACAAAATATAATCATTTTTGGCATTAATCTCACATAAATTGATCACATATTCTTGGAAAGCTTTGTCACCCCACTATCTTGAATATTCTAATTATTTCATATGACTGAACATATTTATAATGTTATTAGTAAAACAGAACCACAAAGGGAGGATGGCAAAGAGTTGTGTATTAGAGACTAAAGTCATGGTTATTAGCTAATTTTCTGTAAAGATTGTGACTTTCTTAAAAAGCCATTTCCAGAAATCTGTCCTTCATAGTCTGGGCTTCACTTCCAGGAGAGCAAATAAGCACGCCAGTTTCTACTTACTACTGACCTTTCGCAATTAATCAGTTCTGGGTAGCACTAAAATCACGTTGAGAGGTAAACAAGATGACTCATAGGCTAATCATTATATTTTAACTCTTACTAAAAGTAAAAAATCAGACCATCCTAAAAGGTTTTAGGATGACAATCAGAACACTGACAGACAAGTAATTGTGTTTTTAAGCCTACATACACAAATTTTTCTTAATTCTAATTGCAAAGCATTGAAACTACATAGTAACCTTTATTTTTATTGCTTCCTCTAGCCTTATACATCTTAACTTTTCATTTCCAGGCTCACATTCTTCATGGACATGTCATAGTAATTTCAAACCAACTTGAGGCTAATATAATCCAGTACATTCCACAGGTGCAGCTATAACAGCAAAAGAAACTTTTAATTGAGTCATTATTTCTCTCTGAAATCTTTTCTTCCACCTAAGTGCAAAGTGCGAAAATAGTGAATGATGCTGCCACCTGCAAATCATAAGACCCAGAAATCTAGGTGTGGTCACTATTCTTTTCTCTCACCCATGATACTCAATGAAGTTTTATATTCAGTGTTTCAAAGAGATTACTAATACATTCATTACTCTCCATCTAGTCAGCCAACACATTTATTCAGTTCCTCCTCATCTCTGCCTTTGAAGTTTTCAACAGCTTCTTAACTTGTCTTACTATCTGTATTCTTTCTACCAGACTAGTCTTTCAGCTTATAAACTAATTTTCTAAAAATGTGACATTAGTCCCTTGTTACCACCACTGTGGAAACTTTCAGGATCTTCCATGTCACAGATGGAGACTGCAGCTTTATTTCTGTATGAGTACTTCTCAGTCTGGTCTTGGCCTTATCTCCCCAAACTCAGCCCCTGTCACTTTATCCCTCAGATAGTTTTCTTTAGTCATAACCAGTTATGCCTTTCCCAGAACATACCAAGAATTTCCATGCTTTTATTTCTTCAAACATATTGCTGTTTTCACTTATTAATGTTCTTCCCAAATTACTTACCACAACCATTTTAAGAGAAGCCTTGCAACTCATATAAGACTAAAGATTGAACACATCTCTGAAGCTCTCTCTGTGTTGCTTGTTAACAAACTCAACATTCTCTCTTTGTGTCATCTTATACTTTGAGAAGACTTCAATTATAATATGTCACACTCCACTACATTTTTGTCTGTCTCCAAATGATTATTGTTTCTTGAGAGAAGAAGTATGTCTTGTTTATTTTTTATGCCCATACCTAAAATTATTACTGGCAGTTTCTCAATAATACTTTAAATTGGATGAATGAGTTAATTAATGAAAGCTATCTTCTATAGCTGAACCCTTGCCTTATAATTTAGTTCTAATAGTTGGATGACTGTCTTTTTTAATACATATCAAAAGTTTCTTCCTTGTAACTTGTTTAATATTCCTGTTTTTCCAACTCTAGAGCTCTACTTTATACCCTAATATTCCTTGTGAATAAAGTTTTATTTTGTATACTCAGTATCTATAAACAGAATAATGTTTGCTTATATTTATATAATTGTCTGAAACTGTCTTTAGCAACATTTTGTTTTTCTATTGGATGTCACTGATATGTAACCATACACCTGTTTTGAGTCTTCTCATTGGCCTTCAATAGAAGTTATATTTTGTATTCCCCCCAAAAACTTATCCAGTGTCTCAGTTCTGTTTTTGTTTTTGTTTTTATCATTTATGATTATCATCCCTCTAAATCCAAGAGGTATATATTACCTATTAGGTTGTGAGGATATGCAAATAAATAATTTGGGAATGTATCTACATATATTTGGAGATTTAAAAATCCAAATAGCACACAACCAGGTGGCTGAAAAGTTGCAAAAATTTATTTCTGTTGAAAGAAACTTGTCTTCAATAACAAGATGATAGCTTTTATTTTAAGTTTATTTTGAGAGAGAGACAGAATCCCAAGCAGGCTCTTCACTGTCAACATAGAGCCCAATGCGGGGCTCAAACTCACAAACCGTGAGATCATGACATGAGCCAAAACCAAGAATTAGCCGCTTAACTAACTGAGCCTCCCTTTGTAGGGCCCACAAGATGATGGCTATTGAGGCACCTGGGTGGCTCAGTTGGTTAAGCGTCTGGCTCAGGTCATGATCTCATGATTCGTGAGTTCGAGACCCTGGTCAGGCTCTGTGCTGACAGCTCAGAGCCTGGAACCTGCTTCAGATTCTGTGTCTTTGTCTCTCTCTGACCCTACCCCACTCATAATAATTAATTTAATTCATTAAATTTAATTATGTGTTATTTAATGATGTATTGTTAATTAATAATTTAATACATGTAATTATGTGTTGTTATTTTTATTCATGATATAGTTGATATGGTTACACCAGCTTGTGAACATTAGTCAATGTTGGCTGAAGATACATCTTTTTTCTTGTTAATACAGACAATGCTAGGGGCGCCTGGGTGGCTCAATCGGTGGAGCGTCCAACTTCAGCTCAGGTCATGATCTCACACTCTGTGAGTTTGAGTCCCGTGTCGGGCTCTGTGGTGACAACTCAGAGCCTGGAGCCTGCTTCAGATTCTGTGTCTCCCCCTCTCTCTGCCCCTCCCCTGCTCATGCTCTGTCTCTGTCTGTGTCAAAAATTAAAAAAACAAATAGTCAATGCTAGATGTACATAAAAATACATAAAGTACATAAAGACATTATCTTAAAAATAAAATAATTAGAACATCTTCTTTATACAATTTTCCAGAAGGCACTGAATTTTTTTTATTATATAATTTATAAAGCTCTTATAAATTTTGCTTCAACTATAAGAGTCATAGTATTTAAGTCCACCAGAGATAATTCTTAGGGAATTTAGAGAAGACAACAGGCAAAAATAAAAGTAGAAATTTCTTTTAAAATTTAACTCTAGGGGAACCTGGGTGGCTCAGTCAGTTGAGTGTCTGACTCGTGATTTTTCCTCGGGTCATGATTACCAGGGTCATAGGGTAGAGGCCCGTGCCAGGCTCCACACTCATTGTGGAGATTCTCTCTCTCTTTTCTGCCCCTCTCCCCTGCTTGTGATCTCTTTCTTTAATTTTCTTTATTTTTTTAGTTTAAGTAAATAAATAAGACTTAACTCTGATTTTTGGTGTTATTTGTGCAGTACTATTACATTTTAATTTTGTTTGATGTTTATTAACTAAACTTAAGTGACTGATAAAATTTTATCATAGAATCTTATATATGGGAGAAATTTTAATGATAATGATCCTTTATCAAAAAGGATGTTTATTACTTTATCTTAATTTATAAAGTTTCTAAATTAAAATACTCCATCTGTGAGAGTTTGGAACAGCAGCAACAAAAATGTATGCTCTTTGTGAAGGCTGAGATGTCAAATTCTCACTGATCTCCTCAGCTTATGAAGGAAGCTAAAGAGGAAATCTCTGAAGGACACATGTTCTAATAATGACTGGCTCAATTTTGCCAGGGTGGAGGGATCACAGCTTAGTTCTCCAAGATACTTATCTTTTCTGCCAGATACATGTTCACAAATGTACCTTAGAGATTTCTGACAATCAGCATAATACCACCATGTTTCCTTTCTAGACTAAAATAATTAGATTAGATTAAACATAAGTTATATATTGCAAGATCAAATCAATATAAGTCTGTGATGATGATGGGTGAGTATGTTTCTCTAGTTTAAGGATCTTCTTACAAGAATTCCGCTATCCACTCTCAATTCAAAAGGTTTTCAACCCTGAATAAGTCCATAGTTGACTAAGTATCCTTGATTCATTTTGTCAGGATTTTGGTTCATCAGATATCCCTGACCCTTTAGTTCTATCAAGTGTCCTTTTTACACTCAAATCAAAAAGCTCACTATCTCTTCAGCAGTATCCCTCCTTACTTGATTATGGGTTGGGAAATTTGCCACTGGTAAACACCAGAGGTAGTGTCAGTTACAAAAATGCATCTGACCTGGTTGCTTGAGACCATGGAGTGTTCAAAAACAGAGCTATAAATAATAAAAGAGAAGAGAGATTGGGATAAGGTAAAGGTATTCTTCAATAGTTGCAATTTGTCATAGACAAATTGTATCAAATACACCAAGAGGACATTAGGAATTAAAGAACAGGAGATGAGTGCCAAGCCTGCCCAGGGAAGCACCTCATTAGTCTATAGACAGAAGATATCATAGCCAGGAAAAATGGACTGCCTCTACAAACCATGGTTAGTGGTTTATATTAGGATTTCTTCCTAAAAAGAAAAATGTCTTTTTGTCTATGTACTAGGATGGAAAAGAACAGTATTTAGAAAAATAGTCAAATGTAAGGCAATGTGCTGATAAGTTGGCAGATGATCAGATGAGGAATCTCCTATTCTTGGAGGCTTGTATCTCTTTCACAAATGAGTTAATGCATATGTATACTTTGGTTAAACAGTACAATCGACATAACAATGGATATGTGGAAATTATCTGTGAAGGCATAGAAGTAGTAGTAGCTAAACCTGCCTGAAATAGAGTCTCATAGAGGAGTTTACACTCAATTCTGAAAGATGTTTTGTTTTGTTTTGTATTGTTTTTAAATAGGCAGAGATATCTCAATTTTATTCCAGAAAATTAAAATAACATGTCCAGATATTAGGTGGAAAACCATTGTATGAACAGGGAACAATGGAATTATAGTATGAATTGTTTAGAACTGAATGGTTAAAGCTGAGGAAGGAATAATAGGTTCTAGTTCATAAAATAATTGGTCAACTGTACTTTGGAGTTTAAATTGTATCTTGCAGCTGACAGGAGCCAATGAAGGCATTTTAGTAGAAGAGGTGGTATAAATTGGCTACAAATGGAGATGATACAGGCAATGAGGCAAGTTAAGAAGCTATTCCAGGGCACCTGGGTGGCTCAGTCAGTTAAACCCCTGACTTCAGCTCAGGTCATGATCTCACTGTTCATGAGTTTGAGCCCCACATCAGGCTCTATGCTAACAGCTCAGAGCCTGGAGACTATTTCAGATCCTGTGTCTCCTCCTCTCTTGGCCCCTCCCCTGCTCTCTCTCCCTCTCTCTGTCTCTCAAAAATAAACATAAAAATTTTTAAAAAAGGAAGCTATTCCAATTGTCCCAAAGAAAAGTGATAAAGATATTATACTAGGAGTAAGTTGTACAGAATAACTTAATTTTTATCCATGTTTAAAGAACCTGCTTCTCCCTAGTTTTGGTTTTCTTATATGCACAATGAAGTGTTTTGAACTCAGTGATTATGAATATTTTTCTAGCAAATCAAATTGATTTCCCTTAAAATCAATTGAATGGATAAAAAGTTGAATTTTGGTTGAGATGATAGAGTGAAACCCCCAAATTGGTCTTCTTTTCCCAGAGCAGTCCTTGTGGCATCTCTGAGAACCTAATGCTCATAGATCCAGTTATAAAACCACCGGATTAGATAATTGCTAAAATCCTTCCAGTTCTATTGTGTTATTATTCCCTGAGGATGTGATTATGGCCATGATTAATTTCTATTTTTACACAAGGTGAATATTCGCAACAATGTCATTCACTAACTGTGAAGTGTGGTAACTTACATAAGGGAGTGAAAAAAAAAACAATATACAGTGATTTCCTTTTTAAGTTTCTGATTACACTTTTTTATAATTTG
Source organism: Puma concolor (assembly GCF_028749965.1). Classification (NCBI taxonomy): domain Eukaryota; kingdom Metazoa; phylum Chordata; class Mammalia; order Carnivora; family Felidae; genus Puma; species Puma concolor. The sequence continues at coordinate 198,705,838 of NC_141667.1, forward strand.
TCAGTGAAAACACTTCAAGTTAAAGCTACAACTGAGTTGTTTTACTGATTGTAGAGTAAGGCAGTTCAGTCAAGTAAGGATTAAGTGACCAGCACCTGCTCTGATAGGCAAAATTATGTGTGAAAGAGGAAAGAAGACTATTACAGAGCCATTCTTGCAGGTAATCACTATATATTAAGACCTATTATTTATTAAAGTCTCTCCTAATTTAGTCCAAACAAAGCTATATCATTATCAAATACAAGGTTCCCTGTTATACTCTCTGAGGATGATGGCAAATGATTTCAAGTGATAAGAGAATAAACATAGGTACTCAGCACAGTCCAGTTTCTTCCACTTGAAATTTATTAATTTGATGTTTTGAATCCTATTAATTTTGATATTTACAGTGATTTTAAAGTGCAAACTTTGTATAAGCTTTGGTTACCAGGATTTTTATGAACTATTTTTCTATTAAATTATTAAAATATATTTTACACCATATATTTTAATATGCTTTTTTAAAGTATAGAAGAGATGTTCAGGATACATAAAGGAGAACTGAATCATGATAACTTAATATGATAAATTTAACTTGAGTTCATGTTTTGGAAAATATAATTTTTTAACATATTTTAAGCAAAAATGATGGAAGCAGGATAAAAAATATGAAGTTTAATGTGAGTATTCATTCTGTAGAGTGAACAAGTAGAATCCACGGAAAATAATCAGAAAACAGTCTATTAACCATTCTGTCATTCTCCATTTGTCTTATTCTACAAGGCTAATTTTTCCCTGTCTTTCTAGAGTAAAACTAGAATAGATCCAATATTCTGATGATTTTCACCTAATAAAAGATTATTTAGATACTTCTCATCATAAGAACAACTTAAGTTCAGTAATTAACATGAATATTTATCCTATTTTGTTGTTTTCAACTCTTTTGTTGATGTCTAGTTATCAGGAGGTATACAGCTCTAGGTGTTTTCTATTGAGGTCTTCTTATCTCCTTAGCAAACTGTATTGAAGAGTTCTATAACAACCCATGCTAGCTCCTTCTTGTTCATAGTTACTGTTCTGGTACATGGAGTACATGTTCCAAGGATACTATGCTCTGGCAAACTATTAGATATGGGACCAACCCTAACCTACCTACCTCTCCTCCTTCCATAGCCAGCTCATTTATAAAGCTTTCACATTATTTATATGTATTAAGTCAGCGGAAGTCCTAATTCCATGTTCCAGGGGACATGGAGATGTGCCTCTTAGCTCCCTGTCAAAGGGCAGACTTCTTGCCCCAGTGGTCATTACACAATTTCCAGCTGTTGCATATTTCAGGGTTTGCCTCTACTTCATAGTACCACTTTTACCAAGGGGATACCCCTTGCCTGCATAAGCCCTAAGTGTACAGATACAACCATTTTAAGCCACTGCAGGACAACTCTGACAATCTATATTATTATAAAGAGTTCCTGATGGGGTTGACAGGTTTTACAGGACCTACATAGCAGGATGACTTCTACCCAATCCTGCTTCCTTTCCCTTTGTTTTCTATAAGAGATATCCCTAATATACATCTCGTAAACTAAACTTTATCAGAGCATGTACTGTCAGAGAACCAAACCTGAGATATTTCTGAGTTAGTTTTACATTCATTTTGTATTTTAGCATCTATTGTTTTGAGGATCTAGTGAAAATTAATACCCAAATGGTTTTTATTATCATTGTGTGCATGTGCACCTATTTGTGTATACACTCACGTATCACTCAAATGCCCAAATATTCTGTACACTCATTTCTTAGAACATAATTAAACTTATCCCACCAAGTTCCAAATTTCTTTAATTGCTGAGGTCTTGGTAACTTGTATGTAGTCCTGTGTAGCACTAAACCCTTTGTATTATAATTGCCTATTCATTTCTTTTTTTCCTAACAGACTGTATGATGAACAATCAGTTATTTGCTTATATTACGTGTTCAATAAAATATTTTGATCAAAGGAAAAGATACAAAATAAATGTCATATAAGCTATTATTATGCCTTAACTAATGGAATTTTTTTAACTAAAATTCAATAGATTGCGTGCTATGAGCATGAACTTTATATTTTTAATTTTATAAGAAAAACTTACGTATACAATCATGATACAATAATTTGATCATGAAGTTTTATTATCATAACTAGTGTGATACTACATCTTCATTAACAAAATTTCTTTCTGTTAATATTTAATGTCTAGACTTAGCTACATCTGTATCTTGATAGATATTATGAATTTGGTAAATAAGCTAATAATTATGCCATCAATATTATTTTGGATTAATATGTAATGTTTTCTCTTAAAATGTCTAACATTTAACTTAGTTTTGTTTTCAGAGAATCATACACAGCAAATCCTCACCATATTCATTAGGGTAAGCTAAACTGCTGTAAGACTTGAAAGTATAATAGCTCAAACACAAAAGTAGTTTATTTCTTATTCACATAACTAGTCAAATTTTAGTTAGTTTTTTTTTAAGACTTTTAAGCAACTTTTCCAATTATTGAATAAAAACCCAGCCTTTCCTTTGGAGGCTCCAACAACTTCTGAGGGTGTTGGTGTGGCCAGTTTTAGAAGTTTAGACTGATTCTTGTATTCTTGCAGACAATTTGCAGTGTACAGTAAACTGATGCTAATCTCAGGGAGCGGCGCCTGGGTGACTTAGTCAGTTGAGCATCGGACTCTTGATTTCAGCTCAGGTCATGATCCCAGGGTTGTAGAATAGAGCCCTCTGTTGGGCTCCATGCTGGGCATAGAACCTACTTGGGATTCTGTCTCTGTCTCCCTCTGCCTCCCACCCCTGCTCATGCGTTCTCTCTCTTAATCTAAAAGAAAGAAGAAGAAGAAGAACACTCCTCCTCCTCCTCCTCCTCCTCCTCCTCCTCCTCCTCCTCCTCTCACAGGGAAACTGTAAGAAAAGCTGGTTTCCAGGTTCTAATTCTGGGTATTTGTTTCTGTAAGTCTGAGTTGAGGTTGGAGAATCATTAGTTTTAGCAAGTGCTCGGTTGATTCTTATATTAATTTAGGACACACTGTATGAATAATAAGAAGACAGTGGTAGGCAGAATTCTAAGATGGCAAACTGAGTTGTACACACAACTTCTTTCTCATTCAGCCAAACACTGGAAACTCTTGTGAAGGGATTTTGCAGAATAATTAAGGTTCCAAATCAGTTGATCATAAGCTAAGGAGATAATTCTGGTGGGCCTGACCTAATTGTGTGAGTCCTTAGATTCAGATAGTTTTCTCCAACTGGTTGTAGAAAACTGTAGGTTGTAGTCAAAAAGGCATTCTGTATGGTCTGAAAGAAAACAAACTTCCATGTTGTGAACTGCTATGAAGATCACATGGAGAGGGAATGCGACTAACCTCTAGAAGCTGAATGGTCCACATCAAGAGCTATTAGGAAAATGGTGACTTCAGTCCTATAACTACAACAGTATGAATTCTGCCAACAACCTGTGACTGCTAAATAAATAATTATAAACTAGGTGGCTTAAAACATCAAAAATTTGTTATTTCAAAGTTCTAGAAGCCAATAGTTTAAAATCAGTATCACTGGGTCAAATTAAGTTTTCACCAGAGGCTAACATTTTCCAGCATCTATAGGGGATAATTTGTTCTTTGCCTCTTCCAGATTCTGGTGGCAGCTAGAATTCTTTGGCTAGTAGCCACATCACTCCAATGTCCAAGGCCAGAATCTTGAATTTTCATTCTTGTCCATCTTTACATGGCCTTCTCCTCTTTGTGCGTGATTTTTATCTCCCTGTGCCTCCTTCTTGATTGCAGTAGGGACCGCCTGAATAACCTGAAGATACATAATCACATTTGCAAAGACTTTACCAGATAAGGTAATATCCCAAGATTTCAGTGATTAGGATTTGGCTAACTTACCACAGCTAGTGAGTTTAGAAGAGCCTGAGGCCCAGGGAGAAGCTGCAGTCCCAGCCAGCACTTTGGTTTCAGCCTCATGAGACTTGAGCAGAGAATCCAATCAAACCATGCCTGACTCAGTCTGATCTCTGACTGTGAGCTAATGTATGTTGTTTTAAGTTGCTAAGTTTGTGGCTATTTGTTACACAGTAATAAAAACGCCATTACATACATGATGGGATTTCTTGAAGTATTTAAGCTATGATCTTTCCCTTTCTCCAAAACTTCTTTTATGTTACTTAGTTCAATAAAGAGTAACTTCTTGGGGCGCCTGGGTGGCGCAGTCGGTTAAGCGTCCGACTTCAGCCAGGTCACGATCTCGCGGTCCGCGAGTTCGAGCCCCGCGTCGGGCTCTGGGCTGATGGCTCAGAGCCTGGAGCCTGTTTCCGATTCTGTGTCTCCCTCTCTCTCTGCCCCTCCCCCGTTCATGCTCTGTCTCTCTCTGTCCCAAAAATAAATAAAAAACGTTGAAAAAAAAAAATTAAAAAAAAAAAAAAAAAGAGTAACTTCTTTCATTCAAAAGTGCAGTTAAGAACCCTGTGAGTTTTCAGGGATTCTTCCTTCTGCCTTAAAATCTTTGCCCAAGTAGTCCTCAAACACAATGCATTGTATTTTTTTAATCTTTAAATCTCTACCTTTCTCTACATTACTACTGCCACAACCTTCATTCACATTCTTACCATTTTTACCTTGGTTGTTTAAATAGCTTCTTAACATCAATATGTATCCCCTTTGACTTACATTTAATCTTAACAAGGCTGACAAAATGATGTATCTGAATATCAGCTATAATCATACCACTTTCCATCTGAATATCCTTTGCTACCTCCCTATCAAATTTAGAAGAAAAAAAAACTGAGCTCTTTCTCATGAATATGTACAATTTGTATGTATTTTTAAAGTCAAATGGAGAAATTTAGTTCCTGGTACAAAACCACTTTGAGCTCCTGAGCATATGAGGCATTATTCTTTGTAGTTAAATGTACCTCCATGAAAGAATGTGAGAAGCCTGTGCACAGGGCATCCTCTGTGGTTATCACACTTTCCTCCACCTCTCCTTAGACTCACCTGGTTAACTGTCAGTATTTGCATACTCAAGTCACAAATAACCTTTTCTCTAGAATCTTCCTATGCTATCCCCATGATGGAATAGTCACCTCTCCTTTGCCTCCATAGTTCCTATATCACCTTCACCTAATATTTACTTACCTAAGAGCTGTGTTAATTATTTTATTCTATTAGCTGTATTCACTGCTTAATACAATGCCCAGCATATAGTTCTCAGTAAGTGTTTATTAAGTGAAAGAAATTAATAAATGGGTAACTCCTGAATATCTGTTGGATGTTTTTTTTCTAGTTGATTTTTGAAGAATCTCTAACTTATGAAATATTGGTCCTTTTGTTTTCATTTATTTCTCATTCTTTTCATTGGACTGAACACAGTGTATTGTAATAGTTTGTTGTTGGTCAGACTTCTATAACTCCTGATGTACAAGAAAGATGGCAATTCCTTTTCGCTATACACTGTCAGCATTTAGCAGGAAGTCCTGTGAATGTTAAGTATTTATTACATAGTTTTTACTTAATAAGTGATAATGAAAGGGCGTAATTTAAGAAAGAACCAAGGAAAGAATAAAGTAAGGAGAGAGCTAATGAGTGATTTGGGGAAGTTTTGATGTTTAAAGGAAAATAACATGTAATGTGGTTTGAAGTTGGAAATGTGAACAATTTTTGTTTTTTTATTTCTTTTAATTTCTTTTAAAATGTACATTTATGGGAAGAAATGGGACTCTTGGTGGGAGGGGATTGAAAATATAATAAAGGAACTTACAATTAAAAGAACAAGGTTGCCAAAATGAGGCAAGAAGGTATAATCAAATGCACAGAAGGGGATACTCTCCCCTTGAGGAAAGTTTAAAGGTAGAAAAGAAAAAAACAATTGAGAAAAGTTTCAAGAGATGGCCTCTATTTTCTTTTTCTTTTTGTTTCCTTTTTAAAAAAAAAAATATTTATTTATTTTGAGAGAGAGAGAGAGAGAGGGAGGGAATGAGGGAGGGAGAGAGAGAATCCAAAACAGTCTCCATGCTCTCAGTGCAGAGCCTGATGCAGGGCTTGATCTCATGAATCTCATGAATCTCAGGAACTATGAGATCATGACCTGAGCCGAAACCAAGAGTCAGATGCTTAGCTGACTAAGCCACCCAGGCATCCCTATTTTTTCCAAGACAATAGTCTGCTGTGAGTAGGGGTAGTCTACTGTGAATAGGGGATGTTGATGAGATTCCTTACTTAAGAACAGGTGCCTGGGAAAGATATGAAATAGTTTCTTTGGACTGAATGAAAGCAAAATCCAGTGATTAAGTGCAAAAGAATGGAGCCCAAGATTCAGATACTATCTGCAAAATTATAAGGAGTAAGTTCCTACATCCCTCTAAATCTTTGCATTTAGTCTTTCTTCTGACAAGTCCTTTCTGTTCATGTTTGCTAGATGAAGCATAATAAAAATATGGTTTTCTTCACATCATTTGTTAAAATAAGGACTGTATTTCTGATATTACCATAAAAATTTAGAAGGTATTTACTTAATAAATATTCTAAAATAAATAATAAAATAAAATCTATCTTATTAATTGGGTTTATGTAAAACCAAAAAGACTGTTCATCATGTGCACACATACTTTTCTTACTATATGTTACCAAGTATTAATAACCTATATTCTAATTAAGAGATGAAATTTAATGTAAAGATAAAGAGAATAGGGAAAATTAGAAAAAGGAACATGGGTATTATACTTATCAGACAAGAACACATGGGACTACACTTATTGGTGTATTTTTTTCATAACTGGTGCCCAAACGTATCATATAAGCTCCGTTGAGTTCTCCTCAGTCACACTTGGCAAAATTTTAGGAAAGAACAGGATGCCATTTATTCAAAGGACTGAAGGGAGACAGGAAAGTCTCCAGGATTGATCTTTGAAGATCCAGGGTTGATTAATGAAGTTATCTGTACTAATGTGCAACAATGTTGTGTCTCACTGCACTGACTCGATATGTGAAAAGCATTTGAGACCAATATGTTGATTGAATTGTAAATGATATGAGAATATGAGTTATTGGGACTAGATTAGGTCAATTTATGTACATTCAATCGTGTTTCAATGAATTTTTGTAATTTGCATTTATATTTGTGGGTATTTGACTATCGTGGGGTATATATTTTATGCCTATTCTATAGTGATAATTATTCCTATCACAAAGAGCAGCACTTTTATCAAGAACTTCGTAACAGACTCGGTGCTACAATTCCTTCATTAAAATTACTAAGTAAAATTGTCAATACTTGCTTTATCAACAAGGATTGTAAAGCCACTATTTTTCACTTAAGAAGTTTCCCATAAAAATCAACATTTTCTCAGAATTTTAAAATCAACTAATTAATTAATGTATTAATTAAATACATTGACACATTGAAATAATGTTATTACAATTAATATTCCAAAATATTGTCCTAGGACTCCTAGAAATTTTAGAAGAGTAGGATTTAGCAAACCTGTCTCATAGACCTGACTTTGTCATTCACGCAATTCAAAATATCTTGCTGAGCTGAATGTTCCAAGACTGTGGAGCTAAATAAAACTCAGATCAGTAAGTAAATAACCCATAGTTAAGAGAAAGCATGCAGAAAATAAAGATCAGATGAAAGCATTTTAGGCACAAAACGTGTAAAAGATAAGCCACTTATTAATTTATTCAATAAATATTTAGTAAATACTATGAATGACAATCTGTTTATTAATTTCTTGAACAAATATTTATGCCCCCATGCCACTAGTTGTTGGGGAAACAACAATGGGAAAAACACAATCTCTGCCTTTGGTGCCAATAATTGCAGTTCTGTGGTATAATTGTAACATTTCAGAAATTGCAAATAGTTCATTGTTGCTATAGCATACACAGTAAAGGGTTGTGGCAGGAGCTGGGACGGGATAGATGAGCAAGAACTTTATAATGAATGGTCTTAAATAAAATGAAAAGGTCTTGATATAGGTCTTATTACTTCCATGGATAATGTACCCTTGAACATAAGAAAAAATGTCAGAATTAATAGGTATTTAAGAACCAAAAAGAGATATGCACTTTGAATGTATGCTAGCATAGTAGGAATAAATGCAATTATTTAATTAAATAAAACAGTTTTTTTTTTTTTTTTCAACGTTTATTTTATTTTTGGGACAGAGAGAGACAGAGCATGAACGGGGGAGGGGCAGAGAGAGAGGGAGACACAGAATCGGAAACAGGCTCCAGGCTCTGAGCCATCAGCCCAGAGCCTGACGCGGGGCTCGAACTCGCGGACCGCAAGATCGTGACCTGGCTGAAGTCAGACGCTTAACCGACTGCGCCACCCAGGCGCCCCTAAATAAAACAGTTTAATATAGATGTATATTATAATATATAATATAAATCTAATTAGTACATTATTGTAAATTGTATAACGTTATGCATATAAATATGTTGAATATAATATATATAATTGTTAGAATTGGGAAGATAAAAGTTCAAATGGAAATGTCAGGCTTTATTTATTAAATGATGTTAGAGACTATCAAAATACCAACAGCATTTTTCACAGAACTAGAATAAATAATCCTAAAATTGTATAGAACCACAAAAGACCCCTGAATAGTCAAAGCAATTTTGAAAAAGAAAAACAAAACTGGAGGTATCATAATCCTAGATTTCAATATATACAACAAAGCTGTAGTAATCAAAACAGTATGATACTGGCACAAAGATAGGCACATAGATCAGTGGAACAGAATAGAGAGCCCAGAAATAAACTCATGATTATATGGCCAATTGATCTTCAACAAAAGAGGCAAGAATATGCAGTGGGAAAAAGACAGTCTCTTCAACAAATGGTGTTGGGAAAACTGGACAGCTGCATGTAAAAGAGTGAAGCTCGATTACTTTCTTATACCATGCACAAAAATAAACTCAAATGGATTAAGGACTTAAATAGACCTGAAACTGCAAAAATCCTAGAAGAGAGCACAGGCAGTAATTCATCTGACATTGGCCATGAAAACATTTTTCTAGATATGTCTCCTCAGGCAAGGGAAACAAAAGAAAAATAAACATTGGGACTGCATCAAAATAAAAAGCTTCTTCACAGCAGAGAAAACAGAACAGTCAACAAAAAGACAACCTACTAAATGGATTGAGATATTTGCAAATGACACATCCAATAAAGGGTAAAGAACTTATACAACTCAACAGCAGAAACAAATAACCCAATTAAAAATGGGCATAAGAGGCAAACCAGAAAACAGACTCTCAACTATAGAGAACACACTGAAGGTTGTTGGAGTGGAGGTGGATGGGGGAATGGACTAGATGGGTGATGGGTATTAAGGAGGGCACTTAAATGAGCACTGGGTGTTGTATGTAAGTGATGAATCACTACATTCTACACCTGAAACTAATATTACACTGTATGTTAAGTAACTGGAATTTAAATAAAAACTTAACAAAAATAAATAAAACTTTCATTAAAAATGGGAATGGGGTGCCTGGGTGGCTCAGTCAGTTAAGCGTCCAACTTCGGCTCAGGTCATGATCTCACCGTTTGTGGGTTTGAGCCCCACGTCGGGCTCTGTGCTGACAGCTTGGAGGCTGGAGCCTGCTTCAAGTTGTGTGTCTCCCTTTCTCTCTCTGCCCCCCTCCCTCTTGCTCTCTCTCTCTCTCTCTCTCTCTCAAAAATGAACATTAAAAATTTTTAAAAAGGTAAAAATGGGCAGAAGACATGAACAGACATTTCTCCAAAGAAGACCTACAGATGGCCAAAAAACACATGAATATATATACCTCATCACTTACCATCAGGGAAATGCAAATGAGAAACACAATGAGATATTGCCTCACATCAGTCAGAATGGTTAAAATCAAAAACACAGGAAACAAGTATTGGCAAGGATGTAATGGAAAAGGAACCCTCATGCACTGTTGGTGGGAATGCAAACTGTCCAGCCACTGTGAAAAACAGTATGGAGAATTACCAAAAAATTAAAAATAGAACTACCTTAGATGCAGTAATTCCACTACTGGGCATTTACCCAAAGAATAGAAAAACACGAATTTGAAAAGATTTACGCACCCCTATGTTTATTGCTGTGTTATTTACAATAGTCAAATTATGGAAGCAGCCCAACTGTCCAATAAATGAATGGATAAAGAAGTGGTCACACACACACACACACACACACACACACACACACACACACACACACACACACACCCTGTGGAATTAGCCATAAAAAAGAATTAACTCTTGCTGTTTGCAACAATATGAATGGATCTGAAGAGTATAATGCTAAGTGAAATGAGTCAGAGGAAGACCAATACCATATTATTTTACTCATGTGGCATTTAAGAAACAAACAAAAACAGAGACAAACTGAAAAACAGACTCTTAACTATAAAGAACAAACTGATGGTTACCAGAAGGGGGGTGGGCAGGGAGATAGGTAAAACAGGTTAATAAGATTAAGAGTACACTTATAGGGGCACCCAGGTGGCTGATTCAGTTAAGTGTCCCACCCTTGATTTCAGCTTGGGTCACGGTCTCGAAGTTTGTGAGTTCAAGCCCTGCATCAGGCTCTGCATTGACAGTGTGAAGCCTGCTTGGGATTCTCTGTCTCTGCCCCTCCCCCACTTGCACATGCGCTCTCTCTCACTCTCTTTTCCTCTCTCAAAATAAATAAACTTGAAAAAAATGAAAAAAAAAAATAAAGAGTCCAGTTATCAGGGCACCTGACTGGTTCAGTTAGTTAAGTGTCTGACTGCTGATTTGGGCTCAGATCATGATCTCACGGTCATGAGATCAAACCCAATGTCAAGCTCTGGGCTGACAGCACAGAGCCTGCTTGGAGTTGTCTCTCTCCCTCTCTCTCTGCCCCTCCCTGGTGCACATTTTCTCTCTCTCTAAACAAACAAACAAACAAACAAACAAACAAACATTTTACAAAAAGAGTACACTTATCATGATGAGCCCTGAGTAATGTATAGAATTTTTGAATCGCTATATTGTACACCTGAAACTAATATAAAACTTCATGGTAACTATACTGGAATTAAAACTAAATGGTGTTAGATATGCATGCTACCCAAGTTTTAAAAGTAAAGACTAGGTCATGGAGAATTCTCACTGTACACTTTGTAGCAAAATAAAAACCAATAATACCAATTTAATATAAATATGAAGAGAGTAAAACTAAAATGTGGAAGTAGGAAGAAACTTAGAAACTTACTAGAAATAGGTTTGCCAATTTTCTTGTATATGACTTTATGTGTAATTTTATCAAAAAGAAAATACATTTCTGAAACAATTAAGAAACAGTCAGGAGTCAGTCTTTTCTGTATAAGTTCCTTTAAGGAGGCAAGAAATGCATAATATTGAATCAATTTACAAAATAAATAAGGTAACAAGAAAGAAGCCATTAATTAGAAGAATGTTGGAAAAAACTTCAAAGTTTAACCGTAGACATAAAGGATTGATTACATTGAAGACTGTATCACAAAACAAGCTGATTAGAGGAGTGACAACAAAAGACATTAAATAAAGAAGAATTATGCCATTTTTCCAAAGGTTTTCTGTATCTATATGATTAAAATAAACAGGACCACAAATAATAGAATCAACATTATATTAAAGATGCTTGAAAAAGAACTGGGACACAGGAAATGTCATATGCATTGCCTTATAAAGCAACCACTGTTAGCTCAGATATAACATTCTGATGCAGAAGAGATAGCACATGCCCAAGGGAACTGTGGGAATGACAATGTGAAACACAGCACAGCAAAAGAGGGCATGGGAGTGATTAAGATGAACAGCTGTCCCTCTATTAACAGAATGTGAATCAGTTGATTTAGCTGACATGGCTCTTTCCTTTCTGTCATTCCCCAGTTCACAAGTATCCCTCCTGCTCCCAGTTAAAGGAATATCAACCTTGGAAAAAAAAATTACTCATCCTTCATGATAAGCACTTCTCTCTTGTTAAAGCATCCATGATAAAAAGACTGAGGCAAGTTCAATAATAAGACATTCCTATGAGATTGTAAATACCCTCTGATGTTCCAGTTTTCTACTTCCAAGTATATTTTAGCTTTTTCCAAAAGGAAGAGATCTATAAGGGCACAATTCAAATTTAATAGAGCAGGAAAAGGCTGTATATTTTTAGGTCAGATCACCATGCCTAGAAACAGTTTAATTAGCTTACTTTTATTTAATGACCCCTGATTGGTATCCTGCTATGCCCAATGTAAATACTTCTTGTGTAAGTTTTCAGTCTTATATTTTTAGAAAAACACATCTTAATTAACTTAATTACTGTTCAATTCACATAGAAAAGTAGAAGAATTATTAACTAGTCATTTGTTGAGGCAGACTAAATGAAAATGCATGGAATTGGAGTTAATAAAATTAAATTTAAACACAATCTGTAACCAAGTATTTCATCTTACTTGGGGTCCTTGTCTTCTCTTGGATTAGTTGAGAGGCATGAGAATATAGAAGCTAAAAGCACAGTATCAAGCTAGATTGTGAGTTTATATACTTTCTCCATAACTCAATAATCAAATAATTTGAAAAGTTAATTGCTTCCTTTGAGCTTCAGTTTCTTTATATATAATACTGAAGTAAATAACAATATTCTATCTTACAGAGTTTTAGGCAGTGGTGTGTATATGTTAAATAAGGATAAGGGGAGACTTACCTCCATAGTTAAGAGAGATATCAGTTTGTTCAGATAAATTGTTCTTTATGGTGTGTTCCCATAAGCATTTGTTCAACTAATTATTTTTGTTAGTGTGATAAAAACAAGGGGGTTTGAGAACGCCTTATGTTGTAAACAGTATTTTTGGTGTAGTGCAATGTAGGGAATATATCAATGAATTTCATCATGTTTTCAAAAGGTTGTTTTAGTTATTATTGCCAGATAACAAACTACCCCAATTTAGTGGTATAAAAAGGTTTTATAATGTTTATGGATTCTGTGGATAAGGAATTCTACAAGGCATAGCAGGTATGGCTGTGTCTGTGCCATAATGCCTGGATCTCAGTTGAGAAGATCTAACTGACTAGGGATTGCTAACAGAGCTTGGTTTGGTTACTCTCACTGTGTAACACAGCATCCTAATCTTAATGTGTAAAGAACCACAGTTGTTTGTTTTGTTTTTGTTTTCATTAAGCTCATAGTTTCTGTATACCCAGGATTTAGAAAGGGAACAACAGCTGGAAAGATTCAAAGGACTGGAGGATCCATCTCCAAGATATCTTTGTCACTCATATGGTCAGAACCTTGGCTAATGGCTGTAGGATGGGTTCCACTGGGACTAAGAACCAGAGAGTCCACGTGTGGCTTCTTCATTGGCTTATATTTCTCACATCATGTTGGCCATGTTCTAGCAAGACAGTATGATAGGGGATTTATGGAGAGAGCATCCTGAGAGAACCAGGTGGCCTTGGCAGGCACATAATGTCAATTCTGTTGCACTTTTTACTCCAGGCATTCACAAAACAGCCCAGATTCAAGGGTCTGGCCATATGCTCCACCTTTCAATAGGAAGATGTTAAAAATTTGAGGGGCAGAGGCACCTTGGTAGGACTCAGTCAGTTGAGCATTCTATTCTTGATCTCAGCTCAGGTCTTGATCTCACATTCCTGAGATCAAACCCCACATCAGGCTTTGCACTGACAGCATGGAGACTGCTTGGGATTTTCTCTCTCCCTCTCTCTCTGCTCCTCCCCTGCTCACTTTCTCTCTCTGTCTCTCTCTCAGAATAAATAAACATTAAAAATGTTTTAAAAACCACTGTTGTCCTTCCTATATCTGAATTTATGCATAATTGCTACTTCTGTTTGCAGTCAATTTTGAACATTCAAGTTTATAGATCATTTTAATCTCCATTTAGCATTCCTTTCACCTTAAACTCCTCAACATGTTGAAAAGTAAACTCATCAATATTTCTTAAAATCGGCTTGTTCTCTGGACCTCCTTTAAAAAAAGCATCATGGGGGCACCTGGGTAGCTCAGTTGGTTGGACGTCCCACTTCAGTTAATATCACTATCTCCCGGTTTATGAGTTTGAGCCCCACATGGGGCTCTGTGCTGACCACTCAGAGCCTGGAGCCTGCTTCAGATTCTGTGTCTCCCTTTCTCTCTGCCCCTCCCCTACTCATGCTGTCTCTCTCTCTCTCTCTCTCTCTCAAAAATATACACTAAAAATTTTTTTAATTAAAAAAAAGTATCATGATTTTGTCAGGAAACTAAACTCACTGAAATTCTTGACATTTATCTAATTACCTCCATATTCATCCCATCATCAAGTATTTTCAAATCTTCCTTCTTAAAATACCTTCGTTAACTGCCCTTTTTCTTCCATTCCCATTCAGTTAGTTCACATCTATATCATATTTTATGGAGATTATTAAATAATTTTCTTACCATTCAGCCAGCCTTTGATCACTCCTTCCTTCAACTAACCCTTCACTTTGCAAAAATATTTGACCTAAACAATGGAATATAAATATTAAGCACCGATTAAAAAGCTTCTATTTATTCCAAAGTTTACAGAATAAATTTAAGATTCATTTTTCTCAGTGCACTTTCATTGGAAACTTTGTGTCTAACCTTGTAAGTTCTGTTATTAATATATGATGTGAATGATTATTTGAATGGGCATTTGGGAACAGATACAGACATAGAACCAGAGAAAATACAAGCAATAGCCCCAGGCTCCTGCAGAATCAAATTTACTCCCGTTGATGTTTTAAGACTACATTGATGCTGACCTTGAGTTGAAAGAGACTCTACTCTCAGAACAGCAAAATCATGGCCAGATGGAGCCCAGTTGACAGCAACTTTAAAATCCATTCATTTAACCTTGTCCAGATTAAACTCCTATATGCTCCACTCAAGTCAAGTTTGTCTGCACATTGTTCTTCTCTTACAACAAAACCCATTCAGAGTCTTTTTTTCTCACATTTTCAACATACATCAACTCTTTTCTCTCTACTTTTCATTTTGGCAAGCCAGAGGGTTTTCCATTTGTATAAATATTAGCAGTTTCTTAATCTTGGAAATCTTGGAAAAATAATGCACATATTTCTATTCCAACCCCACACCTATTAATCAGATATGGGACTAGTTCTAAAAATCTGTATTATATCAACTGAAAATCTGAGATTTTCATCAACCTCAGAAGATTCTAATGGTGCTGACCAATGCCAGGCAGCTATTAGGAGAAAATGTTCTGAATATAACTTAATAGGCCTCTACTCACAATGATGTTCACATTTCAATTTTGTCAGAATCCATCTCCATCTTATGAAGATGAAATTGTATACTCCATTATCTGACCTTTTTATTTTTAAAAAAAATTTTTTTTCAACGTTTATTTATTTTTGGGACAGAGAGAGACAGAGCATGAACGGGGGAGGGGCAGAGAGAGAGGGAGACACAGAATCGGAAACAGGCTCCAGGCTCTGAGCCATCAGCCCAGAGCCTGATGCGGGGCTCGAACTCACAGACCGCGAGATCGTGACCTGGCTGAAGTCGGACGCTTAACCGACTGTGCCACCCAGGCACCCCTTATCTGACCTTTTTAAATACTTTCTAAGATAGAACACTGTAGTGAAAGGGACAGTCAGTAGTCTAGGGAGAAATCAAATAATTTTACTTGTTTCCAAGTTGGTTTAAGCACAATGAGTTAAATTCTTTTCTGAGCATACTTTTTTTTCTTTTTTTTTTTTTTTCATTTGAAATACAGGAATGATGATACCTACCTCCTTATTTATTAAGTGTATTGTGAACATAAGTTGAATTAATAGACTTACAGATGAAAAATAGTCTTGAAAAAAGTGCAAACTTTTGGGGAACCTGGGTGGCTCAGTTGGTTAAGTGTCCAGCTTCGGCTCAGGTCATCATCTCACGGTTCGTTAGTTTGAACCCCCCACGTTGGGCTCTTTGCTGACAGATCCTCTGTCCCTCCACCCACGCCCTTCCCCCACTCATGTGCTCACTCTCTCTCTAAAATAAAAATGAATAAACATTTTTTAAAAACTGAAAACTTTGAAGTACTAAACATATAATACATATTTAGAAAATTACACTTATTCTTTTACTATTTAAACTATGCTCTTACCTATTTCTTTGTTTATTTTATTTTTATTTTTTGGTTAATTTGTTGTTCATATTCTCCCAATGGATTATAAATTTCTCAAGGGAAAAGATTTAGATTCTTCAGCCTGCAGAATTTTCCCTTTTTCTGGTATTGGCTAACTGTCTTTTTAATATTGACTATATAGCTGAGATTTGACAAAACTAGACCTGTTTATGTGGAATTCTTTACATCCTGGTACATGTGTATGTTCATGCTTCTTGATCCCAGTGATAACTTGCTTCCTTTTCTTTCTGCTTTTCTTTCAGTCTTTTTTTTTTTTCAGTTTTTAATAGTATTTTATGAGATTTTCTTTTGAATTCAAAGTAATATGTACTCATTTTAATAATTCAAACCATATGGAGAAATATAAATAAAAAGTTAATCTTTGGGGCACCTGAGTAGCTCAGTCAGTTAAGTGTCTGACTTCAGCTCAGGTCATGATCTTGCATTTCATGAATTCCAGCCCCACATCAGGCTCTGTGCTGACAGCTCAGTGCCTGGAGCCTGCTTCACATTCTGTCTGTCTGTCTGTCTGTCTCTCTCTCTCCCCAAAATGAATAAACATTTAAAAAAAAAGTTAACAATCTTCCCACCATCCTGTTCTAATTATATTTCTTCTGAAGTTAAGTGTTAAATCTGTTGTATTTCCTTTCCTATCCTTCTGCAAGCTAAATATATGTGTATATGAGTGTATATAGGGGCAGAAGGGGTGGGGTTCAAAGTGGCATAATACTACACATTGGCGAGCACAGTATCAAATGTCTACCACAAGGCAGGTAAAGCAGAATGTGATGTGACTCTGAAATAAGACAACATAAGTGGTGAGGAACTTATTGCAGTTTCTTTTTTTCTAAAGGAGACAGTCACCATGTGGGAATATAAACCCAGGATGGCCAGATTTTCCAGCTTTTCAAAAGACAAAAAAGTCCCTTAATTTCGTGTAAAATGTCCTAATTTTTAAAACTTTGTTAAGACTACATAAATACATTTCTAAGAAGAATCACAGCTTTTTTTTTAAGTTTATTTATTTTGAAAGAGAGAGAAAGAGCGAGAGAGTGGGAGAGGGACAGAGAGAGAGGGAATCCCAAGAAGGCTTTGCACTGTCAGCATAGACTTTGCACTGTGGGACTCACTCACCCACCGTGAGATCATGACCTGAGCCAAAATGAAAACTTGGACACTTATTTACTTATTTGGGTTTTTGGTCTTGTGGTTCAAAATTACTTTTTGAGATTATGTCATATTTTTTTCTTAAATGACTCCTAACATTTGGGTATTATAAAGAACTTAGTTCATATCTATTATAGGACAGAGAGGAATCAGTACTGCCTGAAACCCAAGGCATAGTGAGATATTATTTAAGAATGAGGCTATTACAGTGTTGAACCAAAAAATTCAGCTAGGTCTTTACTGATTCACTGAAACTACTAGACTGTGGATCATCTTACTTCTCTACTATATGAAAATATTTAGACACCTTAGTGAAGAATGATTTGGACCTCCTTTAGCTGAAACTTTTACTCATGCCATTAAAAATGAAAACCACCCCCCCCCCCCCCCCGACAGAAATTTCAACACTGTTGCAGATTTCCAGAAAACTTGGGTTATTGGTAATAGAATTACAGTTGTAATACAGGTAGATCCTTAATTTAGTATTTTCCTTTTATGCAGTATACAGCTACATCTGTTCTTTGGTCTATCATTTTGCCACTGTTTTTAAATTTATGTGTTTTGAATAAATTCCTTAGACAACTAATAGCAGTTAAAAGTTAGTGCATTTTTAAAGCATGAAACTAATTAACAATTAACTTTGGGGGGGGATAACTTTGTTACTGTTAATATTACATTGACACAATAACAAAACATGTTGCTATTTATAGAATTTGATGTACATTTTGTCAATATAAAATAGTATACTTTTCTTTATGGTTTAGTTAGTGCTATGTCATGGGTAGAATTCCTTTTGCAGTCAGCACCTATTCCATTTGTTTTATTTCTTTTAGACTTTAAAATAATAATTGCAGAATACATTTAAAGAACTTTCATCACGATGTCTTTGAAAATAAAAATAAAAACCAATTCAAAACTTCTCAAAATGGTTTTCTCCCAATTGCTTCTGTAATTCTGTGCTTCTTTATTCTGTGCTGATTTTCTCTTTTCATAGATCTCCTTTAGGCTACCTTGGAGCATGCTTTATGGATCACTGATTCTGCTGATTGTTTTTTCTTACCAAGGTCGTTAGTGGGACCCTTCTGTCTGAGTCTCCAATTGTCACATAGACTTTCATCTCACAATTTTTTTCATCTTACATTTTGTAATCCTAATAACTGTGTATTTCCTAGGATCCTCAACTAGAGAGCCTAGATATGAGGGTTGGTAGTTTTTTGTTTTTTGTTTTCCAGATTGTTTTCTGTATTATTAATTATGCTAGTTCCCTCCTTATTATTAAAGTGAATAATAGCTAACATTTATTGAACATCTATTATGTTCCAAGCGCTGTAATATTTTTTTATATAATTCTTATTTCATTCGCTCTCTCCAACAACCCTAAATTGAAGGGATTGCTATTATCCATTTATTTATGGATGGGAAAATTCAGTATGATGTTGTCCAAAGTCACAAGTTAATAGACATCAGAAATGAGATTTGCACAAGAATCTGGTTTTAGACCTTGTTTCACCTACCACTTCTTTTCACTGCTAAACTTTACTATGTTAATTCTGTATAATTCTACCAAAACCATA
Source organism: Puma concolor (assembly GCF_028749965.1). Classification (NCBI taxonomy): domain Eukaryota; kingdom Metazoa; phylum Chordata; class Mammalia; order Carnivora; family Felidae; genus Puma; species Puma concolor. Next base: position 198,724,760 of record NC_141667.1, read on the forward strand.
TAATTTAATGTTTTTCATAAGTTGATCTAGCAATGTGCTTACCCACTAGTAGTTTAAAAAAGGTAAAGAAAGAGCAGAATTCTTGAATCAAAATTCTAAAATTCAAATATAGTTGTTATATTTGGTAAAATAGCTACTGAGAGAAGGAAATGAAGACAAATAGACTCAATAAATACTCTGTATCCCTAAAACATGAATAATTTGTATTTAACTTATTTGGTTAATTCATGGTTCATTTATGATATAAAGTATTATTTTAAATTATTTTTCAGAATTATTAAAAATTTCTTACAATGTAATTTTCTTTATCTTTTATTGAATAAGGAAAAAATGTAATTTATTTATATAATAACGAATCCTTTATTATATATACCCTATGCTGTGCCTGCAAAATCACAAGAAGAGGTATTTTCTCCCTGTTGGGATGAATATTCATCTTTGGAAGAAGTTGGTCCTAAACACAGAAGGAAACATGTTAAAATTAGTAGGTAGGGAGAGATGCTTCTCTTTTTACCTTATGCCAGGTTAGCGGAAGAAAGAAATAACCTATGACATCACGGAGCTCGTAGTCTAGTAGGGGAAATTGGGAAGTGTTTAGTTCACCATGGGTCTCATAAAAAAGGCTTACCCAGAGATATTGATGCTGAAGTTTTATCATGTGGATGATGAGTGAGCAAAACAGATTGAGATTAGGGGGTGATTTGCTATGGAGCGAACATCTTGTACAGTCACAGGGATGAGAAAGCATGTGGTTTGTTTTGCTTAGGTATTGAGTCTAAGGATGTGGTTGGTCAGGGTCAGCTCAGGGTACTTTGTATTCTTTAATACCTTTATTTTATTAGTAGCAGGGAACAACATCAAGATAAGATGGTATCTGCTACACTGTATCCAATAGAATAATTTTTAAATAGTGCTGTAAGAATTACCATTGCTTTGTTACATAATGTTTTATGTTTTAATATATTTAGTAATAAAATTCTGGCTTCAGCACTATTATTCCTGTCAACCTCACCAAAGTAATTCAACATGTTTTAGATCCTTAAAATATAAGAGCCATTTTGTGTGTGTATGACATTAGATTTTGTACTAAGTCTCTAATTCTTCTGACTCTCCCTGCCCTGTGCTCATCAATTTTTGCATGGTTGACTGGGTTCTTCTCTGAATTGTCTTTTTAAGAAGTTGATGAACTAGGGATTTTTAAAAGTAATATATTTGAGATTTTTCCATTAAAAATTTTTTGCTCTTTGAATATAATGTACAAACTTAATCAGATTATTAATGCTATTTTACTGAAGCTCTAATAATGCTAAAATCTCAAATTAGGAGACATAAAGATCCCAACAGATGAAAAGCCTAGTACAAAAATGAAAAAAAAAAGTGTGTATGTGCATGTTATAGGTGTGGGTGTGTTTGTACATGTTTGTTAGTAGTAAAAGTATTGCATATTAGTAAACAAAGAAATAGGGGAAGAAACGTGTACTATTTTATGGTGCAGTAAAACCTAAGCATGGAAGCCACATGCATATATCCAGATCCATAGAAATTTATACAGAAAATAACATGACATCATATAATTTGGCCTATTAATTATATCTACAGATTGTAGTGTACTCTTCAGGTCTTACTTTTCTCATTCCCAGTCAGCATCTATAAAGTAGACATATATTCAATTTGATATTTATTTTATGGGGACTCCTAGGTGGCTCAATCAGTTAAGCGTCCAACTCTTGATTTCAGCTCAGGTCATTATCTCACAGTTCATGAGATAGAGCCCTGTATCGAACTCGACAATGTGGAGCTTGCTTCGGATTCTCTCTCTCCCTCTCTCTCTCTCTCTCTATCCCTACCCTGCTCATTCTCAATCTCTCTCTCTCTCTCTCTCTCTCTCTCTCTCTCTCTCTGTCTCTCTGTCTCTCTCTCTGTCTCTCAATAACTAAATAAATAAATGTAAAAAAATGTAATTTATGTTGTGATCAAGGTAAGTATAACATTTATTCCCCTCTTATTTAAATCCACCCATATTGATCCCCTATCCAATATATGAAAAGATGCACAGCTTTCATTCTTAGGTGATTAGTGGTGGAAATAATTACTGTTTCTGAAGAGTTCTTATTCACTCATAAAGCTGTAGAGCCTTCAGTACACTAACCTTTTTTATTCTTGTCTGAAATAAACGAGGGACATTTCAGCTTATCAAGGTATTTATTGGTAAACACTGTTCTAGATACTCAGAGTGAAATGATGAATAACACACAATCCTGGCTCTCAAGTCTCTTACATGCAAGGTCAGAGTTTGGAAATGTTCTATAGAGCTGAAGTCTGAGAACCACTTGAAAAATAATTTAAAGTATATTATTCTGAGGGACAGAATCCATAGTTATCACCACATTGCTCTCTCTTTTTTTTTTTCAAGATGGCTACAGATTCTTTTAAAGCATGAGGACAGTAGATTATTATATCTCCACATGATAACACGGAGAACCTAAAAGCAGGGGTTCTGAAATATAATAGAATTAGAATCTAGTGGGTCATATGGAAAAATGTGCGCAGTTTAGAAGGTTTTAAGTAAGCGAGTATAGAGATCCTAAAGCCAAAACTTTATTAATGTCATAACAATCTATATCTGTTCATGCTTGAGTAATTAATTCATTCCAAATTTTTAAAAAAATAACAAGACCTCAAAATATAAAGTCGGAGTTGACTACTGAAATTTGATTTTTGTGCCATATTTCTAAAAATTATACAGTAAAGCATAACCCCAGGACCACCACATACCTACTCTGTAAATTTAGATAAATTCCTTTTTAAACTTCAGTTTCTTTATTTAAGAAAATAAAATTAAACTTGTGAAAATTGTAAGAAAAAATATAAATGTAAGTGCATTAGATTGTACACAAGACAGAGAATCAGTGGTATTCTCTAATTGTGTATTTGAGTTCATTTGTTTCAGGGTTAAGGAGCCCCTTTAGACACACACACACACACACACACACACACACACACACACACACACACAAAGTTAATTTGACATAATACTGTTCTTTGTTAAAAACAAAGATAAGCCAGGGACGCCTGGGTGGCTCAGTCAGTTAAGTATCTGACTTTGGCTCAGGTCATGATCTCACAGTTTGTCAGTTTGTGAGTTCAGGCCCCGCATCGGGCTCTGTGCTGACAGCTCAGAGCCTGGAACCTGCTTTGGATTCTGTGTCTCCCTCTCTCTCTGCCCCTCCCCTGTTCATGCCCTGTTTCTCTCTGTCTCAAAAATAAATAAAACATTTTAAAAATTTTTAAAAAACAAAGATAAGCCAGTTAATTCGTTATATACCAAGCTTCAGTGGAAAGACTGAGGAAGTGTGGAATTTAAGCATGGTTTTGCAAACACAGTCAAAACTTTACAAATGCCCTTGCCGTTTCTTCCATTGCTATACCCTGCAGACTGTGAATTTAAGAAATTTTATTTTTATTTCTATAGGTTTTTAGTAGCTTCAATATAACATGCAAAATAGCAGTCCTGTCTGTAGAAATTTTCTCTTAAAACTCCATTTCTCTTAAAAAAATTTGCAGATTAGCCGTTTTCTTCCCCCGATAAATAGGCACATAAATATAAAAGTACCAAAAGGGAAACACTACTTCACTTTTATACCACCATCTGTTACATATCACAGTCTATGTGTTGTGTTAACTGAGGCAAACTGTATACTGCTGAAATGAGCATTGTTTTTCCATACTCTTTAATGAAACTTCACCCAATTCACTGATTTTACTCAATAAATAAGTGGAAAAGAATGTTTTATAAATCATAAAAGTGTATATATTTACTCTATAGCTTCTCTGTGGCCTAAGATAACTTTAAAAAGGCAAGCAATATGGAGGATTCTTTTCTTTTTTTTTTTTTTTTAAGTTTTTTTTGTTTGTTTTTTGAGAGAAAGATAGAGCACAAGCGAGGGAGGGACAGGGAGAGAAGGGGGAAGAGGATTCAAAGTGGGTTGTGCGCGGACAGCCTGAAGCAGGCTTGAACTCAAGAACCATTGGATGATGATCTGAGCCGAAGTCAGACGCTCAACTGAGTGAGCCATCCAGGAGCCCCTGGACGATTATTTTGTTTCAAGACAGTGCTATATTAATAAAAATGTAAGACATTTATTTTTTGATTATTTAAGGAAAACAAAAGCCTTTAAAATATTAAGTGGGCAGGGACGCCTGGGTGGCTCAGTTGGTTGGGCATCTGACTTCCACTCAAGTCATGATCTCACAGCTGGTGAGTTCGAGTCCTGCCTCGGGCTCTGTGCTGACAGCTCGGAGCCTGGAGCCTGCTTTGGATTCTGTGTCTCCCTCTCTCTCTGGCCCTAACCCACTACATTATGTCTCTGTCTCTCTCAAAAATAATTAAACATTAAAAAAATTTTTAAATGCTAAATGGACATTCTATTTTGTCCTGATTATTATGGAATGTCTATTTAATATTGGTAATAACTGAGAAACTACATTTGCTGAGTGTCATAGACTCTGTCTAAAGTTCTCTTTTGTCTAGCAGAAGAGCGGACACAGGATTAAAAAGAGAGATGGCTAATGTCCGGGAAAAAGACTAGAGCCCTGAATAAGGGTCCTTGCCCCGTATTTATTCATATCAGAAGGCTTGCAAAGGTGATGGGTATGTACAAAGACATAAAGAAACTAGGAACATTAACTTGTGGATGTGAAGGAGAAAAGAGGATTTTGAAGATATACAGTGTTTGGGGTTTGGGTCAATATAAAACAAAATCCAGGCAGTGGCAGATGGGTAGATGGTTGTTAACAGCAGACAGGAGGCCCAGTGCCTGTTTATCTTTGCCAGCCTAGATGAGACAGATAGGGGGAATAACTGCAGAGTTAATAAGGCACCTTTTCTTTTGTTAACCATCTCCACTCAGGGCTGCTTTGCCTGGAGCGCAGCGGTCCAAAGTCAAATTCACCAATTTACCTAACCTGGCCCTATTCTTCTATGAAGGCAGCTTTCTGCTATAGTACTAAATTTGGGGTGCTTTCACCCTGAATATCTAATCTTGTTATTCCTATGTATTGGGTACCTTTGCACCATTTATATTTCAGGTCTTTGCCTCTCTCTATTTTGGGGGGCTCAGCACCCCCTCCCTATTTTGGGGTGTTTTGCACCTCCCTATTCCTGGCACCTTTGTGCCTCTATATTCTCAGGGTGTCTTTGCACCCCCTTATTCTTGGAGTGCCAGTCTGGTTTACCCAAACTCAGGTGTGAACATTTTATTGACTTTGTATTTCTTTGTGCCTTGTTAACCCATTGGTGTAAGCCTGGGGGATTCCTAAGCTTATCCACCACAGCTGAGTTTTTATTCACATTTGAATTAATCTGTAATTTTGAGCATTTGATATAAATGCAAAATCTTTAGTAATGTGTGAAGTTTTCATATTTGAACACATACATGCACACAAAAATAAACATAAACAGCAGGTGAATTGTTTTGAAATAACTTTACGTTTTATATAATTAATGGAATTAATAGCATTTATGAGGTCATGTGGGCAATGTTAGAAAGTGGTATAAACAAAAAATGATTATTTTATCCTTGATAATTGTATAAGTTATTTGTAGAGCAGAGTACATGATTAGAGGAAAGATTTACCAAACAAAATATAATCCAGTATGTCAAGAGAAAGAGCTTCTCAAAAAGCTTCATCTATATCCAAAAAAACAAAAACAAAAACAGAAACAAAAAAACAAAAAACAACAAAATACCAAAGAACAAAAAACAAAAACAAAAACTCAGAAACAGCATAATGGATAGAAGTTTACATCAGGCTTTCTGTCTCACCTTTTTTTTTGTTTTCCTTCTCATAGTAAATTTAGTCATGTTAAGAAGTGAACTGATTTGAGCCATAACCCATTATTTTTCATTCCTTCTATTCTGAAAATAACAGACAAATTAAAAAAAAAAAAATACTATGTAGTGTCATGTCCTGCCTCTGCCACTTATTTGTAGTTGTCCTGAGGAAATCAACTAAATCTATGGTCCTTACACTTAACATTCCTTAGTGGATTAATCAGGGTTTTCAAAAACAAAAAAACAAAAAACAAAAACAAACAAAAAACAGGCAGAACCAATTGGAATAGTAAATAGAGAAGTGGAGGGAAAGAAAGAGAGAGAGAGAGAGATTGATTTATTATAAGGTATTGTCTCATGTGATTATGGAGAATTTCCACAATCTGCCATCAATAAGCTGGAGACCCAGGGAAACCAGAGGTGTAGTTCTCTCCTGAGAACCAGAGAGCTCATGGTGTTGATTCTAATCTGAACCAGAAGGTCAGAAAAAGGGGAGCACTGAAGGGAGAATATCAATGTCCTAGCTGAGGCATTCAGACAGATAGTGTGAATCCTTTCTTTCTCCACCTTTTTGTTTTATTGGTGTCCTCATTGGATTGGATAATGCCCATGCATATTAGGGAGGGCAATCCTGTTCACTCAGTCTACTGATTCAAATGGATCCAGAAACATTTTTGTGGATATACCCAGAAATAATGTTTAATCAGTAATCAGATACCTAGGCTTCGTGCCATCCAGTCAAGTTCACACATAAACACACATAATGATGAGGAATACTCATTGCAGTTCAAGTCCTCATTGCTGTAATCAGTCATGTGGTTGTAACTGGTAATTGTAACTACCTTTTTTCATTACACATTCTGTGGCTTTATGTTGGGGGGCGGGGAGAGGGAGGGGTGTGTTTGCCTTCAGCAAGTACATTAGCCGGTCATGATTTTTTGCCTGGGGGTATTGACCCAAAACTTTATTCCTCAAGTATATGGGTCATTAGTAGTCCTGCCTAGTTTGGGTTGTTGTAGTTTTCTGTTGACCTTAATCACAGAGCATGGTAACACTGAGAAATACCCTACGCTATCTCCTGTATTCCAGACATACTTTTTCTTACCTCCATTGTACAGTAGAACATTGTACAGTTCAATTTCTCCACTGATAGATAAGATCAGTCACCTGAGCCAGCACAGTAGCTATCTTCTTTACTTAATTAAGAGGCATGAGCAGTCTAAAGTGACTGGGCAGCAGTCTTAAGTTCCAGTTCAGTAGAATCATGTTGAGTCTCCTGGAAGCATTCCTCCATTTGAAACGAAGACTTCAGGACCAGAAGAGGATAAGCTCATGGGAAGAGGAAACAAAAATAGTAACAGTAAGTGGTGTAACTCCCATTCCCATCATTTGATTCTGGGACCCATGAATTTTGGCTATGAGACAAACAGCACCATGTATTAGATGCTGATTCAGAGCATATAGAGCCTTTTGGAGAACCTTGCCATGACCCTGTGAGGTAATGCCACCTGGTTCGTGCTGTAACTAAATCTTTAAAAGGCCATTCTACGAAAGCAGCTGCTCCAGGATGGTGAACAGTAATGGTAAGGACAATGGATTCCATGAGTATGGGCCCATTGCTGCAGATTTTGTTTGTTTGCTTTTTTCTTTTCTTTTCTCTTCTTTTCTTTTCTCTTCTTTTCTTTGTTTATTTCTTTTTTTGTGTGCTGTGAAGTGAATTTCTTGATCAGAGATAATACCATGTGGAATAATTTGACAGTAGATAAAACATTCTGTAAGTACATGGACATGGATGTTAGTTTGGCAGCACATCGTGTGTAAGGAAGACAAATCTATATTTAGAGTTAGTGTCTATTCCAGTAGAAAAAGTGTGTCCTTCCCATGGTGGAAGTGGTCCAAAGTAATCAACTTACCACAAGGTAGCTGACTGATCTTTCTGTGAAATAATGCCATATCAAGGACTTGGTGTTAGTCTCTGCTGTTGGAGGATTGGGAACTCAGTGGTAGCTGTAGCCAAGTTGGCTTTGGTGAGTTGAAGAACATTTTGCTGAGCCTCTGCATAACCTCCGTCCCTGCCACCATGGTAATGCTTTTCATGAAAACTTTGGATAATGACAGGGATAGCTGGAGAAAAAGGTTGGCTGGTATTCACAGAATGAGTCATCCTATTAATCTAAGTATTAAAATCCTCCTCTGCTAAGGTTATTCTTTGGTGAGCATTCACTGGAGCACAAATATCTTCATATTTTTTAACTATTCAGAAAAGCCAGTCCATATACTTCACATATTTACACCATTTTTCCATTCATGTTTCCAAGTCCCTGACCATCCACCCAAACCATTGGTCGGTCATAGCCCATCAGTCAGTATATACTTGCACATATGACCATGTATTTTTTTAAGGAAAGTAAACAGGTGCACTGCTCAAAGTTCTGCCACTAATAGGATTTCCTTTCACAAATTTCTTTTAGGGATGTCCCAGAAAGAGTTTGTACAGCTTGAGTTGTCCACTTTCATATGGTACCTGTGAATTGTGTAGAACCATGTGTAAACCAGATCTGAGTCTTATCTTCCTCTGTCAACTGATCATAGGAAATTCCTCATGTGGCCATAATGCAGGCAGGTAGAGAAGGCACTGTAGCAAAAGGAGAGATCATGGGCATTCATGCCACTTCTTCATGTTACTTACTTGTCCTTTGAGGGGCTGGTCATTAGTGATCACATGCATACCATCTCCATTTGATGACACAGTGTTGCTGTGTACATCCAGCTTTATGGCCTATGGTGGTCAATCTCTACTAAGGCCCAATAGCAGGTCCAGACCACTTTCTAAAAGGAGAGATTTGTCAAGGATGTCATGGTGTTGTTTTAAAGTCCTAGAGACCTGCTCTGCAAGTCACCTATGGGACGGCCAAAGACTCCAAATATCATTCCTGTTTGTCACTAACAATTCAAGCACTATTCAATCTCCTGGATGATATGGCCCAAGGTACAGCGCAGCTTATTTAGCAGCCTGGACCTATTGTAGCACCATTTCTTATTCTGGGCACCACTTAAAACTAACAGCTTTTAAAATCTTTCAGTAAATAGGCCAAAGTAACACACCCAAATGATGAATATGTTGCCTCCAAAATTCTGAGAGCCCTACTAGGCACTGTGGCTGTTTTGTTTTTTGGTTTTGGTTTTTTGTTTTGGTTGTAGGAGGTGCCAGATGCAACAAATTATCTTTCACCTTATAGGGTGACATGCCCCACACCAGTAGACCCCTAGAAATTTCATTGAGATAGAGACCTGTGAATTTTGTCAGACTTATTCTCCAACCTCTGGCACACAAATATCTTACCTATAAGTACTACCACCAATACTTAATTAATATGGTTCTACTTCTTCCTCACTAGATTCAACCAACATAATGTAGTCAATGTAATGGACCAGTGTTATATCTTGTGGAAATAAAATATGATAAGGATTCTTGTGAACTAAATTATGACATAGAGCTAGAGAGTTGATATATTCTTGATATAAGGACAGTATGGGTATATTATTACCTTTTCCAGCTGAAAACAAACTGCTTCTGGTTGGTTTATTGACAGGGAAAGAGAGAAAGAAAGGCATTTTCTAGATCAATAACTGAATACCAGATACCTGGAAATGTGTTAATTTGCTCCAACAATGAAACCACATCTGGCATACCACCTGCAATTGAAGTCCTCACCTAGTTAAATTTAGGATAGTCTATGGGGCACCTGAGTGGCTCAGTTGATTAAGCATCTGACTGTTATTTTTGGCTCAGGTCATGATCTCAAGGTTCATATGATTGAGCTTCAAATCGGGCTCTGTACTGATAGAGTGGAGCCTGCTTGGGATTTCCTCTCTCCCACTCTCTTTGCCTCTCTCCTGCTCACTCGCTCTCTCTCTCTCTCTCTCCCTCTAATTCAAAATAAATAAATAAACTTAAAAAATTAGAATAATCTATTGTTATTCTTCAATATCCATTTGTCTTCTGCACAGGCCAAATAGGGGAGTTGAATGGGAAAGTGGTGGGAATCACCACTCCTGCATCCTTCAAGACCTTGATAGTGACACTAATCTCTGCAGTCCCTCCTCAATTTGGTATTACTTTTAATTTACCGTATTCCTAGGTAAGGCAGTTCTAGTGTCTTCTATCTAGTCTTTCTCACTCCATAGCCCTCACTCCATATGTCAGCAAACCTATGTGGGCCTTCTGCTAGCTGCTGAATATATCTTTTTTTAATAATGCATTTGGAAACTGAGGAAATAACCACAGGGTGTGTTTGAGGTCTCACTGGGCCCACTGTGAAATGAACCCAAGCTAAAATTCCAGTGATCATCTGATCTCCTTAAGCCCCTACTTTAACTGGTGAACCACAGTGATGTTTTAGTCTCTCAGAATTAGTCATTTTAGATCCAGTGTTTGTCTAGGAGTCCCCAAGACGTCTGATTATTTACTTTTTCCCCATGCACAGTTATCCTGGTAAAATATTGTAGGTCCCCTTGGGAAACCATCAGAAAGACTGATAGTTTAAATTTTTGGCAGTGTATTGGGGTCTTTGCTCAAGGCAAACCCATTCTCTCCTTCACTTAAAGGGTTCTGGTTCTATAAACTGGCTCAAGTCTGGGAAGTGATTGAGGGACTGTGACTCTTTTTATGATTCAAGCTAGACTATTGTTCACTTAATATCATGATTTTCGGTTTATACAAATCAAATACAAATTTAGTTGGCTATATACCTATTTCACTTATAGGACCACCAAGATTAGTTCATGAATGCCATAGGTCTATGTGAGTCAGACTTTTCTGATTGCTATTTTAACTCTCCTATCTATTAGGATAACCACTGCCAACTTTCTTTTGGTGGATGAGTGCTCCCACTTGGCAAAATCTCATCAGAATTTAGGGACTTCATGTCTCCAGCTTCATCAGGGTCTTCCCATATGGCACCATCCTAGTTTACAGGATACCATTTTTCCCCCTAATCAGTACCCTCACTTTAAAAGTAAACACCCTGCCAAGCTGAGAGTTGAATTTGCATTGTAATTCACCCAACCACAGGATGAGATTCTTTATTTGATTTTTTAGCAATCTCAATCCTGCAGCTTCAGGAGATAAGGGTCTCCCTCAGGGCACACATAGAAGCCTTCAGGTAATTTTTTATACTACTTAAACTGGTAATTCAAACTTCTGAGCTCATCCTTGCTTCTTATAAGTGGTAAATTAGGAGTATCCCATATAGATATTTTGCATATCTCTGTGACTAGTTTATATAGTGGACTGCTAGGACCCTAATTAGTATTGGGAATAATTGTTCTTGTCTTAAATCTAATCACATTAGTCAATTTTAGAAACCTTAAAACTGAGTCAGGAAACTCATCCTAAAAATTCAGTGCCTGTAGAACCACTGTAAGTACCAAAATTTGTAGTAGACTTCTCTAGAGAAGCAGAACCACTGCATTTCATATATAAAAATAAAACTTCCAACATGATAATTTTAAAGGTTGACTACTAATTTCTTGAAACACTCTTGAACACGAATGAATTCACATGAATGAACTGCTTTGATTCACACCAAACTGCAGAAATGACTTTGAAGTCTAAAAGGTCATGCAGATTCTACATTGTTTGCCAGAACTTTGAGCCATCAGGAAAGATGTTCCACTACTCCAGTACTGCCATTCTGAAGATATTATATGTAAACTCTGTCAATAATTCCAGCTAATCCCATATTTCTAGCCAATTCTTAAAGGTCCCAAACATAACAATAAGAAATTATCTCTGATTGAATACTCCAGTACCATTTCACCAACTCTCAAACAAATCAAGTTATCACCAGCCATTCCAGACAGGTCTTCTTAGTTTAGCTATAAAGTATGAAGCAGAGCCGAGACATTCTTTCCGTGTCCTAAGTCCCTGACTCACAGAATCCATAATGATAATAAAATGTTTTCTGTTTTACACCAGTAATGTTGGAGTTGTTTGTTAGGCAGCAATAGTAACTTGAACTAAGTTTGTTACTTGGATGTGATATGGTTCATAACAAAAATTTAAATGCATGACTTCGGGTTTGTGACCACGTGGTAGGCAGAATGTGGTATTGTGGGTATTTGTTTTTAGTTCAATATAATTGACATATATTAGTTTCAGGTTTACAACGTTATTATTCAATATCTGTATATATTGCAAGATGATACCACCATAAGTCTAGTTAACATCACATAGGAACATTTTGTTTTTTACAGTGAGAACTTTAAAATCTACTCTCTTAACAACTTCCAAACATGCAATGCAGTATTATTATCTGTATTCACCACACTGTACATTACATCCCTAAGACTTATTTATCTTATATAAAAGTTTGTACCTTTTGGCCACCATCCATTTTGCTCACCATCTACCTCCCACCTCTTTTTGTAGGTTCCACATGTAAGTGATGTAGTATTTGTCTTTCTCTGTCTGACTTACTTCCCTTGGCATAGTAACCTCAAGGTCCATCTATATTGTGACAAAGAGCAAGAATTCCTTATTTTTATGTCTGAATAATACTATATCATATACATATACCACAGCTTCTTTATCCATTTATCCATCAGTAGACACTTATGGTACTTCTTTGTATTGGCTATTGTAAATAATGCTGCATAAACATGGGGGTGCATATATCTTTTGGAATTAGTGTTTTCACTTCCCTTGGATAAATACCCAGAAGTGGAAATTCTGGGTTGTATGGTACTTTGAGGACCCACCATACTGTTTCCCATACTGTTTCCCATAATGGCTACACCAATGTCCATTCCCATCAACAGTGCATATCCCACCCTTTTCTCCACATCCCACCAACACTTGTTTTTCTTGTTTGTTTAAGCCATTCTAACAGGTATGAGGTGATATGTCATTGTGGTTTTAATTTGCATTTCCCTGTGATTAATGATGTTAAACATCTGCCATGTATCTTTTGGTCATCTGTGTATCTTTTTTGGAAAATTGTCTGTTCAGATCCTTTGCCAATTTGTTAATCAGATTGTTTTGCTGTTGAGTTTGTATCAGTTCTTTTTATATTTTGGATATTAACCCATTATCAGATACATGATTTACAAATATTTTATTCCATTTAGTAGGTTGTCTTTTTATTTCGCTGATCACTTTCTTTACTGTGTAGAAGCTTTTTAGTTTGATATAGACCTACTTATTTATTTTGCTTTTGTGTTCTTTTCTTTTTGTGTCAAATCCAAAAAAAATCATTGTTAAGACCAATGTCAAGGAGCTTACTGCCTAGGTTTTCTTCCAGGAGTTTTAGGATTTGGGGTTTTGCATCCAAGTCTTTAATCTATTTTGAGTTAATTTTTGTGTATGGAGTAAGAAAGTGGTCTATTTTAATTTTTTTGTATGTTGCTGTCCAGTTTTCCCAACACCATTTATTGAACAGACTGTCCTTTCTCCATTGTTTTTTCTTGCCTCCTTTGTCATAAATTAATTGATCCATATATATGTTAGTTTATTCCTGGACTTTCTAGTTTGTTCCATTGATCTGTGTCTGTCTTTATGCAAGTACATTAGTATTTTGATTACTACAGCTTTGTAATATAGTTGAAATCAGAAAGTATAATGCCTCTACCTTTGTTCTTCTTTCTCAAAATTGCTTTCGCTATTCAAGGTAGAATATGCTACAGTTTTCAAAACACTGGTAAAGAAAAAAAAATTAAACTAGTGTCTCCTAAAATGTTTCAGATTGGGAAAAAAAAGTTCTTAAAAATATGTTTCACAGTTGCTCTCTTTTAAACGGTAGGATATCTGAGAATCTTATAGTGGTAGTCTCTTGGTAAACTCAGACAGAGCTAAGGTAAAGAAGAGTTAATTTCAAGATTTCTGGATTTGGCTTTTGTTAAATGGATTGAATTACAAATAGTTTCATAAGAAACTCAGTTTTTAAAAATTATAGCCACTTGGACTATAGACACAAAGCACAATATGAAAACATTCCAGTAGACTTTCAAACTTCAATGGGCACAAAGGAGGCTGGTAAAATTATTCAATTACAGACATTGGCCTATTTGTTATAGAAAAGGAAGGATGACTAAGAGGGCAGAACCAAGAACTGAAAGGAAGCAGGACTGGAACCTGACTGAACATATCTGCTTGACTTGATGGCAGATTTGCTAGGACTGGTGACTTCTGTGTGCCTTTCCTCTTTCCATTTTGTTTAGGGGTGGCTATTATTGTTAAACAATGCCTTTTCTTCCAATTTATGTTGATTAAAAGGGGAAAACTAATTGTCTCTTTAGTTCATTGGTTTTCAGATTAATAGAGATTGTACCTGAAAAATAAAATCTGAGGAGGTTCTTACACATTCTGACCTAATTGAGATAAAGAGATTCTCAACCACAAACCTGAGCTAATGTCATAAAAAGATTGGACGTATGGGGGATCCTGGGAGGGAGGAGTTTATTTTACACATAGGAGATATGTAATTAAATTGTGGGCAGAGAGTAGATTTAGAAGCTTTAAAAATGACTAAACATTCTGTGATACATTTTCCACTGAGAGACTGAACTATATTTCTTTGCCTTTAATTGGGGTGATCTTATGCCTACTTTGACAAAGAGAGTATGGTAGAAGTGATGCTGTGTGACTTTTAAGGCTAGATCATAAAACATCATATAGTTTCCATTTTGTTTGCTATAAAACTGAGCTGAGTACCACCCCAACTGTAGAGAGGATATCATGCTAGAGTGTCTATGTTAACATCTCTGAACATCAGACCCAGCTGAGCCAAACCCTTCACTGACCTGTATCAAGACATCAGGCACATAAATTTTACAAAAGCCTTCTTTGAGGTAGATCTTCCAGCATCAATTCTGCCACCCTCAAATCACTAAAGTCATCCCCAACTACATTATAACATAAGAAGGTAACTGATGGGCCTCTTCAGAATTGTTCAGTACTCCTCCAGGTGGTGTTCATTATGTGGTAGTATCCCTACTTCAGGGTAAGTTTGAGCCAATTACGCCAATCATCACAGCATTTCTGTTTTGTTGTTGTTGTTTCCGCCTTAACCCTTGTCATGAAGACTTGAGAATGGCCAAGTTGCTATCTCAAAAGCAATCTCTGTTGAAATGTATTCCTTTAATTAATATTGGAACATCAATACCAACATAGCCCATAGTATCTTGGTAAGAAGAGAAACATTTAGAGAATTTATTTAGGAATAATAATAATAACAGACTCTTCTTCTACTCTTATACCTGTATCTTCAGTACATATTCCTTGACATGGGAGGAATAGGATCATATATAAGTTACTAATTTATAGCACACTCCATATTCTGCTGGAAAGTATTAGAACATCTCAATGTGTTGTCACATTGCTCATGCTATTATTTGCTTTTCAAAAACCATACCAGCATTCTAAAGTAAAAACAACTTGTTTCCACTAATAAGGTAAATGTTAGAAAGTGTGTTTCATGGATAGTAGCTCTGTACTGTGATGTGAATTATTTTTCATAAATAATGATATATATCATAGAGATCTTCAATAAATGCCCAGATTATAATAGTAGAAAAAGAATGAGAATGAGAAAAAGCAAGTAAAATTACAAAAAAAAAAAAAATTGCTTATCATGTGAAAGGCATATGACTGACCACTGTAACATATTGGGAGCCTAGTGCTAGGGACTAGCTTCTGGAAAACTGTGAAATAGCTGTTTAAGCAAAGGTAAGGATACCTACAGTGAGAATATCTTATATTATTGAGCTCATTTGCAGCTGGAATTTTTCTCACACTTAGATTCTTTGTTACTGTATAGGGAAGGAAGAAGGAAAACTGTTTCTGAGAAGCATTGAATACCTCCACAGTGATTTGCAGTTCACTAGGGAACTGTTTACATCACTAGGGTCCTGTAAACAGGCTGTAAATTACATACTAAATATGTATTGATTTGAGTCTACCAGAAGCATATCCAAATACTCACTTGAAAACAAAATCTTTATCCCAGGCTTCAAAGGTATTTCAAACATCATACTTGAAAAGGATATGTAAAATATATCAAGCACAGGGAGAAAAAAATAGAATGATGGGAGAGAAATACTGGAAGAGAGAGCAGAGATACATAGTTTATTATACTATAGACTAAGAGAGAGTATTAGAAGATTGGGATTATTGGACACAAATTAAAAAAAAAAAAACTACGTTTACCAAGTGTTAAAAACTGAAATCAAAATCAAAGCTATGTACAGAGTCCAATGACATTTTAGACATACGGCAACGAAAATTAAAAATGAAACACTCACTGGACAGTTTTAATATCCCATTTGACACAGTTAAGGAACAAATTAGTGAACTGGAAAACAGATCAGAATCATTATCTAGGAGGCAATAACAAGAAAGATAAATAGAAAAGATAGAAAAGAGGTTAAAGGATGTGGAGTAAAGATAGAAAAGAGGTTAAAGGATGTGGAGTAAAGTATAAGGTCACAGTTGAAGTCAGTTAATAGTGTCATACTTAAAATAATGCTGAAATGAAATAACTAATGAGCTAGAAGTCAATAATGATCAAAAACATATTTTTCAGCTAAATATAACAAATTCAGATAAACAAGAATAGAGAGTTTGAAAATAGCAGACACTCATTAAAGTAATATAAATATACATTAGCAAAATAATTCTAGGTGAAAAATAAGAAGAAAGAGTAAATGCATTATGGTAAATATGTAGGTAATTGTAAATTAATATTGACCATCTAAAGAAAAAATTATAATGTCTAGTGGTATTAAAAAGAATAAGATAGTATATGCAGCAACAGTATTACATAGACGAGAAGTAGATGTAGCTAACCTGGTCTATCTGAAAGGAAAACAAAATGTATTGCTTAACTTTATACTTTGATAAACTAACTGTACATGTTGTAATTTTTTGAGTTATCACTAAATGAATAAGAAGAAAATGAATTGTCTTTTCTATAATTAAATATTTTTTTTTATTTTTTTATTTTTTTTCAACGTTTATTTATTTTTGGGACAGAGAGAGACAGAGCATGAACGGGCGAGGGGCAGAGAGAGAGGGAGACACAGAATCGGAAACAGGCTCCAGGCTCCGAGCCATTAGCCCAGAGCCCGACGCGGGGCTCGAACTCACGGACCGCGAGATCGTGACCTGGCTGAAGTCGGACGCTTAACCGACTGCGCCACCCAGGCGCCCCTATAATTAAATAATTATAAGGAAGCAAGAACTGAATATAAGGAAAGATACATAGGAAGAACAAACAGAAAAGTGCAGATGTAGATGTTAATTTTAACCCATTAGTAGAGTATACAAATTAACTAATTGGGTAAATTTAACAGAAAATTTATCTAACCAGATAAAAAACAAAATACATTTTTATTTTATTTTTTAATGTTTATTCATTTTTTGAGGGGGGGGGAGGGGCAGAGAGAGAGGGAGACACAGACCCTGAAGCAGGCTCCAGGCTCTGAGCAGTCAGCATAGAGCCTGACACAGGACTCGAACCCATGAACTGAGCCAAAGTTGAATGCTTAACTGACTGAGCCACCCTGGTGCCCCCAAAATGCATTTTTTTAAAACAACATTGCAGAAAATATAAGGGTAGAGAATTTTGTAACAAAAAATAGAAAGTATGTGTAAAGAAACAATAATAATATGTAATAAAAATGGAAAATTATGTGAAATAGAGAATAAAAAACAGAGAGAGGGAGGGGCACAAGGAGGAGGAAAGAGAGAATGCTAGTGTTTGTTGTTGTTGTTGTTGTTGTGTTGTTGTTATTTATTTCAGTAATCTCTATACCATACCGGATGCTCAAACTCATGAGCCTGGGATTAAAAGTTGTATGCTCCTCCAAATGAGTCAGCCAGCTGCACCCTGGAAAGAGAGAAATCTAAAGAGTAAGAGACAAATCCCCAATCATATTGGGAGATTTTAATTAATTTCCTCTGGCAATTGACAGGAGACAAAAATAATTAGGATATAAAAGAATTGCACAACACAAATTACAAATTGACTTAATATACATATATAGAAAAATGCATCCAGTAATGATAGAATAGCCATTCCTTTCATGTACCCATAAAACATTTATAAAAATTGATCAAATATTTGACAATATAGAAAGACCAAATTTCAGTTAGCTCAGCACCTTGTTCAATAAGGTTTTTGTAAAAACTAATAATACTAAAAATTTTTCATGAGCATAAAAATGAGAGTGAATGTACAAATTAACAATATTAGCAATGAGAAAGGGATATCACAACAGATGGTGAAGACATGAAAAATAAATTGTGGGATATCATGAAAAATTTTATGCCAAAGTGTTTGAATATTTGAATTAAATGGACAAATACCTAGGAAAACAATTTATATAGCCAACTCATGAATAAATGAAAATGAATACTTCTCTAATCTTCGCAGCATTCAAATCAATAACCAATTTTTCCACAAATAGCACTGAAAGCTAAAAAACTTCAACCAGAGATTTCTACAAGGCATTTATGGAAAAAATGATTTCAAAACTACCAAACTTTTCTAGATAATATTAAGAGGTGTATCTAGCGTGGATTTTACTGTAACACACAGTTATGCAAACTGTTAGATAACTATTTTTATTCCTTTATAAACTTATATACCTGTTCTATGGATGAGTAGGGAATTACCACAAACTTGACCACTTAAAACAATACCTGTAGAAGAAGAGAAAATCAGAGGATGACACTACCTGATTTCAAGTCTTCCTATAAGCTACAGTAATTAAGACATTGTTATATTAGAGTAAGAATAGCCAAAAATGTAAATGGAACAGAGCAGAGAGCCCACAAATAGGACGCAGACATATGTATCTGATCTTTGACAAAAAAAAAACAACAAAAAACAAAAAAAAAACAAAGAATTAAATCAATGGAGAAAGAATATTCTTTTCAGCAATCATCCTAGAAAAAAAATGGACATCCGCAAACAAGAAAGTTCATCTAGACAGAACTGTCTAGACCTTACCACATTCATAAAAATTAACTCAAAATGGAATATAGATCTAAATGTAAAATACAAAACTGTAAAACTTTTGAAAGGTAACAATGGAGAAAATGTAGGTGACCTTGGATTGAGTGATAACTTTTTAGATACAACACCAGAGGTACAATCCATTAAAGAAGAAATTGAAAATTGAATTTCATTAAAATTAGTTCTCTATGGAAGTTACTGTGAAAAGTCACAGACTAGGAGAAGAATATTTGTGAAGTATATATCTGATAAAGGACTTGTATCCAAATATATAAATATTCTTTAAACTCAACAATAAAGACAAAAAGAAGACCAAAGATCTGTACAAACACCTTACCAAAAAGGATACACAGATGTCCTATAAGCATATGAAAACATACTCAATATCATACGCCATTAGGGAATTGCAAAGTAGAACAACAAGATACCGCTACACATCTATAAGATTGGCTAAAATCCAAAACTCAAGAAAGCACCCAGTGCTGGCCAAGATGTGGAACAACAAGGACACTCATTCATTGCTGATGGGAATGCCATAGCCACTTCAGAAGACAGTTTGACAGTTTTGTACAAAGCTAAACATAATCTGATAATTTGATCCAACAATTATATCCTACATATTTACCCAAATGAGCTGAAAACTTATGTTCACACACACACACACACACACACACACACACACACACACACACACAAATCCCTTACACATAAATGTTTATAGCAGCTTTGCTCATAATTTTCAAAAAATTGGGAGCTACCAAGATGTCCTTCAATAGGTGAATAGATAAAACTTCAGTACATCCATACAATGGAATGTTACACAGTGATAAAAAGAAATTAGCTTTCAAGCCACAAAAAGACATGAATAAAATTTAAACTCATATTGTTGACTGAAATAAGCCATTTGAAAAAGTTACATGCTGTATGATTCCAACTAAATGACATTCTGGAAAAGGCAAACTATTATAGAGATGGTAAAAACAGTCACTGGTTTCTAGGGGTTTGGGGGAGAGGGAGGGATAAATAAATATAACACGGAATTTTTAGAGCAGTGAAACTATACTGTATGGTACTGTAATGGTGGATACATGATATTATGTATTTGTCAAAACCTATAGAATTATACAACACAAAGGGTAAACCCTGAAGTAAACCATGGACTTTGGTTAATAATAGTTTATCTGGATAGGTTCATCAGTTGCAACAGATATACCATGCTAATACAACTATGAGAGTTGAGAGAGGGAATGCTCTGTACTTCATATGGAATATTTTCATCAACCTAAAACTTCTCTAAAATATAATGTTTGTTAATTTTTAAAAATCACATTTGGTTTATCTGGCCAATAAAGGAAAACAATACTGAATTGAAAAAAAAAAAAAACACATCCTCATCATTCTGTAAGTCAGAAGTCCAGGTTCTGCATATCTGGGCTCTTTGTTTAGGGTTTCACCAGGCTGACATCAAGGTTTTAGCCATTTCTGTTGTTAATCTGGAGTCTGGGGTACTCTTCCAGAGTCATTCACATTGTTGACCAAATTCGGTTCCTGATGGCTGAAGAACTGGAATTCTTATTTTCTGGCTGGTTGTCATTCAGAGGTCACTCTTAGGTACTAAATGCCACCCATATTTCTTACCACAGCCAGCAGTGAAAAATATTTGTCACATCAAATCCTTGATATGTTTCAAATCTTTGTCTTTGTATCTTTTTAATCAGAAAGAGCCCCTTAGATCCAGCCCTCCTAAAATAATCACCCTAACTGAAAGCCAGCTGCTTTAGAAAACCGATTATATCTGCAAATTCTCATTTGCCATAGAATATAACAAAAGCATGGAAGTGATAGATCATCATATTTATAGATTCATCCCATATTCAGCAAGAGGGAATTATACATGAGTGATGATCATTGGGTGATCATTAATAGAATTCTACACACATTACACATCACACACATAAGAATCAAGGTGAGAGGTTTATGTCAGTAATGGCTCTGTCTAATCCACACAGTCATTTAGGTATTCAGGGTCACAGAGTTTCTGCCATCTTCGGTGTGTGGTATCCCAGATTTCCCTGGCATCACTATCCTAACCAACTAAAAAGAGAAGGAATATGATGGATAACACACTGGTAGAATTATGGCTCAGACGTAGAAGTGGCACACACATATTTATGTTCATTCTGTTGGGAAAAGTGATATTGGTCATATATCAGTGATGTATCCATTAATAAAACTTAGTAAAATTAGAAATACCATCTAGCTCTATATCCAGAATGAAATGGTAATATATTTATATGGTTACTGTCTTAGTCCATTTGGGCTGCTCTAAGAAAACACCAGAGGATGGGTAGTTTATAAACATCAGAAATTTATCTCTCACATTTCTGGAGACTGGAAGAGCAAGGTCAGGGTGCCAGCATAGTCAAGTAAGGACCCTCTTCCCAGTCAGACTTCTCATTGTATGGTCACCTGGTCAAAGGGGCTCCCTGGAGCCTCTTTTCTAAAGCACTAATTTCATTTTTGAGGGTTCCAGCCTCATGACTTAAGTACTCTGAAAAGGCTCTATGTCCTAATGCCATCACAAACCCCTCCCAATGTCATATTTGCCAGAGATGACCAAAACCATGTATCCACTTCCATATGCTTTTCTGCAGTGTGACCTTGCCAGTTTTGCATCAAGAAATTACACTTATTTCTCCAGCCCCTTGAATATAGCAGATCCTGGGACTGCTTTAACAGATAGATTAAGAAAAAATGTCACCTTTCTAGTTCTGGGGGTAGTTCTCAATCAAATTTGCATCATTACGCATTTTGGAATACTGACTTTTGAGATGCTTACAGCGGGAACAAACGTGGCATTCTGTTTGAAGCCCAAGCCATACCAAGGGACCATGTTTAGGTACTCTGGTGGAAAGCTCCAGCTGAGTCCGCAACTGCCAAACAGCACCAAATGCCATGTCAGTGACCTTTCTTGATGACTCTAGCCCTACCTGCCACCTGACTATAATGGTTGAGAAGGCTAACAAGCAAGACCACTTGGGCTAAGACAACCCATAAACATACTCAATACAATAATAAATGATTGTTTTAACCTACTAAATTTTAGTCATAGCTTGGTATGCAAGAATAGATCATAGGAACAGAAATTAGTTGTTGGAATGGGATACTATTATTAAAAAATACTCAATGTGGCATTAGTATTAATATCAGGCAGTGTGCAGAGATCTGAAGGCTTTGAGGAGACTAAAAGAAAAGTAAGACATTTTTATTGGATGTTGGAGAAACACATGAACCGATTGTGTCAAGTTGCCTGGGCTGAGGGGTCCCAAGATTAGGTATTATTTCTGAGCATCTGTGAGTGTGTTTCCAGGTAAGATTAACATTTGAATCAATGGGCTCAGTAAAGTAGATTGTCCTCCCCAGTGTGGGTGGGCATCATCTAATTCATTGTGGGCCTAAACAGAACAAAAAAGGCAGAGGAAGGAGGGTTTTTTTTTTGCCCCTTTTACTTCCTGCCTGCCTACTTGAGTGACATCCATCTTTTCTTGCCCTTGGACCAGGATTTATAATACAGTTCCTATGGTTCTCAGGCCCTTGAACTGGGACTTACACCACTAGTGTTCTTAAATCTCTAGCTTGCAGATGACAGATCATGGGCCTTTTCAACCTTCATAATCACATGAGCCAATTTCTCATAATAAATCTCTTCATAGGGGTATATATTATTATATTGAGATCAACCTACATTTATGGAGATCTCTCCCTAGATAGACAGATGGATAGATAGATGGACAGATAGATAGACAGACAGACATAGATGTAGATCTTATTGGTTCTTTTTTCTCTGAAAAATCTTTACTAATTCAGTCATATTGTGTAGTATTAGAAGCTTCACAAAATACTTGCGTGCAATAACATGGAAAATAAAAAATATGTTTAATAAATTGGTGTCTCTAAAAAGATGTGAAAACAGTAACTTTCATCTCATATGATCTTCTGCAATGTAACTTTGCCGCTTATCTATCAAGATGTAGATTTTGTTTTTCAATCCTCTTGAATCTGAACAGAGTTCTTGAATCAGTATATTGTATACCTGAAACTAATGTAAGAAAAAAAAAAATACAGTTACCTGGTAAATGACCATAGGACATTTTTGACAAATTTAAGAAAATATTTCAAGATTTGCACTTGTGGTTTCACAGAAAAGACTTTAGTCGTAGGTGCTTATTGGTCCATGAAGCAAGCTTGAAAATTGTAATTGGAATGATCTCATTCCAAACCAGAGCTATGTTCTCAAAAATATTTGTTTTCCTTTTGGCTGTTAATAGCTTTTAACTATACAAATTGTTTATACGTATCTAGCGATTTCTTGGATTCGAATGATTTTTTTAAAAAGTTTATTTTGAGAGAGAGAGAGAGAGTGCACATGTGGGTTAGGGGCAGAGAGAGAAGCCCAAGCAAGCTCTGCACTGTCAGCATGGAGCCAGATGCAGGGCTCTAACCCACAAACAGTGAGATCATGATCTGAGCCAAAATCAAGAGTTGGATACTTAACCGACTGAGTCACCCAGGCACCCCTGAACCATTTTTATAGCTGTGATTACCAAGTAGTTCCAACCGCTTATTAAAGCTCAGTCTTACTTTGGTGATTATATAATTCCACCTCACCACCATGCTGCACACATACTGAGATCAGGAGCATGTGGTAATTGCATAGTAATAAACAGGATTTAGCCCTAAAAGGCCTTCCTAATTTTATCTGTCACAGAAGGAACAGCTTTATGAACTGTGGAGTATTTAGAAGGAAGTGGGAATTCAGAAATCTCCAAGTCTCATGAATATTCCAAGGTACCCTTACTCCAGTTGCATTTCACACTTTCTTAATCCCATTCTAGAACATGAACTGGAATCTCCACAATGCTGAATCATTTACATTTCCCTGACCGTCTGTTCTGAGCATATCCATTGTCTGGTAACAATTTTTGTATGATTAGGATTGATTGCAAATAATAATTATATTGCCTACTGTAAGCAAAAAGGAATTTTTTTGGAATTATGTGAATTATATCACAGCATTTAAAGGAAAAATAGCCATTTTTAAATAGGAAGTGAGCTAGGTAGCAAAATTTAATGCATGGTCTCTTTAGGATATCATTGTAGCAATGGATTTCAAATTTTTTTCCAGGCATGTGTACCTTATTAATGATTAAATTTAAGGGATAGAGCATCTAGTTAGCCTGGCTTTGTGAGGTGTACATAATTTGGTATAGTGGAGGGTTATTTGGCAGTTTGATTAATGGTTCAACAAGGAATATATGTAGTAGTGAGAATATGGATGTTCTCAAACCAAGACAGATATACTACAAGGAGCAGAAAAATGAATGCTGTTTGTATAAAAATAACAGGAAACCATCAAAACCCCAGAGGAGAAAGCAGGAAAAGACCTCCCTGACCTCAGCTGTAGCAATTTCCTACTTGACACATCCCCAAAGGCAAGGGAATTAAAAGCAAAAATGAACTATTGGGACCTCATGAAGATAAAAAGGTTCTGCACAGCAAAGGAAACAATCAACAAAACTAAAAGGCAACGAATGGAATGGGATATTTGCAAATGACAAGATATTTGCAAGATATTTGCAAATGACATATCGGACAAGGGGCTAGTATCCAAAATCTATAAAGAGCTCACCAAACTCCACACCTGAAAAACAAATAATCCAGTGAAGAAATGGGAAGAAAACATGAATAGACACTTCTCTAAAGAAGACATCCAGATGGCCAACAGGCCCATAAAAAGATTCTCAATGTCGCTCCTCATCAGGGGAATACAAATCAAAACCACACTCAGATATCACCTCATGCCAGTCAGAGTGGCCAAAATGAACAAATCAGGAGACTATAGATGCTAGAGAGGATGTGGAGAAATGGGAACCCTCTTGCACTGTTGGTGGGAATGCAAACTGGTGCAGCCACTCTGTAAAACAGTGTTGAGGTTCCTCAAAAAATTAAAAATAGACCTACCCTATGACCCAGCAGTAGCACTACTAGGAATTTACCCAAGGGATACAGGAGTGCTGATGCATAGGGGCACTTGTACCCCAATGTTTATAGCAGCACTCTCAACAATAGCCAAATTATGGAAAGAGCCTAAATGTCCATCAACTGACGAATGGATAAAGAAATTGTGGTTTGTATACACAATGGAATACTACATGGCAATGAGAAAGAATGAAATATGGTCCTTTGTAGCAACGTGGATGGAGCTGGAGAGTGTTAAGTGAAATAAGTCATACAGAGAAAGACAGATACCCTATGTTTTCACTCATATGTGGATCCTGAGAAACTTAACAGAAGTCTATGGGGGAGGGGAAGAAAAAAAAAGAGGTTAGAGAGGGAGAGAGCCAAAGCATAAGAGACTCTTAAAAACTGAGAACAAACTGGGGGTTGATGGGGGGTGGGAGGAAGGGGAGAGTGGGTGATGGGTATTGAAGAGGGCATCTTTTGGGATGAACCCTGGGTGTTGTATGGAAACCAATTTGACAATAAATTTCATATATTAAAAAAAAAAAAAAAAAAAAAAAAAAACGTTGCCTACTACATAACCAAAAGATGGTAGCATAAAGAGAGCAGAATATTAGGAATAAGGAAACAAGGTTGTTAGACATAGATCTAATTACTAGATATGTGATATCAAGAGACAACTTCTCTGAGACTCAGTGTTTTTGTGTTTTTATTGTTTTTATATTTAAAGTACAATGGCTAGAATAGTTGATCTTTAAAGATGATTTCAGTTCTAAATTTCTATTTTTTTCATTCTTAATAAATCATATCATGGTAACATGACTTGATCATTATTAATTACTTTTCAATCTTAGTAAAATATCTGGCCAGTATTGTACAGAGATATGTTTGAATATCAGACTATATACTCTAGTTACATATGAATGTGCTTACTCTCTTTGTGAATCACTGAGAAAAGAGTAAAAGTCAGTCCTAGGAAAATGTTCACATAGTTAAAAGTATTTTTGGTGAGACTTATAAATTTACTTTTGGTGCTCTTCACCTCTCAAGTTTTTGCCGTCCAGATACTGGCCAATATGTCCTACTAGTCCAAAAAAAAAAAAAAAAAAAAAAAAGAATTCTGGCTCTTTCTCTGCTGATCACATCCAGTATCTACATTTTGTCACAATTTTTATGGCTGTATTTTTTTTCTGATTGCTGACTAATGACCAAATAATTCTGGATACTGATTTTGACTCAATGATCATCTATGTCTTCCTGATTTTTTTTTCCTTTATCATACACATTGGCAAACTAGAGTCCAGTTTCCAGACAGTGTTGTCAGCAAAATTGTGGTTTGGATTTTGTTAAAACAATGTGCTCACATGATATTTGGAAGGTGGAAAAGAAAAAAAGAAAGCATTATTTTCCTCTGGCCTGAAGGGTAGTGTGTGGACTGATGACAGCCCTGAAGTTTGTAGTACTTCCCAGTAAAGCTCCTACAAATGGATGGTTCTGCTGCTTACGTGCTGAAGGCGGTTAGTAGATCATCTGCTACTTCTTAATTTTTCAAACACAAGATTCCCTGAACTAGAAAATTATGCTCTTCTAAAGTGTTTTTTTTTTTTTTTTTTAATAATAAACCTGAAGGTCTTTATCTAGGTACAAAAATTAATGACAAAAGCTAGGGAAAATACCATGGTATGTCTGTATCAGAGACTGTCTTGAGGGTCAGGAAATCTCGATTCTTTCGATAATATGAGTAATAAGACAAGATTTCTCTCCTTTTGCCAACACTAAATATTTGCCAAATTTTTTTTGGTTATTTCTTGACAGTCTCCTAATCTTGCTTTCAAAATATAATCCACCTACACCCTTTAGACTTTGAGCTTATGTTTAGATCAAAGACCCACTTTTCCCTCCAGAGTTAGTTTATTTTCATGATTTATTACAACAATCCAGGAGGGAACAATTTAACCACTTCGCTCTGTTAACTTTCTGCAGTTCTTACTGAGCTTATGTGCTTGAACTCAGCTGGTCATTTGCTTCTCTTCCTCCTCCTCTGCCTCCACTTTCTGTAAAAATAGCTATTTTTACATTCAGTATTTCTTTGTATATTACTGCTAACCTCAGTATAGCCTTAATAATAATCCATATTTTGGTCTTAAAGTTCTCTCACATAAAATTCACAGAGGGAAGTATAGAACTATTCCTTTGTGAATCATTAAAATGACTCTGATGTTTTCACTAAATAAAGGAGTCAGGCATCTATTAGATTTTAATCTGTTTTCACAATGTCATAATCCCTGTTTACAAATTGATTATTTCATAAATAGAAGTTATTGTTTGTCATGGTTGAATAGGATAGGCTATTTTTTATTAAGGAAGGATCAAGTATGTATTTTTTAATGTCGTCATGTAAATATTTGGAAATTTTATACCATCATTTATTGTGGGTATTTTAGCAAATTTTATAACAAATTCACTTCTTAGTTTTCCAAGGCCATAATTCATTATTTGACAGCTTGATCTCAAGGAAAGGGAGAATTTCCTAAGTTTATCAAACAGCTATTTATGAATACATCATTTAGGACTCTGTGGAATATTAACAGATCTGTATTATCAGGATTCATAAAAACTCTGGACATAAACATTTCTGTTCCTTCAACATGGCCCCAGTGTGGGACATCTGCCTACAGACTAACATAAGTTCGGAATGCTAGCCACTCATTATAATATCTATTAGCTCAGTCTTATTTTGTGTAAACTCATGGAACTATAGATAAACTTAACATTAAACATCAAAGTTAAGAAAGAGTTTTCAGTTATGATAAACTGATTATGTAATTGTATGTCCTGTGTGTGTCTGTGTGTGGAGAGAGAGAGGGAGATCAAACAAACTGTTTTGAATGAATTGACAAGTAATAATAATTTAAAGCCTCAACTGGATAGAAATTCAAGATCTAAAGATGTTGTAAATATAAAATCCTATTTAAGTACAAACACTGTTAACAACAACATGAAACAACTATTTTGAGGTTGATTTTTGTTTTCTTTGAGCGTAACTTGATTTTTGATGGTGGTCATAGTGTATAACATACATAACCACATTGATTTAAATTCATATTATTCATATTATTTATTAATTAATATTATTTATTCAAACATTCATTCATATTATTTACTCATATGTCACTCATACATATAAGCAATCATGGTTTTACTCTTCCTATTGGCAAGATAGATCTGTTTTTTATTCTCTTCTTTATTCAGTCTAAGATTGGCTTTTTAAAATACGATTTTTGATTTTATTACAAGTATTTCATTGTTAACTGTTCATCACTAATAAATTGCTTACTTTATACATTTTAATGTATTTCTAGTGGAGTTAGATTCCAATCATATAGTAAAATTAATGGTCAGTTGTAAATAGTTTGTATTTGTTTGATTCCCATAATTTATCCAGCCAGGCTACCTACGGTATATGATATATATTCACTACAGACTGTAGAAGAATATTTACAGAAATAATTGAAGCTGAAAGAAGCTCCTTTTTTATCTTAATATCTTTAATAATTCATTTATTTTTTAAGTTTTTTTCTCTTATTGAGCTAAATGCTTCAATTACTGGTAAAAATGAATAATTATAAAATATTATTATTGCTTTTTCTATTTCCTGGATTTATTTTGTTTTAAACTATTTATTCTGCTAGGGAAGATACTCTATCTTACTTTCACATAAAGGAACCCCTATTGGGTTATAATCATGTCTATTTGAATTAGACTTTGGAATGGTCATTCACGCTTTTGTTATTTTAAGATTAGATTAATGCAATCCTCTACTGGCTTCTGGCCCAAGAGGAACCTACATAAACTCCACCTGGTACAAAATGTTGCTGCCAGATTCTTTTTGCAAAAGGCATCAGTCTAAATATATTTTCACATTCTTTTTCTGTTTCTTATCCAAATTATAGATTACACAATATGTTAATTATAAAATAACTCTTTTTCCCTGAAAGGTTTTAGTGATATTGCCTCACTGAGTATTAGTAAAAAAAAAATTTTAAGTACTCTTAAGCAAACTTGTTGTTAACCTCAAAGTTCAAAGTTAGTTTATAATCATCTCATAATAAAGTCTTGTAAAGGTGTTCTGTGCCTTCATTTATAGAATAACTTCAGTAAATGTGTGTTTTGATATTCCAGATATATGTAAAGTTATATCTCAATAAATTAGTTATGTTTCAATAAAGTTATATCTTACTTAACCTTTTGTAAATACGAAAAAATAATTTAAAAATCTTGTTTCAAGATTATTGCTGTTGCATTTACAAATTGCTTTCTAAATTATCAGAAGTTGTGTTACAGGAAACTGTGACTATAACACTATTATTATACATTGCAATATATAGTCCATATTTAAGTGTTATGTTTATGCCAAAAAAAGCAGATCAAATTACCTAATTTTCATTTGGGGACTGATTCATTTCTATAAGCAAAACGTGCTTCAGATAAGCTCAGTATCAAAATATTACTCTCCAGAAAAAGTATGTGTATATATATTAGTGGTTAGATATATATATTAGTGGATACACACACACACACATACAATACATACATACTAGAGGTTAGGGTTACAAGGCAATTTGGGGGCCATAATATCACTTATAATTTAAGAAAGTAGATGTAAAGTTTACACAATTGCAACATAAACCAATATGTTATGTGGGTTGTGTAAATATGCATAATAAAACATAAGGAAGAGGAAAGATGAAGGTTTGTAAAAATTATATGCAGGATTTGATCGATTCTTGGAAGATGAGAAATTATAGGCCAGAACATCAGTCAGTGAAAGGTAATTCAGAATGAGTTAATAATGATATGCATAAAGATACAGAGGAAAAAATATCTAAGAAATAAGAAGTCACATAGTTTGACAGGTATGTATGTTTGGAGAAGGGAAGTAGAGGAAAGAAAAAATAGATTTATTAAAAAATATATAAAAATATTAAAAGCCCTTAAACACTTGATCAAAGAAATTAAGAGAAAGTTTGTGAATAGGATGGTGGTGGGATTAATATGAGGGTGAAAATATTAAAGTAATGATACCACTAAGGACATTATTGTGTGTCATTACAAATAAGTAATGATGATGGCATGTGTTAGGACCAAGAATAAAAATCAAATAGCAATAGCCTATATATTTAGAGGTGCATATTCTTTGACGGATCCTAGTACATATGTTAAGTTTACATAAGTTTTTGGTTCATAATTAATATTAAAAATTACCGTTACCTGATTTTTTTTTTTTTAGGGGAGTGAGCTGAGCATCAGAAAGCTTATGTAATGTGCCCACCTTCACTTCCTTTAATAGATTATCAATATTAGCAGTCAAATTCAGGCCCCACTAATTTCTTAGCCCAAATGATGTCTTTGAGATACTTCCTACCTAATTTATAAAAAATATATAATAAATTCTTGTACTTTCTTTAGAAAACTATTATTTTGCCGTTTTAAAATATCTTTGTTATTTCAATAAAGTGGGTTTTATGCCATGTTACTACTTTTAAGTCCTCTCAGGGGAATAAAAAAACAGGCTACTGCTTAAGGTCTGGGTACAATCCCAGGTATTCAAAAATATTTATCAATTTTTTTTATATAAAAATAAGTTCAAATCTCATATTATTCTGTTTGTTATGTGTCCTAAAGAAAGTTACAAACATACTATATTTCCACCTTCACAGAATATGATTTTATAAAAATTACTTTCATCTATTAACATGTCTGTAAAATGTTTATATTAGAATTTGCTTTTTTAGAACTCAGACCTCTAGTTAAATTCTGTACATGAAAGGATTGTTCTGCCTACCTTTTAAATAGCAGCCACAAATATGTCACTGAACTGGGGGTAACAGTTCTACATAATTTATAGACTGAAGCTTGAGGATGTGTTGCAGTGTAAATCTTGCTCAGCAGGACTAATGAGATATTGACCGCTTCCTCCTTGCTTCACAGTGCCATTATTTTGTACCCTACAATGGTGATAATGCATAACAATTGGAGATTTTTATCCTTGACAAGGTGGAAATAGTCAAATGATCAGCGAGAAAACTCTTTGCCTGGTGGCCATATCAACCCAATATTTACATAACAAAGAATACTATTAATGAAAAATAATTTGACAACAGACTACATTTAAATACACACAACTGCTTCTAATAAATTATTAATTCATTTACCTGCCTAAAAATGTCGACTAAAATTAACAAATTACTGAAATTCAAAAATCATTCTCAGTAATTTAATAATGTTAGCTAATGTTAATTAATTTTATAGCTCTTCATTTTTTAGTGAAGAACAAATTCCATTTCATGCGAAATTATTTCTATGTATTTAAATTATAGTGTAATTAAAGATATTTTTAAACAAGGAATTTTGTAATATCAAAATTTATGTCTGTTCACATACTAGTAGCAATGTTTCCAAGAGAATAGTTTACTCACATCTAAATAAGGCTTCATTAATTTATGTTCTGCCATAACATTTTCATTAATCTAGTTTTTTTTTAATAAATACTTTAAAACAACTAAGAATTTTTCAATCAGTTGCTGTTCATACTATCCACTTTCACCCTAGTCAAGATTTTGCTTAACCCTACAACCCAGCAATTGCACTACTATTATTTATCCAATGGAGACAAAAATGTTGATCCAAAGGGGCACATGCACCCCAATGTTTATAGCAGCACTATCAACAATAACCACATTGTGGAAAGAGCCCAAATATCTGTCAACTGACGAATGGATAGAGGTAGTGTATACATATAATGGAATATTACTCAGGATCGAAAAGAATGAAATCTTGCCATTTGCAACAACATGGTTGGAACTAAAGGGTATTATGCAAAACTAAATAAGTTAGAGAAAAGTAAATATCATATGATTTCACTCATATGTGGGATTTAAGAAAAAACACCCAGATGAACATAGGGGAAGGGAAGGAAAAATAAGATAAAAACAGAGAGGGAGGCAAACCATAAGATGCTCTTAAATGCAGAGAACAAACTGAGGGTTGCTGATGGAGTGTTAGCTGTGGGCATGGGCTAAATGGGTGATGGGCATTAATGAGGACATTTGTTGGGATGAGCACTGGGTGTTATATGTAAGTGATGAATCAGTAAATTCTACTCCTGAAATCATTATTACACTATCTGCTAATTTATATTTAAATAAAATTAAAAATTAAAAAAAAAAGATTTTGCTTAAATTTAAAAATTTTACTTAAGTGAAATATGGTGTGTATTGTCATTAATAATATAAGACTCCCAGAGATATATAACATTTTTTACTTAAAATTATTACTATTCAAATAAGCAAGAATTCTAGAAAACTGTCATATAAACTAATTGGTACGGTTATGCCTTGTGAAATTTTTCCATTATTTATCAGGTTACTTATAAGGCATTCAACTTTAGAAGTCATTTTTTGAAAATTCACTTCATTGTATGCATCTGTTTATGAGGGAGAGGGAAAATTATAAAACACTACACTGAAATTTTGTGACTAAAGTTTACTTTTTCCCCTTAGTTTTGTATAAAAAAAGAAACCATTTTAATAAGAAAATAAAATTGCATGAGAAATATTTAACATACCTGAGAGAATATTCAAGCATCTCATTCTTAAATGTACAAATTAATGAAGTTTCATCTATTTGATAAAAAAGTTGTTTTTTTTTGTTTGGTTTAGTTTGGGGTTTTCTGGTTTGTTTTTTAAGTTTGTATTTAAATTCCAGTTAGTTAACATACAGTGAAATATTAGTTTCACATATAGGATTTAGTAATTCAACACTTACATACAACACCCAGTGCTCATCACAAGTGCCCTCCTTAATACCCATCACCTATTTAACCCATTCCTCAACACACCTCCCCTCCAGTAACCATCAGTTTGTTCTATATAGTTAAGAATTTATTTCTTGGTTTGCCTCTCATTCCCCACCGTCCCCCCCCATGTTTGGTTGTTTTGTTTCTTAAGTTCCATATGTGAGTTAAATCATATGGTATTTGTCTTTCTCTGACTGACTTATTTCACTTAGCATAACTCTAGCTCCATCCACATCATTGCAAATGGCAAGATTCCATTCTTTTTGATGGCTGAGTAATATTCCATTGTATGCATATATCACCTCTTCTTTATCCATTCATAGTTGATAAAGATTTTGGCTCTTTCCATAATTTGGCTATCATTGACAGTGCTGCTACAACCATCAGGGGACATCTATCCCTTTGAATCAGTATTTTTGTATCCTTTGGGTAAATACCTAGTAGAGCAATTACTAGATTGTTGGGTATTATAGACTACTATAAGAAGATTTTACTATATTTTTTAATTTTAATTTTAATTTCATTTTGTATTTATTTATTTGTTTATTTATTTATTTTGAGAGAAAGAGAGTGAGACAGAGCACAAGCAGGGAGGGGCAGAGAGAGATGGAAACAGAATCCAAAGAAGGCTCTAGGCTCTGAGCTGTCAGCACAGAGCACGATGAAGAGCTCAAACTCAGGAGCTGTGAGATCATGACCTGAGCCAAAGTCTCAACTGACTGAGCCACCTAGGTGCCCCAAGTAGGTCTATTTTTAACTTTTTGAGGAACCTCTGACTGTTTTCCAGAATGACTACATCAGTTTGTAATCCCACCAACAGTGTAAGAGGATCCCCCTTTCTCCACATCATCACCAACATCTGTTCTTTCCTGTGCTGTTAATTTTAGCCATTCTGACTGGTATTAGGTGATATCTCATTGTAGTTTTGATTTGTATTTCCCTGATGATGAATGATACTGAGCATCTTTTCATGTATATGTTGGCCATCTGAATGTCTTCTTTGGAAAAGTATCTATTCATGTACTCTGCCAATTTCTTAGCAGAATTATTTGCTTTTTGAGTATACAGTTTTATAAGTTTTTTATATATTTTTGATACTAACCCTTTATCAGATATATCATTTGCAAATATATTCTTCCATTCAGTAAGTTGCCTTGTTGGTTGTTTCTTTTGTTGTGCAGAAGCTTTCTATTTGATGTAGTCCCAATGGTTTATTTTTGCTTTTGTTTCCCTTGCTTCAGGAGACATATCTAGTAAGAAGTTGCTACAGCTGATGTCAAAGAAGTTACTACCTCTATTCTCCTCTAGGATTTTAATGATTTCCTATCTCACATTTAGTTCTATCATCCATTTTGAATTTATTTTTGTGTATGGTGTAAGAAATCCATCCAGTTTTCTTTTTTAAAGTCTAGATTGTCTGATATAAGTATGGCTACTTCAGCTTTCTTTTGTTGACCATTAGCATGATAGATGGTTCTCCATCCCCTTATTTTCAATCTGAAGGTGTCTTTAGGTCTAAAGTGGGTTTCTTGTAAACAACATACAGATGGGTCTTGTTTCTTTATCCATTCTGTTACCCTATGTCTTTTGATTGGAGCATTGAGTCCATTGACATTTACAGTGAGTACTGAGAGATTTGAATTTATTGCCATTTTGTTGCTTGTAGAGTTGGAGTTTCTGATAGTGTTCTTTGGTCCTTTCTAATCTTTGTTGCTTTTGGTATGTATGTATGTATGTATGTATGTATGTATGTATGTATTTATATTTTCATCTTTTCTCCCCTCAGAGAGTCCCCCTTAAAATTTCTTGCAGGGCTGGTTTAGTTTTTTAATTTTTGTTTGTCTGGGAAACTTTTTATCTCTCCTTCTATTTTGAATGATAGCCTTGCTGGATAAAGAATTCTTGGCTGCATATTTTTCTGATTCAGCACATTGAATATATCCTGCCACTCCTTTCTGGCCTGCCAAGTTTGTGGATAGGTCTCCTATAAACCTGATCTGTCTTCCCTTGTAGTTTAGGGACTTCTTTTCCCTTGCTGCTTTCATGATTCTCTCTTTGCCTGAGTATTTTGTGCATTTGACTATGATATGCCTTGTTGATGGTCAGTTTTTGTTGAATCTAATGGGAGTCCTCTGTGTTTCCTGGATTTTGATGACTGTGTCTTTCCCCCGGTTAGGAAAGTTTTCTGCTACGATTTGCTCACATAACCCTTCTACCCCTATTTCTCTCTCTTCCTCTTCTGGGACCCCTATGATTCTGATGTTGTTCCTTTTTAATGAGTCACTGATTTCTCTAAATCTTAAACCATGCTCTTTTGCCTTAATCTGCCTCTTTTTTTCTGCTTCGTTATTCTCTATAAGTTTGTCCTCTATATCGCTGATTCTCTGTTCTGCCTTGTCCATCCTTGCTGCCGCTGCATCCATCCATGGTTACAGCTCAGTTATAGCATTTTTTAATTTCATTCTATTTTTTACTTCTTTTATCTCTGCAGAAAGGGATTCTAATCTATTTTCGTCTCCAGCTAGTATTCTTATATCCTGACTCTAAATTCTGGTTCAGACATCTTGCTTGTATCTGTGTTGGTTAAGTCCCTGGCTGTCGTTTCTTCATGCTCTTTCTTTTGGGGTGAATTCCTTCGTTTTGTTATTTTGAAGGGATAAAAGGAATTAATGAGGTAGAAAATTTGAAATTAAAAAAATTAAAATTAAAAAAATATTAAAATTAAACATTAAAAACACACACACACAAAAATCGAATAGATGATGCTAGATCCTAGATATGTTTTGGTCTGGGTGTAGAAAGTGGTTTGACAGATTAGAGAAACAAACAAAACAAAACAAAACAAAACAAAACAAAACAAAACAAAAAACAAAAAAAAGGGGGGAAGAGAAAAAAAGGAAATCGTTTGAGAATTTGAAAAAATGAATACACTAAGGTAGACTAAAATACACAAAAGTAGAGAATATAGTAGAAAAAAATTATAGAAAAATATTTTAATAACAAAAAGAAATATGAATTTTTTGTTTTCTGTATTTAAGAAAAAAAAGAAATGAAAAAGAAAAAAGATAAAAAAGAAAAAATATAAGACAAAAAAGAAATCGTTTGAAAATTTGAACAGTGAATACACTGTAGTAGACTGAAATAAAATGATGGGAGTAAGACAGAATTTCAAAAAAATTACATAAAAGCAAAAAATATAGTAATAAAAATTAAATAAAAATATTTTAAAAAGAAAATGAAAGTAAAAATGAAGTTTTTCTCTTTCTGCATTCAAGAAAAAGAAAAGAAATGAAAAAGAGAAAAAAGAAAAAGAAAGAAAAAAGGAAATTGTTTGAAAATTTGAAAAGGTGAGTACACTGAAGTAGACTAAAATAAAATGATGGAAGTAAAGTAGAATTTCAAAACAATTACACAAAAGTAAAAAATACAGTAATAAAAATTAAAGACAGATATTTTTAATAAAAAGTTGAAAATAAAAATGAGTTTTTTCTCTTTCTGTATTCAAGAAAAAGAAAAGAATTGTAAAAGAGAAAAAGGAAAAAGAGAAAAAAAAATTGAAAAGATGAACCTGCTATCAGATTGAAGTAGGAATGAAATTGCTTCATTTTCCCCTAGAAGTCAGTCCATGTAGCTCTTTATCAACTATAAATTAAGCTGGTGGTGAGACTTGTGTTCTTGAAGAGCGAAGTTGGACCAGTTGGGCGGGGCTCGGTGTAACAGCTCCACTCTCCACTAGATGGTGCTGCTAGCCTACTGGGGTGGATAGTTGTGCTTCTTGGTGTGCATGTGCATGTGCAGGAGCGGTGAAAAATGGTGCCACCCAGCCACCCAGTCTGTTTTCTCAGATCAGCAATCGCGCACCAGTCCTCCGTCTTCAGCTCTCATCTACTCCCCGCTTTTCCACTCTACGTGATCAGGCCCCAGGCAGTACCTCTTTCCCAAGTTTTGTCTCAGATGCGGCTGTTTTCCCCAGCCCCTTACTTCTGAAGGATTGTGGCTTTGACCGGCTCCACCGCTCTGCAGGAGGGTCTCACTGAGCAATGGCCAAATGTCGGCTGTACCCAGGAATGCTTGCTGGACCCTGCTGCTGCCAGTGCCCCAAGACTGCGGCCAGGTGCCAGCCTGCCCCCCAAAAAGATTGTGAGACAGTGTAGCCTCAGCGTTTCAGGACCATGGAAAATCACAACACACATCTGGCACCAGGCTTCACCCTCAACAACCTTGCGTCAGCACCAGCGAATGTGGCTGCCTTCCGGGATCTGCTGGGACCAGGTGACTTCAACAGTCTCTACCAAATGTCCTTCCAGCAGTGGAACCGCTTTCCCCATGTGGCCCGAGAACCTCCCAGACCCCACTCTGTTCCTGGGGATTCACCTTTCCCACCAGAGCACCGCCAGGTATCGAGCTGTGGAGTCGCAGCCTTTGCGCTCCCCTTGTTTACAGTCTTAATGGAATTTAAACCCTCTCCTTTCTCCTTTCTCCCTTTTTAGTTTAGTCCCTGTGGCTGTTTCCAATTTTCCACTTTCTTTCCAGGTGCTTTTGAGGAGGGGTGCTTTTCCCGTATGCTCCCCCCCCCCAGTCTCCATCCTCTCTCTGCCCACAAGAGGGGTCCCTATCTTTCCAGGCTTCTTGCTCCCCAAGTTCAGCTCTTCGTGTCGCATACCTGCTGAATTGTGTGGTTCAGGGTGTGCAGATTGTTGTGTTATTCTTCCAATCAGTTTTCAAGGTGTGTAGGATGGTTTAGTGTTGGTCTGGCTGTATTTCATGGACACGAGACACACAAAAAGCTTCCATGCTGTTCCGCCATCTTGGCTCCCCCCTCCCCCAAGTTTTCTTTTTTTCTTTCTTTCTTTTTTTCTGTTTATTTATTTATTTATTTATTTAGCATGCCTCCCAACACCGTTTGTTGAACAGACTGTCTTTTCTCCATGGAATATTCTTTACTGATTTATCAAAGGTTAATTGACCATATAGTTGTGGGTTCATTTCTGGGTTTTCTGTTCTGTTCTGTTGATCTATGTGTCTATTTTTGTAGCAGTACCATACTATTTTGATCAATATAGCCTTGTAACGTAACTTGAAGTTGAGAATTGTGATGCCTCTGGCTTTGCTTTTTTTTTTTTTTTTTTTTCCAAAATTGCTTTGGTTATTCAGGGTCTTTTGTGTTTCCATGCAAATTTTAAGATTGTTTGTGCTAGCTCTGTGAAAAATACTGGTGGTATTTCATAGAGATTGCAATAAATGTGTAAATTGCTTTGGGTAATATACACATTTTCACAATATATGTTCTTCCAATAAGCCTGGAATGTCTTTCCATATCTGTGTCCTCTTCAATTTCTTTCATCAGGGTTTTATAGTTTTTAGAGTACAGATCTTTTTATCTCCTTGTTTAGTTTTATTCCCATGGGCATCCTATGCGTTTTGGTGCAGTTGTAAATGAGATTGATTCCTTGATTTCTCTTCTGCTTCAATATTTGTGTATATAAATACAACAAATTTCTGAATGTTGATTTTGTATCCAACAGCTTCACTGAATTTGTGTGTCAGTTCTAGCTATTTTTCAGTGGAGTCTTTTGTGTTTTCTATATAGAGTATCATGTCATCTGCAAATGATTAAAGTTTGACTTCTCTCTTGCCTATTTGGATGGCTTTTTCTTTTTGCATTGTCTGATTGCTGTGGCTAGGACTTCCAGTACTGTGTTAAATAACAATGGTGAGAGTTATCTTCATGTTTTGATACGTTTCAATATGGAGCCATCTTACAGAGCTGAAGAGCTAGAGAGTAGAAGCCTCTATGATCAGGGCTGTCCACTAGTCCCAGGATATAAAAGAGAAAACTAGAGAAACTACTTAATTTTTCCAGGTGTTTTAGGACAATGTTGAGAATGAAGAGTTAAAAGGGGAACATTAGGGAAGAAAATCTTTTCTTTTTTCCCTGCCAAGAAACTTCGTCCACTCTTTGGAATACTTTTAAAATACTCACCTCTTTGCCACTGCTCCAATATCACCTCCTCAGTCATCTTAAAATTCTTTCATAATTAGCTGTTCCCCATTACTCTCTTCTGCTTTCTTGCTTGCTTTTGTCCAAGATAGCCTTCACGTGAACCTCAGCTTGACTGAATGTTAGACAGGTTTCTTTCTCATTTTAGGCCCCTGGCGTCTCTTTTCCTAAAGTATTTTCTTTAGAAAACATAATTGTGAATTCTCTCTATGCCCCTTTGAGATATTTATTAGTCTTTTTAAAAAAGCCTCTTCCAGTTAACAACCTAGGAATG
Source organism: Puma concolor (assembly GCF_028749965.1). NCBI lineage: Eukaryota > Metazoa > Chordata > Mammalia > Carnivora > Felidae > Puma > Puma concolor. Next base: position 198,763,767 of record NC_141667.1, read on the forward strand.
TCTTTCTCACAGACATAGGAGACATCCCTTTGAAATGTAATCATCAAGAAAGAAGTGCTCCTACCTCTCATCTCTGTGAGGTAGACAGGAGCCTAATTTCCATGGCAGCCAATTAGCAAACACAAATGGTCTAATCACAGATAAAAAAACCTTCAAACTCAGTTAATAACTCAATGTATTCCACACATCCCTCTGATCAGCCTCCTCTCAAATACCTTCCATACTTTTCCACTAGTTCATCCCAACTCTTAAAAATTATCTCAACCTCGGGGCGCCTGGGTGGCGCAGTCGGTTAAGCGTCCGACTTCAGCCAGGTCACGATCTCGCGGTCCGTGAGTTCGAGCCCCGCGTCGGGCTCTGGGCTGATGGCTCAGACCTGGAGCCTGTTTCCGATTCTGTGTCTCCCTCTCTCTCTGCCCCTCGCCCGTTCATGCTCTGTCTCTCTCTGTCCCAAAAATAAATAAACGTTGAAAAAAAAAATTTAAAAAAAAAATTATCTCAACCTTTGTTTCAGTAAAATTGAGTTCAGATTACTTTGGCCTCCTTCCTCTATTGTAGTAGCCCTGAAAAAAATCTTCCTTGCCTGTTTAACTTGGTCCAGTGCAATTTTTGCATACTCGTAACAAGACTTGTATAATTTACTTGTTCACTTTCTGAACCTTCCACTTGAATGTAAATATTATAAGTGAGACAAAATTTTACTTCTAAACCATCGTAGGTTTTCAGCTAGAGCTTTTTAGACAGAATAACAAGAGAAAAACAAATAGTTTATTAACATGGATCACACATCATATGGGAGACACCTCAGTGAAAAGGAACTCAAAGTGGTGGCTTTGAACTCTGGTTTACATAGCATTTTCAACAAAGAACAATAACTTTGTAGAGAAAAGACGAAACAAAGGAAAACACTTTTAGGTTTCCAAGGGTGGCAAAGTGTGTAAGGAAAATAGATGGGAGGAAACTAATGGAGTAAGTTTTTTGTTTGTTTGTTTGTTTGTTTTTGCACATTCCTCTGGTATCATCTTTTGGTTGATACAAATCTGTCTCTAGCAAAAGAAGTATTTTTTTCTGGGTTGAAGCAGAAAAGGACACTGGGATGGCAGAGAAAGCTCTCTGAATTTGCTGCTTCTTAATTGCCTTTAGCTCAAAATATTTTTTTGTCAGAGACATATGTAGGAGTGACATATTCTGGTTTTCTTCAACACTCTGATGGTGGTAATTTATGGTTGGCTCACTATGGTATCTTTACTTCCTAGAACAATGTCTAGCACAAAGTAGAAATTAAAAAGAAATTCTCACTGAATGAATAAATCTTGTGATTATTTTTTACCATTATATATCCCATTTCTTAGCATATAAATAATGTGTAATAAGTACTATCAAATACACATTTTAATAGATATTTATTAACACTGTTAATAAATAAAAGGCAAAGGAAACTGTGTATGCAAAGGTATTTAGGTGTCAACAGCATACCAGGGATGGAGTAATTGCAACCAATTTATTGTAGTCAAAACATGGAATAAAAACAGAAAAGTATAAAGTATTTATGTTAACTAGACCAACACCTTGAAAATACATACTTGAAGTTTTCATCCTTAAGGTTATGTACAGGTGCTAAATGATTATAAATAATGATTATATATCATGATTATAAATAAATAAATGAATATAAATATATAATAATAATGATTATAAATAATGATAAAGGAGATCTCTGTTTAGTTTTGCACATGTGAATATGTGTGGGCCTGACTCCTCCATGATTTCAAACCAACTCAAGTCTTAACATTTCAGACCTTTTAAAGAAGTAAGCCTCATTTTAGGCCTGCTAAAACAGTGTCACACTGCAATAATAATAAGCAAGGTGGATTTCCAGTTTCCTTCTGTAAGCAATCAATAAATATCTTTCCAATTCTATTCTGCCTTGTTCTGTACGGCACTGTCCTACGTCAGAGTTGAAGAGACTTAACTGACTTCTCCTCAGAGGCAAGACTTTTCCTTGCCCAGCATATTATTAAATTCAGCCCCTAAATAAATTATTATTTGAGGTGTTTATATCTCCTTCATAGTAAAGTGTTTAGATGTTTTTATGGGATCAGTCCCTACAAGTTTTTTGAATACTAATGAAATCAAGCTTTCAGGATGTATGTATAACACTATATACAAAGAAATACAAACATATTTTTTTAATAAAAGAGTTCTATTTCTTTAAAAGTTCTTGAGGTGTAGCTATGTTGTAGCCAATTAAAAGAAATATGACACTTATGGGGTGCCTGGGTGGCTCAGTCGGTTAAATGTCTGGCTCAGGTCATGATCTTAAAGTTCATGAGTTCGAACCCAGCATCAGGCTCTGCACTGATGATGTGGAGATTGCTTGGGATTCTGTCTCTCTTTTCTGCCTCTCCCCTGCTTGTGCAAGCATTCTCTGTCTCTCTCTCAAAATAAGTAAACATTAAAAAATATGTCACTTCTATGTTTATATCAAGTATTTTGTGTAAATATTAACATTTTGGCATTAACACCATCCCAAAACACAAATTTAAATAATGAAAATATGTTAGGATTGAGAGTAAGCTGGTATATATTTTATTATGAAAAGATGTCTGATGGGAAGTGTAGAATCTCAGATTTAAGCATATATGTAACATTTTAATGAAACATGCTATAATTATGGAATTTCCTAGAAGATATTCAAAATAGAACATGATTGCATCTTTAATATTTACAATGAGCCAAATGCATTTTAAAAGGAAAATTTAAAGAATGTTAAAATGCATAATTTTTATCACTTTTTAAAAATAGTTTTGGTAATTAAAAAAAATATTGGGATAAGTAAACTATATTCAAGGACAATATGTATAAGAAGGGCCAAATGATACAGAAACAAAAAATAAAATCTGATTTAGCATAGCATATAAACAACTATAAAACAGAGTCATTTTAATTAAAATTTAGTCCAATCACAATATCACTCTGACTTATTTTAAATAATTTCTCATTATTTCTTTACCCAAGGTTATGTTATTATTGATATTTATTACATTTATAACAGTTTTTTTTAAAGAAGCTTCATTTAAAAATTTTTTTTTTTCAACGTTTATTTATTTTTGGGACAGAGAGAGACAGAGCATGAACGGGGGAGGGGCAGAGAGAGAGGGAGACACAGAATCGGAAACAGGCTCCAGGCTCCGGAGCCATCAGCCCAGAGCCTGACGCGGGGCTCGAACTCACGGACCGCGAGATCATGACCTGGCTGAAGTCGGACGCTTAACCGACTGCGCCACCCAGGCGCCCCTAAAGAAGCTTCATTTTATACCTCCCTCTGATGTTCCTAAAATACATGACAATCCATAGTATACGATAAATAAACACAGAATGTCTGGCCTGTGGGTATCTTTCTGAACTTACCTCCTGTGGATTTCACCTCTTGCTCACTCAACAACAGCCATACTGACCTCTTGCTAATCCTTAAATATACCAAGCATGCTTGTACCTTTTCAGTTCCTTAGTCTCAGCCTTGAAAGCTCCTCATCCCATTTATTTTTCACTTTATCATGTCTTTGCTAAATGTCACCTCTTCAGAGTGACCTTCAGTGACTTCTTTACCAGAAAGATCACCCCTATTTCTCTGGGTTCACAGAACTTGCTTTATTTATCTTTGTACTTTTATACCACTAACTTCATCATATATTTATTGTTTATCATTTGCTTTTATCATCCCCCAGTTAGAATGAAGCTATAGGAAAGTTGAGGCCTTATTTAGTTTATTGCCCCATCTTTGGTACCTATAGCAGTGCTTTCACAAAATAATTACTCAATAGTATTCATTTAAGAATTGAATGAAAAATCATCAACAATTTTTAATTGCTTCTGTCTCATTTAATCTTTATAGAAATAATCTAGTGTAGACATTATTCCTTTTATAGATAAGGAAATTAATTTATAGAACTAAAGGGAGCCAACCCAGATTATACAGTTTATACATGTTGTATAGCAGGGAGAACAGTTTTGGGTACAGATCCTATAAGTACAGATTAGGACATACGGAATTAATTTACCAGTAGAAAATTTTGTTGGAGGTGTCTAATAGGGAAGTGGATATAAAAGTCTGAAGCTTAGGAGAGAGAGCTAGTATACAGTAGAGTATAGAGAGATTGTTATATATGTGACATAATAATGGAATTTGCTAGGAATCTGAGTATGAGAAAATGAAATTAGCAGGGAAATAGCAACCTTTATATGTGTGAATAGAACATAGATTCAACTTTTTTAAACAGAAGAGTTTACATTTTCCATTCTTCCTTAAAGAGGTATTATAGTGTACAACTCAGAAATATAGAACTTATGCTAGATTCTTCTGTTTTCATTTCTACCTAGTCAGTCATTAAATATTTTAGATTTTATTCTCCAAATACTATCCAAATCAACCCTCTCTTACCCTATTTCCTCTACTTTGGCTGAACTTTTATCATTTCTTATTTTGCTGTCTGCAACAGCCTCCCAACTTACCTCTCAATTGGTATCTAGTCTTATTCCTAAAGAATTTTTTTCTTCACTAAGTAGAAGTTCTTATTTTTACTAAATAAGCCTTAATTATCTTTCTAAGCCACAGTGCACCCCTGGTGCAAATTGTTCTGCAGCTCTGTCTCAGGCAGCAAAGGCATGACCAACTCCATGACAACCACCAGCATATAAACCTTTCAGCTTTGCAATCTGATTTTAAGTGCAGCATTCATTTTTTTTGCAAAGGAAAAGCAGTGGAGGATAGAGTAAATGTGGTACAACCAGTATGTAACCACAAACTTGAGAGTGAAGGGTTTCACAAAAGGAATTTGTATATATGCTCTGGCTGTGAATGATGCAATGTTGTGTCCCTGCTGACACATGGATCTAGGATTTGGGGGGCAATTCAATGATAGTAAGGATGCCTTAGCCTCTGACTATTCCGGGAGATCTCAGGAGGTAATGATGCTTCAGGTGGGCTAGCCCAAGTGGACAGAGAACCTATATCTACAAAATAAAAAGGACTGGTTTTGGAAAGGCTGAGGGAGGACTATTTTGTTCATTGCTCTGTTCCCAGTGCACCACACGGTTCCTGATACTCAATAGGTGTTTAATAAACACTGCATTGAAAGGAATCAGTTTGATTCCAGCTCTTCTACCATGTGAGAATGAGAAAGTAACTTGAAGTCTCTGAACTTGTTTTTGCTGTAAAGTGAGCATACAGTGAGATCATGCAGGTAAACCTGTCAGATAAATTCTAAAGCAAATCACAAATGAGAAGGATTAACAATAGAGCTGTTTTTGTAATGTGATATTCATTCTAAAATATTTCTAGATCTAAATATTAACTTTCATTATTAAAGAGCAGTACCAATTTCACAGTAACATTTTTCTATTCCATAAAATAGATTATACAAGTTATAAGAATATATATTATTCATGGAATTCAACAAAGCTCTTTTAATTTGCAGGAAAAAGATGCAGGCCATGAACATTTTTATTTTTCCTCAGTTATTCCCCCTACATGAAATCCTCCTCTCCACAGATTATAGGCCATGTTCTAAGGCTTTGGCTTTGCATGCAAAGCATTTCTTGTTCTGACCACTGTTCTTTGCACCTTCATCTCTCTTTTATACTAAACATTATACCAGCAGGTGAGGGAGACTGCGTTTGCACCATTAATCTATAATGCCCTTTCTGCTCTCCTGTGACTCAAATCTCTATAATATTTCAGGTGAAAAAAGATTGTCTTATGATCATTGCATATTGCTTTCCATGAGCTGTATGTACTGCAAAATATTGGGACGGTAACCATTGTGAAAACCTAACATAATTTCACGTATGGCAACATGACATAATTTTACATCTATTGTTTACTAACTGCATAGGTAGTTTTTTAAAAATCTTGGTATTATCTTACTTTGTTCCTTGGAAAAATCATTTAACTATAATCCAAGATAAGTCAATGTCCTTTTCTAGATAAGTATTTCTCAAGTAGTATTTCACTGGACATCATAGGAATTTACATTAAAAAAATTCCATGGTCATATATGTTTGGGAAAGCTGTGTCAAACAGAAAATATATTTTTAAAATTCCAAATAATTCAATGTACTGAGTCACATAAACATTTTTGAACACAGGACCCTGTATGCAAAAATACTATTTTGCGGAAATACTGATGAAGACATTTCAATTTACCTTTATAGGAAAAAGGGGCAAAAATAATTCTGCCTTGAGAAATATAGTCCTAAGTAATCCCATATATTTAAATATGTGCCAGTGTCTAACATTCTAGTTAGAGTGTCTTTGTATTAAGATTTTAGTTTCTTTTAAAATACTGCCACCCTAAGAGAAACTCCAGTTTATGCCTTACTAGTTATGTATAGTCTGTGCTAAAACTGTCTTCTGAAAGTAATGTTGAAAATCATTTAGATGGATCATGGAAACCTTAGACATTTGAGAAGATGCTGCTACTCTAACAACAACTGAAATCTGTTAGCAATAACAACAAAAAGGGTCAAATAGCACTACTTCAACATTTTTCTAAGGGTCAAAATGTTACAACAGTGGAAAATTACAAGGCAACTAGCTAGTCTTGACATCAGATCTCCCTAAAAAATTGCTACCCATAATCTGCCTCAAGAATGAAGTCATTTGGAGTTAACCATTATCCAGAATCTATTTACAAGTTAAGAGCTCTCTAAGCCTCCAGCTATGGAACCATGACAGTATAATAAATGGTGTGCATTGCCTTTGGAAAAATGAAGGTTACTTACCTATAAGCCTGTTTTTCTGACTATGTATCATTACCTATCAGCCATTAGAAAGCCACTCATCGCCCCAGAGCAGTTAACTTGCTGATTGGTTTCTGATTATTATATTTCCTTGGGCAGCTGATTGATTCTTATCATTCCACCCCCCCCCCCCCCCCCCAGTTTCCTGCAAAAAAGACTTGTTTACTATGATAATAGTACTTTCTGCCAGCAGGGGGAGTTTTGTAGTTTTCTTTCAAATATTGACACTGTATAGCTCCTTTGCCAAGAGGGTTAAACTGTGTTCCAGTGGTAATGGCAGTGATGGTTCATATGTACTAAGAAATAATACTAGATACCCTCTAAAATGCTTTACGTGGAGCACAATATCAGCTTCACGTCATCATAGCAGTATTCTGACAAGCTTGGCATTATCGTTACGATTATCAATGATAAACCTAATGTGCCTTCAGTTAATCATCTTAAATACAAGCATCAATCCTTTTTTATTCCTAAGTCTGTTGCAGAAGGTTACTTTTTAAAAATTAAAGTTTATATTATTTTATTGAAAGGATTAGTAAGTGGGATTATTACTACTGAATGATACTTTTACAACAAATCAAAGAAAGAACAAAACTAATATAGGCAACTAGGATCCAGAATTTTGAGTCAATGAGAATTCTGTTCTGCCTAATATGCCTTAAATCTACCTACAAAACGTCCCTATTTTTCCTGATTATTGCTACACTAATTTAAGATAGTGTCACTTTCACACATCTACTTTTAAAATTTTTTTTTTTTCAACGTGTTTATTTATTTTTGGGACAGAGAGAGACAGAGCATGAACGGGGGAGGGGCAGAGAGAGAGGGAGACACAGAATCGGAAACAGGCTCCAGGCTCCGAGCCATCAGCCCAGAGCCTGACGCGGGGCTCGAACTCACGGACCGCGAGATCGTGACCTGGCTGAAGTCGGACACTTAACCGACTGCGCCACCCAGGCGCCCCAACACACACACATCTACTTTTAAAATAATATACATGGGGCGCCTGAGCTCTGGGCTGATGGCTCGGAGCCTGGAGCCTGTTTCCGATTCTGTTTCTCCCTCTCTCTCTGCCCCTCCCCCGTTCATGCTCTGTCTCTCTCTGTCCCAAAAAAAATAAATAAAAACGTTGAAAAAAAAATAATAAAATAATATACAAATGCAAAGGGTAATAAAATATACTATCAGTTTTGTGTGACTTATTTTATCAGATTACTTTGTTTAGTGACAATAGCTGATAAAATAAACTAGAGTATGGAGCATTGTATGTGAGACTTGAAATAAATAACCTGTATTATAATTCAGGGGAAACAATAATAAGGCAGAGTGCTGAAGTGAGGAGTTGTGTAAAATGAAGGGGAACCATGAGTGCACTGGGCATGTGAAGGGATGTGTTAAAAGAGAAGAATTCGAATGAGGAGCTAAAAGGAAAACTTCTCTCATCTCACAGCTTTGCATAGAACAGTGAAATTCCAACACGCTCATAGAAATTCAACAATTATCATTCACTGACAAGACACCTTTGTCATCAGTTTCCTGAATATTCCCAATAAAAAATCTGTCATGTTTTTGTGCCCTATTGGCAATAAAGATGACATTTCTCTTTTCTTTTCTCAAAGGTTACCTTGCTCTTCATATTTTTAGCTGTTGAAAGGCAATATAACTCTAGTTGAAAAGGATGATAAGTTTAAAGCCTTACTGAAAACTAATTAAGAGTTATTTTTTTATATAATTCTTGCTGAAATGAAGTAAAATCTGTGCATTCTATTTTAGCAACAAATAATTAGTAACTTTTTAAAATATGAATTTAATGAAATATTTGAAGGGCTGATAATCTAATAGTTGCAAAATTAAAATTAGTTGTGCTAACATAATTGCAGATTGATCACCTTTTTAAATTTTAGATTTTCGGAAGAAGGGAAACATATAAAACGTATAATTTTGTCTTCTAACATGGTGTAGCTATATTATAAAAACCATGATAAAATTGATTAGCATTTTTGTTAGTTTATAGTAAGCTGAAGCACAGTATTTCCTTAAATAACTTTATTAATATTTTTTGGGTTATTAATATTGTTTCTGGGAATATTTTACTTAACAGGGACAAAGTAATGAACTAAGTAGAAGTGTTCTGTACCTAGGGACCTTACAGTCTAGAGAATACACAGTGAAATAACTATCAAATGTTATAATGTGGTAAGTACCATCCATATAAGACAATTATGAGGTGTTACTGGAGCATTTACCAAGGGCCCTAATCTACTTTGGGGTTAAGTAGGAAAGCTCCTTGAGGCAAGATCTAAAACTAGTTTAGGATGGGATAGTATTTGCTTTTTCATAAAGTCTTAAAGGGACTTTAAAACTTTGGACACTATTCATTTGTAAGAGACATATTTATTGAGTAGCTGCTATGTACTAGGCATCATGCTATGTGCTAGAAATACATTCGTGAACTTGATGGACCAGTCCTTCCCTTCATGGAGACTACAGTCTAGTGAAGAAGAGTAAAGAGCATCCCACTGTCAATCAGGAAGTTTGTGCTGGGTTTAGAAACCATTCTTTCTGGCTAAAAAGCACATTTTTAAAGACTCGTACAATAAATTGCCTTTTTGTCACCTATAAATGATAGAATATCACCCATTAATGATACTCTGATGTAAAATAAATGTATTGAAGACATTTCTTCATCTGCCCTCTATTTGTCTATGAATTGTGATTGTGCCCCTATTGAATATAGGTATTGTCAAGGGAAAGATACATAGACATATAAAGAGAGAAAAGATGTTTGGTTTCTCTATAATGTACTAATCATATATATTTTTTTAAATATCATTAAACACTACTTATATATTTTTTTTCCAATCATCAACAGACTTACAGAAAAATTCCTTACCACATTAATATGAAAAAGGGACTATTGGCATGAAAGAGTCCCACCCAGAAACTTTACATAAAATTACATATAATAATTTAGTAAAATTATTTTGAGCAATGTTAACATACCAAATATTATAATAAATGTAGTACAGAAAAAAGAATAAGGACGTTTCTGTCTGCAACTTCTTTAGAGCAAGAATCTCGTAAATGTCTATTTGATGTAAGCAAGGAGGAGTGACATCTTTTTATTTTCAAATTTTCATATTCTCCACTGTAAACTTTTTGAGGTCAGATATTTTGTGTCATTTGTATTTATAGCATTATTACTAAGCAGAATTTTAGCATACAAAATTCTGTGCAATAAATATTATTTGGATGTTTGAAGGGAAAAAATGGGGGGGAAAGAGAGAGGCAAAAAGAGAGGAAGGAGAAAGGAAAATAATTTTTCATTATGTAACTCATTTTAATCATCATCATTTATTAAGTAAAGTCAAAATACTTTGATTTCTCTTCTGAATTTCCCAATAGAAAACTCTCTAAATTATAAACTTCAGGGGCGCCTGGGTGGCGCAGTCGGTTAAGCGTCCGACGTCAGCCAGGTCACGATCTCGCGGTCCGTGAGTTCGAGCCCCGCGTCAGGCTCTGGGCTGATGGCTCAGAGCCTGGAGCCTGTTTCCGATTCTGTGACTCCCTTTCTCTCTGCCCCTCCCCCGTTCATGCTCTGTCTCTCTCTGTCCCAAAAAAATAAATAAACATTGGAAAAAAATAAAATAAAATAAATTATAAACTTCCATGCTAACCCAAAGGAAAAATATGAACATAGTTTTGAAAAAAAAGAAATTCTTACTATAAAATTAATGGTATAGTAACAGTCTTTTTTAGAGAAGTTATTTACTTCTACAATAAATGGCCTCAAGCTTCTAGATAATGATCTTACATTTTTTTTATGTCTGTTGCAACTACTTTTTGAAGTTTATTCTTGTTGTTATATAGACTTGTCTAGGTGAGAGTCTGCCTATATCTGCTTCTCTCATAATCAGGTTATTGAAAAAAATTGTGTCATGCTATCATAATTATGCACCATCAGATTGTGGGTGTTGGACCTTCTTGTAACTATGATTTTAGTCTTAAATGTCTAGCTCATAAACTAAACTGTGATTTAGTCTTAAATGTCTGGCTAATTTATCTCTTAGTTTGAACTGCCACAACTTTTCTTTTTTAACTTACAAGACTGTTAACACATGTTCAGTAAAATTACATTTTAAAACACATTCTTCATATACCATGAAAGTTCAAAATCACATATAGAGTCAATGAATTAGACAAGCTTTTTGTTGACTGAAGACAAGCTAAGATGTTAAGCAGTTAACCAAAATCGAAACAGACACTGATGTGCAGTTTTGCTCAGAGAGCACTTTCTCTCTCTGGTAAGTTTAGGAAGGAACACCATATTTATACACCCCAAAATAAAGTGAATGTTTTCATTAGAAATAGGTTAAAAATATTGATTGTGATCTTGGTGATCACACACTCGGTGATCAAACAATTAACAAATTATTTAATATTCTCATTTTTTAGAGCGCTCTGGAGAACAAAGGTTTTTAACTATGGCTCACAACCAAGTTACTGACATATTTTCATCTTATGGTTAAATAATATGTACTATTAAAACTGAAATAATATCAAGCAATTTTCACCTTTCACCAGAAAGTTTAATACCATATGTACCTTTAATTGCTGTCTGCATCCTATATATTTTCTAACATTCTAAACCAGACCTTATTGCCCAAGGTAGCTAATTAAAGAGCATCTAAGTACTACATATACATGGAAGAGCATTGAATGCTCATGAACACTGACTGAAGTAAATATCTTTATATATCTTTTATGTATTAGAAAATTTTGAAAAGTAAGAGGAAATGGAGAAATAAATCCTATAAACCTTACACTCACTTGCAATGTAACTTTAGAAGCTGTAAAATAGCACTCACTTAAGAAGGACATCTGAACTATAAAGTATCAGTCCACTAAAAGATGAGATTTGCTATTCTATAATATTACTACATTCTATGGGGTTTTCTTGATTTGTGTGTCACTGCCAATTTAGAACATATGTATTTTCCCTGTATATTTATTCTATCTGATATTAGAAACATGTATTAGTGGTAGAAGTGCTACTGGAAGTATTTTGGTTTAATAAAGATTTTGCTTCTCTTGTCTCAAATATCATCCATTTGCTCATTCAAAAAATATTATTGAATACTGAATCTGTGCCAAGCTGTTGGAGGCACCGGAAACATAACAATGAATAAAATCAGAAAAAAATCTGTGCCCTCATAAAACTTAATTCTGGAAGGGTGCAGGAAATAGACAATAAATATAATACATAAAGAAAGCATATGCTGTGTTAAAGAGTATTAATTGCTAAACATAAAATAAAAGAGAAAAGGGATATGGGGAAAATTAGGAATTAAATATTTTATATTTTTTTTACTCAAAATTGAGCAGTAAGACAAACAGTGTTTTAAGTAATGAGATAAGAAACTTCATTCTGGTGGGTAATCCATTCAAATGAGTTCTTTTAAACACAACAACAAAATAAGAACACACACACACACACAAAAAAAAGAATAATTAAACCCCTACTATGTTTTTTTTTTTTCTTTTTTGGATTTGGATGTGAAACAATTGTATGCAGAAGAAAAGGAGATTGTTGTCAGGAAATGTGGGTGTATTTCTCATCTAGAGGTATCTGTGTTTCTCTAAGCAAATACAATCTTTTTGATCTTCAGTTCTTTAGTATGATGAAGGGGTAAACTGAATATTCTCTTAAATATATTATAAGATTTTATTGTGTGAGTGATCCTCCTACTCACAGTCTTTTCCTGGCCTCTAATTTCAGTCAACTAACACCCTATGAGGGCATATGAGTGCAAAGTGAGTGATTTACCATTTATCTCCCAAGTATGATTTAACTGATCTGGCCAGCTACAAGTGCGGCCTTCTTCCCTTCTTTATAAATTATATCTGATTTTCATGACAGGAAAACTTCCCTGAAATAGGAAAGCAGTTCTTTAAAGAGGTGGGTGGAAGGGGGGATGTCTTCCCTGAATCTCCATATGAGCTCTCAAAGAGCATTTGTAAAAGAGGAGTCACACTTCTAAGTATTAAGTGAAAACTGAAGTTAAAACCCCAAGAGACTTCTAAGGCTGAAATTTCATGCACAGAGAAAGGTAATGAGGAAGATACTTTATTTTAAGTAAAAATAATTTCCCAGTTCTTTCAAATCATATGACATATTCAGCTGCCTACTCTGACTCTTCATAAGGCCTACTCATGGATAAGCCTTGACAATTGGATTTAAGAATGCCACATTTGATTGCAGTTTCTGTGATTACATAGAGAACAATGAGTAATATATCAATTTACCCTATTTCAAGAATCCACAAGTAAATGGAGACTTACCAAATTTATCTGTTAAGAAAGTTAGCATCACAAATAATTAATTTTATGGTTAAAATCAGTATGATATATCAAAGTACCATAATTCCCTTTTTGGTTTTTATGTAAAATGCTTTTGTAATAGCTATACTTAATTAAATAAAAACAAAGCTACTTGATTCCATCAAACCCTGAATTTGTAAGGATATGTGACTGTTTTAGGATTTATTAAGGTGTTATTTTCTTGAGTGAATGTCATGATTTCACATTTTTCAGAGTCTTTGTTTTAAGTAGCTTTTACATATGAGGAATTAGATTAGAAAAAAGGGATTATTTTTTCAAATTTTTGTATCTAGAAAGTTTATATGTCATTTCAGATAATCACATTTAAGCAATGAAACATAAGTAGAAGTGAAGTAGTCAATGTTTACTGTTCCCACCACTTACATAATTTCACAAAGTTATAATACAAGAAAAATAAGTGATGATAGTAATGATATTCATTTACTCATTTATTTATTCATTCATAGTATTTATGAGCTCCCCAGGTAGGAGCTCTTATAGGTCAGGATGAAGTGGATAAAAAAAAAAAAAAGAAACAAGATCTTGCTTGTGTATTAGAGTTTACATTATATTGAGGGAAACAGACATCATATACAAATTAATAACATAATTTAAATTACTGACATATTTTCTTAAGAAAATAAACAGGCTAATATGATACACAGTGGTAGGTTAGAGGGGAGAGCAACAGAGTGGGTGATTATGGAAAGCTTCCATAAAGAAGTTTCGTTAAAGCCAGAATAGGACTGACCATTAGTTAGTCTAGAAATTCCCCCAACTTTCAGCCATATCTACATGATCACGTCATCTGAAATCTGATTGTACTTTAAAAACATGTTGAACCATTTCTATTTTGTGCCCTGATGTTTCACAAAATTGAAAACCTTTCGAACTACATGTAATGAAAAATATATATAACATGGCATAATGCTATATAATATGAACTGAAAAGCATAGATTCATAGTCAAATGACCCCAAGATAACATAAATAGCAATGTTGTCCCGAGATGTGTTAAAACTCAAAAATATGTACAGAAACCATGCATAGTATGCATACATCTTTCTGATAATATTAATAAGAGCTATGAAATTTTACTGTTTCAGATTCTGAATAGAAAACTTACTTTCACCAGATCATATCTGTATTTTATGCCATGTAAAAAAAGAAGAAAAAACCAAAAAAAATTATCTGTGCTTTTAAATCTTGCATTAAAGGATTAGATGAGGGTTAGGTCTGGAGCTAAACCAAAACAAAACTCTCTTTGTCTTTTAGTTTCTCAGTCATTTGATTTTCATTTGAAGAATTCTAAGGAAGTAGTTCTCTACTGTATTCAAAAGTTTGTTTTTGTTTTTGTTTTTGCTGTAATATAACTAATATCATAATACACTGTTATTGGCTGCCTGGGATAAATTTCAACACTTTAAAAAAAAACTTTAACATTTATTTATTTTTGAGAGACAGAGAGAGAGCACCAGCAGAGGAGGGGCAGAGAGAAAGGGAGAAAGGGAATCAGAGAGCAGGCTCCAGGCTCTAAGCTGTCAGCACAGAGCCCAATGCAGGGCTGGAACCCACCAACCATGAGATCATGACCTGAGCCAAAGGAAGTCGGATGCTTAACCACCTGAGTCGCCCAGGTGCCCAACACTTTCTTGTATCAAATTATTTTCTCTGGACAAAATATTTAAATTTTATAACCCTTTTATAATGAAAAGAAAGCAACTGAATTCATTAGCTAAAATCCTTAAAAAAATGTTGTGTGTGAACAATTTAAGCTGAGTGTTTTGGAGGAGAATAAGAGTATAAAGATTGCATAGGCTAGATTGAAGAAAGTCAGTATAGGATGGACTGAACATGATTCTAGGTGTAAATAGTAGAGAACACTTAGCCTTGTTAGTATTTGTATAGGTATTGTTATTTTGGTTATAGTTGCAGTTAGCTTTTGAAGGGTAAACTTGTATATCCATTCATTCTATAAGTCTTGTGATTTTTAAAAAAATTTTTTAACGTTTATTTATTTTTGAGACAGAGAGAGACAGAGCACGAATGGGGGGAGAGTCAGAGAGAGAGGGAGACACAGAATCGGAAGCAGGCTCCAGGTTCTGAGCTGTAAGCACAGAGTCCGACGTGGGGCTCGAACTCATGGACTGTGAGATCATGAACTGAGCCAAAGTCGGACGCTTAACCGACTGAGCCACCCAGGCACCCCATGTCTTGTGATTTTTAACGTGAACTGAAAGAATGAGTTTTTTTTTTTCAAAGAATATGCATTTATTTGGTGATAATCCTAAAATGCCTGTCCTTAATACGAATTCTATTTCGGTTCCTTTTTTAGTTTTGTTCTTTTGAGGAGTCATGAGAGAAAATGGGCCTAATAGTTTCTACCTTTTAACTATAAAGCTAGCTTGTTTAAATGGAGGCTATCCACCCCCCCCATATCTAAAGTAGGCATATAAATCATGATTGCTTAGTTAGTATGCTCATGAATGTGTACTATTTTTTCTAACTTTGACTTAAAATTGGTTGCGTCCTGCATAGGACAAACTTCTTATCTTTATAACATAATAGCTGACAACTGGAAAGAGAGTAACCATGCTGCTTATTTAGTATTTCAATCCTACTTAAAATTTTATAATTTAAATGTAACATTCATTGCCTCTACATGTAGTATGAACATAGTTTTAACCATTCTACTCAAAGGATCTTCCCCAGTGATTTGTTCTGATGCATAAAAATGTATCAATAAATTAAAGTTACTATATTAATGAAATCTACATAAAAATTATTAGGATAGATAATTCCCTAGGTATCAATGACTGAGAATAAAACAAAAAGAATATGGAAGATGAAAGTTAAACTGAGAACAAAGTGAGGAGATTTACCAAAAGAAATTAATATTCATAGGATTAAAATAATACATTTTTTTCTCAATTATTGACAGTAATGTTAGAATATGGCCAATAGAATATTTTCTAGAAATGACAGTGAGACTATGCAACTAAAAATTATATGGATGATAGTATATATTTAGTGTCTACTGTGTCTGAAAGTAAGCTAATATTTTAACATTTATAATGTTATTTAATCCTCATTAGATTGATATACGGATTAATGGATTAATATACTTATATAACAGTTGTTATTGTTAGTCAGTAGCAAACAATACATGTAAACATAATAACACATAATATTACGTAATAAACTCTTAATAGAAGTTATCTCCATGAGAACAATGTAGCCCAATGGTTGATAATATAAATACTACAGTTAGCCTCTGAGCTCTGTCACTTTCTTACCCTGTGATTTGGGACAAGTAATAGTACCTGTGTGTATCTCTATTGTTTTATCTTAAAAATGAACATAATTTAAAAAAAAATATTTTTAATGTCTTTATGTATCTTTGAGAGACAGAGAGTAAGCAGGGAAGGGGCAGAGAGAGAGAGAGGGAGACACAGAATCTGAAGCAGGCTCCAGGCTCTGAGCTGTTAGCACAGAGCCTGACACAAGGCTCAAACTCACAAACCGTGAGATCATGACCTGAGCTGATGTCAGATGCCCAACCAACTGAGCCACCCAGGTGCCCCAAAATGAATATAATTTTATAATCCATAAGATTATTTTCTCAATAATATAATTTTAAATCATTATTATTTCTAAATATTTCCTGTTCTTTTTTTTACAACAAATAATAAATTTAAAATATATGCTCATTTGGTTCAATAATATATATATGATTTTTATATATGTGACTTATTTTTAATTTTTTTATTACGCTGGCGTAAAATTGACTATTTTAACTATTAAGTACATTCACATTGTTATGCAACCATTGCCACTAACAATATCTGTAACTTTTTTCATCTTCCTTATCCATTAGTCAATAACTCACTCCCCTACCCCCTGACAACCACCATTCTACTTCATGTCTCTATGAATGTTACTTTTCTTGGTATCTCACATAAGTGGCACTTACTCTTTTTGAAAAGGTTTTCTTAGTTAATAAGTTAACTTTATGATTTTTGTCTATTTTGCTAGTTTTAAATGATGTATTCCCATTCAAGATAAACTTCAAAGAGAAATAAAAGGAATCCATGGAGTCAAGCACCCAGTCTTTAAGTCACCTATCTTGAACACCTATTCTTATTTAGAAAACATTTACATCCCTGTAATATCCTATGCTTTCTTTTATACTAAGTTCTTATTTAAATAGACATAATATAACCGCAATGCTGGATTTTTAGGAGGTAATATTTCCATCAAGATGTTAAACACTTGGTCTCTTTGGTAACATTTCCAATGCAAATGAGGCCAAGAAATTACTATAAACACATTAAGATTGACAGAAGAAAGAAACCAATAAAAACAAACACCAGTGAATTGAAATCAGTGGACGGCTTGCTCCTCTCGTCTTGCCAAGTAATGCATTATTATTGGATAGTTCATCACTGTAACAAATTGTTTTTTTGAAAAAATTGTATGATGTAGTAAAGGAGACATAAGAACAGTACAACTTAGGGTTAAAAAATTCTCTTTGGTTATGGATTCCAGAGATATGCTAACTCCAGTAATCCTGATGTATGATAAGGTCGATAAAATATGAGTTTCTTTGAAAGACAGTAGTCTTTTTTTTGCAAATTCACCCTGAGGCCTCTGGTAGGTCAAGAAAGTTTGTTTAAAGAGATAGCCTTCTGAATATAGGGTCCAAAACAAACTGGGAATGTTAGTTTGCTGCCCTGTCCAGAATTCATAATCCCACTATTGAGGATACTGGATCCAAGGAGCAGTACATTTCTCTACTCAGGGAAGATAGAACTTATACCAATTCAAGGTAGCACGTTATTGAAAGTTTGCTGCTAAGCAACACAGTATATATGGAAGAGTGTTGCTAAGCAGCACACCTCATCTAATCCACTGCTGAGATTTTTTTTTTTTTTTGCTAGTGTGATGAGAAAATAACCCAACATACATCTCTCCTAAAGCCTTTACATATATACGTTTACACAAAGCAGAATCATGTTAAGTATGAAATGGAGATATTAAAAAATGTGAAAAATTCTACCACAATTTGGAGACTGGAAGTACTATATGGTTGATTGATTCACCTCTCTAAATGTCAGTTTGACACTCATGGAAAATCAACCACTATTAATGAAACACAATGGCAACAATGAGAAAGAGTTAGAGTTGATATTCTCAATACACAAAGATCTGGTATACATAGATAGGAGAACCTTTAAAACTTAACCAGAAAGAAAATAGACATGACTAGACGTAATAGGAAAAATTTTAAAAACAAAGACTGGTAAGTCTATTCACAATATCTAGGTACATGGTGGTGCTTCTGTTGCAATGCCTCTTTTCTCTGTATTCATGTAGTCATCTCCTCTGAGATATAGAGTGTATTGTATCTTAGGTTGCCATTTTACAATATTGTTACTTAGACATAGAAATTTGCTTTCTCACAATTCTAAACACTGGAGGTCCAAGACCAGGGTTCTCACAGGGCCAGGTCCTGGTGAGGACTCTTTTTCTGGCTTGCAAATGGCCACTTTCCAGGTGTTCTCCTGGCCTTTACTTCATGCATGCACATGGAGAGACAGAGATGGAGAGAGAGGAAGAGAGATCTTTTCCTCTTTTTATGAACCCACCAGTCCCATTAGATTAGGACCTTACCTTTGTGACCTCATTTAACATTAAGTACCTCCAGAAGTCTATCTCCAACTATAGTCATGTTGGGGTTAGAACTTCAACATATGAATTTTGTGCACAACAGGTAAACAGTTCATAGCAGAGTAAATATGCTAGCTGCCTACTTTGTATATCCTCTTAGGTATCCTAAAGATAAGACAATTCAAAGGTAAGATAAGACAATTCAAATTGTGCTCTGAACTGAATTATTTATAATATTTGATCCCTCTTCCTTTTCTCTTTCCCACTCACATCCCAATAAAAAATCCATCAAAAGTATCTTTGGAAATATTTACTTCTTTCCATTTACCTGTTCCAAGTGTTGTTGTTGTTTTTGTTGTTGTTGTTGTTGTTGTTGTTGTTGTTATTCTTATTCTTATCTCTCATCAAGATTATTGCCATGGCCTCCTTCCTCTATCTCCATAGAACTCTTTCAAAAGATATGTAGAAAGAATGGTTTTCCTAATCTACAAATATTATTATGGCATTCTCCACTGTAAAAAAATAAATAATTTCAATGTATCTTCATTGCTGTGAGAACAAAGTTTCAGTTCCTTAGGTTAGCTTATTATTTATACTTTGTAGCTTTATATTATTTTGCTCTTACTTATTCCTTCAGACTTATATTGAGCCACAACCCTTTATATTCTACATTGTAAACTTTCTAAATAACTAAGTTCCTGATATTTTATTTTCCTGTTTCCAAACTTTTGTAATTCATATAATTTTATAACCTGTAATGCTGTTTCCCCACTTTCTGGAATACATTTTCCATTCTCCCTTTTATTTGTATAGTTACTGAACTCTCAGGTTATGGATGTCCTTTCTTCTGGGAAGCATTAGTGACTCTCTCAGCTTTGGCTCTGCTGCTCATATTATGTCATCCCATAGTATCATCTACACTTCATAGCTCTTAAAAAACTGACTTTGAATCACTTCATGAGAGTTTCTTCTTCTATACTGTGAGCTATGACAGAGAAGGAATCAATTTAGTCTCTTTCTTACTAATGTACCCACAATACTTAGCACACTCTCAACACGTGTAATACGTATGTATAAAATAAACACATTAACTACACAAATGGTCAAACTAAAGCAAAATGAAAGAGTACATTATTTTTTTCTATAAGGAAATATTCTCAACAGTGTTATTAAGTAACAGTTTAAAAATGTCATTATTTTATAATACTGATATTCTGTGGGGAATAAGTTTAGGAATTCCTTGAGCTTGCACCAATGGGTTAACAAGGTTTAGGATGAAAGCATCTGAGATTTGGTAAACCAGGAAAAAGCACCCCCAGCATAGTACAAAAGCGTAGGAATGGGAAGCCACAAGATGAAAGCATCCAGGATAGGTAAACAGGGAGAAAGCACCCCCAGCATAGTACAAAAGCAGAAAGCTGCTTTCACAGGACAGAAGGTCCAGAATAGGTAAACAGGTAAACAGGGCTAGAGACCACTACAGCAGGGTGAAATTGCCCCCAAAGGAGTTAATTAGCAAAAGAAAGGTGTCTTGTTGACCCTGAGGTAGCATACTCTGTCTTATGCCCTAGCCACAAACAACCATCTGCTTGGCACCACAATTTTGTTTTATATTGATCCAACCCCCTAACACTGCATATCTTTGAAACCCCCTTTCTCTCACACATATGAGTTAATGTTCAGTGTTTCCTTGTCTCCTTCTGCACATCCTTCATGTTTGTAAGCTTTCTGATCCTAATAAAAACGGAGCAAGAACCCTTGTCTCCTCCTGGACATTAGCCTGTCTCACACTTAATTCTGCATCTGCTTTCTTGCTGGACAAGAGAGAACTCCAGACTCAAAGTCTGTGACAATATTCTTTTTTGAAAACAACATGAATATATTGTAGGAATTTTAAAAGTTCTATCCTTAAAATAACTTCCTTCTGAGGAAAACTATCCTGAAAAAAAAAAAAAAAAGAAAGAAATTACAAATAAAATCTTTGAGAAAAGATGTCTATTTTTTCATTGTTTATAACAACAACAACAAAAAAGAGAAGAGCTACATATATTTTTTAAATATTGTTGTTTATTTTTCAGAGAGAGAGACAGAGCCAGAGTGTGAGCAGGGGAGGGACAAAGAGACAGGGAGACACAGAATCTGAAGCAGGCCCCAGGCTCTGATCTGGCAGCGCAGAGCCTGACATGGGCCTCAAACTCGCGAACTGCAAGATCATGACCTGAGCTGAAGTCGGAGGTTTAACCGACTGAGCTACTAGGCGCCCCGAGAATAGCTTATATATTAAACTAAAGGACTATTAAGCACATGGTGATACATTTGTAGAATTGAATGTTATACAACATAGAAATTATGTTTCAAACAGCGCTGAGTGGCTCAGTAGGTTAAGTGTCTGACTCTCAATTTGAGTCACGTGGGGCTCTACAAAGTCAGTGCAGAGCCTGCCTGGGATTCTCTCTCTCTCTCTCTCTACCCCACCCCAACTTGTGCACTCTCCCTCTCTCTCTTTCAAAATAAATAAACACTTTTTAAAAACTGTTAAAAAATAAATTTGTTTTAAAATAACTTCCACTGTTCTTGATGAAATCTTGAGTTAAACAAGCTACAGAATTTAATCTATTTATGCAGGATCTAATTTTTTTTAAAAATGTGACTTGTAGGTATGTACATATGGGTACGTGCAATGCATACACACATATTCTTGCAAATAAGAAAAGGACCAGAAAGAAAATAAAAATTAGAAAGAAAATAGATATTAATAGTTGTGTTTAGTTTGCAGTTAAGTTTTGAATTTCTTACATTTTTTCTTTGTAATTTTCTGTTTCCTAGTTCTCTATAGTATAATGAGCCTGTATTCATAGAAAAAAATAAATAAGGGAAGAAAAAAATGCTTGGACTTATAAATCTCTATCTTTATGACATACCTCTGAGCATGAACAGGCATCCTAATTTGGGGGAATGCCCTGTTGTGCAGACTCTCACATCTCAGTCTGGAATGCTTACACAGACTTAAACCTTGAACATGACCTAAACTTGAACAATCAAAGCTTTGAACTTTTAATCCATAGGGAAAGATGAAAAGACATCATTGGCCAAATTATTCCCCATTGTCCCAAAGCAGTATGTGCAGGAGCTTAGTGGTGATGTCAGGGTGATGACTGACTATAGAGCACCTGGCAATATCTTAGCCAAAAAAATCTGCAAGACCTAGGGTGGGTTTTATACTTATATTATCTCCTTTTTTCATCTTCTCTTTACCATTTATTTTCTATACCTGTATCCTCTTTTATCCCTTCAATTCTAGAGCTAACCAGTCTCTTTACAAATAATTCCATCTCTCCATATCCAGAATTTTCACTTGCAATCACATGCCCTCAGTAATAACTTAGTTTTTTATCATTTCAAACAGGATATACCTTAATAGGGTGAAATACAGGGAAATATAATTGAATGTTTCACAGTGATATAAACAATTAAAAAATCACTGAAAGCTTTTTCAACAACTTACTGAAGCCATATAAATATGATCACAGTTGGAAATAAGTTTTCAACACAGAAACATATTTCAAAATGATAAGATGAGTTGAAACATGATCTTTGCACAATTTGCAAGTTCTAGTACTTTTGTATTGAAAACGCATAACGTATTTACTCTAGACTTTCTGTATGATGACCTAAAATATTAAGCAATCCTAATTGGCATAATTTTCCTACTCTCGCCAGTAACATTTTCTCTGAAGACTTATTTTATTTTCATTGGAAAGGCAATATAAAATGCTCCCATTACTTTGATATGTGCTATAACTATTATATCATTATATACTTATAGATATATAGCCTCATACCAATAAAGTAGATTGATTATAGATTAGAAAACAAATACTAAGCAATAAATAAGTAAGATATATGTCAGGTCAAGAAAAAGAAATCAAAAGC
The DNA here is from genome assembly GCF_028749965.1 of Puma concolor. NCBI lineage: Eukaryota > Metazoa > Chordata > Mammalia > Carnivora > Felidae > Puma > Puma concolor. The sequence goes on from NC_141667.1 coordinate 198,786,551, forward strand.
TACTTCAAAGCAAGAAAGGGTTTTGACAGTATCATTTTACACTAAGCAAATGTCTGTTTAAATCTAGATTTTCTAATGTCCTTTGTTAAAGAGACATAGTACATAAGTGATAGAACTTAAATTCCAGAACCAATGAATTTCTATCCAGTTACATTTTGTGAGGTTGTGTTATCATTTGCTTCTTTTCTTTATCCACTTAGCTTTATCACAGGCCACTGTCAAAGTTTGTCAATTGTCAGGTGAATATAAGTGGAAGGTATATTAGAGGAAAAAGATTGGTGTACATATCTTAAGTGAATCTATGAAAATATGTTAGAGAAAAAACAAAACAATAAATCATATTATTAATTCACATATAGTGGTATCTTATCCAATGAAGGATATACAACAATAAAAATTATATTTCTTTAGGTTACATTAATAATCCGAATCTGAGTGTATAATAACCAAAAGGCTTCCTTTAATTCACAATTACATGTATAAGTTTTTAAAATATTTTTAAATTTAGTATTTTCAATTTTTATGAATGAAAAAATTTATTAGGATATACGTAATAACCTTAACCCATGTGTCTATCTTTAATATATCTCAAAATAAGACAAAGCAGTTTTAAAAATCAGATAAGCATTCTTTAATCATGAATAAAATAATTAAAAGCATAGTACAATTAAGAGGAAAGACATTTATGAAATGTCGATTGATGGTCTGTTCCATGACAATCATTGTGCTAAGCACTTTACTTCAGTTTTTTTCTTTAGTTAACCTGAAACCCTGTGATGTAGATATTATGCTCATTAAAGATGAAGAAACTAACATACAAACTTAAGTGATTTTTTTAAGCCAAAGCAGAATTCAGCAATTTTAAGTAATTTGAATTCAGGCATGCTTGAATTTTAAAAGCTGTATCTACTATACAAAAATGATTCACAGGGCAAATCTTGCTAAAAAACCTTAAAATAAATTATATGTATATATGTATTTTATTAATATATAATGTTAACATAAGTTATTAATACATAATGCAATATAATTGTATAATAAAAGTAATTATACAATAATTATATATAATAATTATATTTAATATATATCATTAATATATAATATACAATTATATATTATTATAGTGTATGATATAATTACTATACATTAATATATAGTGTACTCTTAATTTTTTTTTTAATTTGAAAGAGAGTGAGAGATCATGAGCAAGGGAGAGGTCAGAGGGAGAGAGAGAGAATCTTAAGCTGGCTCCATGTTCAGTGTGGAGCCCAATGCTGGACTTGATCCCATGACCCTGGGATCATGACCTGAGCTGAAAACAGGTGTCCCACACTCAACCGACTGAGCCAACCAGGCTCCCCCAAAATAAATTATAAATAAATGAAAGTTCAGCTTATTATGCTCTTTGTATTCAGCTGGAAACACGATTTAAGTATAATATATCTTTCATATTGAAGCAACTTCAAGTATATATATATATATATATATATATATATATATATATATGTACATATATAAAACAGTCTAGTCTACTAATGAATGGTTTATAGACTTCAGGATCAAGTTAGTAAACCTTTACAAATGAAAGAAATCAGAAGTTGCATTTCTCTTGTATGCATCTCTACTTGAGAATCCAACATCTCAAAAGCAATTATGAGGGATTTCCTATCCACATTTTTTTTTCACATGACTCAACTGTGAGATATACATATACAATGAAATCTGTTCCCAGTTTAAATAGAAAAAAATGCCACAAATAACTAAAATTGTAAATATCGAAGTATATTTAGAGTTGATCCATTTATATAAATTGTAAATACAAAATGAATTACATACTTTTCTGAATTTATGTACCTATATGGATAGATACTATATGTACAGATAGTTAAAATAATATGATATATTTATTATATGCATACGAATATGGTTTGAAGTCTAGACCTGTGTATAAGGAAACTATTAACAACAAAATTTCACTCAGGGGCTCCTGGGTGACTCAGTCGGTTAAGCGTCTGACTCTTGGTTTTGGCTCAGGTCATGGTCACACGGTTGGCGAGTTCAAGCCCCTCACCATGCTTTGCTGACAGCGTGGAGCCTCTTTGGGATGCTCTGCCCTCCTGTCTTTCTCTGCCGCTTCCTCACTCATGCTCTCTCTCTCTCAATAATAAATAGATGAACATTTAAATTTTTTTCACTCAAAGATTATTAATAGAGTTGAGACTTGAAATTTAGCTGTCAACTTAATTTCCTACCCAAACAGAATCCCTTCTTTAACACCCCAGTTTTTCCTTGAATATATTCACTTAAAGGAAAATGCCACTGCAAGAAATTGGCAATTCCACTGTTGTACAACACTTAGTTTTAGACAATGCTTTCTCATAAAAAGTGAACAAAATTTTCCTTTCAATAACTTTTATTATTTAATCTGTTTTGCCCCTCTAATAAACCCTAGAGTAATTATGCATCTACTTCTATTAACACATATTGTATAGCTTTAAATATTTTCTTCTGTAAGATAAGTGTTCCAGTTTACTAATTCTTCATGTGACAGTTTCTAGTAATCATATGATTTATGCACCTTCCTTTAATTACATTTTGAATATAAAGGATGCCATAAAATGGGATGCCCAAACTGGATGGAGAATTTCTATGTTGTCTAATGAACACAGACCTTTATCTTGAAATCTCTAAAGTCTCTAAACATTGGAATACATTTAAACATGTTACTTAGTTTCATTTTTAATTGCATTTATACTATATTACTTTTTCATGCAACAGACTTCCCTTGTGCTACTAGTCTTCCAAAATGTATTTTATATGTACTTAATAGGTAAAAATCAAAACTAGTCTACATTTTTCTCACATATCATTTTCAGTTTTTACTTGTCCTCAAACTTGCAGACTTTGGAATAGGCTGTTTTATGTCCAGTTGTTTTTTGTATCTTCAACTTGATAAATATGTTCTCTAGGTTTTATCCAAGCAACTATTTAATAAGACAGAGTCATAAATACATGCTTGAAGTATTTATGCTTAAAACCCATATCTATTAAAAAACAGGGGTAAGTTTAAGCTCTCAATTATCCATAAATTGCAAAGGCAGCCAGAATAAGTTTTGTTATTTCAAGTTAGGGCAGATAAAAATTATTTACTGTGTACTTTCTATATGTCAGACACTTTGGTATTCCTTCTAATAAGTAAACGATTCAAGTTCCAAATAATTAACATTTCCTCTCTCCCTTAAGCAATTTATTGATAAATCATACCAATAATCAATAATCATTGGCCTATGGTTAACAGACTATTAGTCTGTAATCACTAAGATCAATGTTTTTTCTCTATTTCACTATTTTCTGTCTCTATTTTCTCATTTTCTATACCTTTTCATAATCTTCAAATTTTACTTCAACAATATCTAAACATTCTCTCATTAAAACATTTTTTATTAAAACATTTTTTATATTCTCTTATTAAACCATTTTTAAACAAATAATGTAAAAATACTTTAAACAGAGGTGGCTGGGTGGCTTAATTGGTTTAGTGCCCTACCTTTGATTTTGGCTCAGGTCATGAACTCACAGTTGTGAGGTTAAGCCCATGTTGGGCTCCATGCTGACCATAGAGCCTGCTTCAGATTCTCTCTCTCTCCCTCTGCCCTTCTCCCCCACTAGTGCTCTCTCTCTAAAAAAATAATAAAATAAAATAAAATAGATAAAATTTTAAATTAAAAAAAAAACTACATTACCTTACTCAGAAAGGATGTTTTCATAATTAATGAACTAGATTTACCTCTGTAAGATGAATCATTTCATTGACTGTATACTATCCCTTCTCTAAAGGAAAAAATCTATATGTTTGCCTTTTTTAATTCTATACACCATCCACTTTTTGGCCATTTCATTGTCCATTAACTTTTAATTAGCAGTTCAAATGAAGTAAAATAAAAGAAAATTCTAAAGTGCTGACTACCTTGGAAAACTAATACAGACAACTGACCAAGACCCATGAGTTTCATCATTATGATAATTTACTTAGAAATTTTTCATCTTGGGGTGCCTAGGTGGTTCAGTCGCTTAAGCATCTGACTTCGGCTCAGGTCATGATCTCATAGTTCATGAGTTCGATCTCCATGGCAGGCTCTGAGTTGTTAGCACAGAGACTGGAGCCTGCTTTGGATTCTGTGTGTGTCTCTCTCTGTCTCTGCCCCTCCCCTGCTTGTGCTCTCTCTCTCTCTCTCTCTGTGTCTCTCTCTTTCAAAAATAAATAATTATCAAAAATAAAAAATAAAAGAAAATTTTCATCTTGGGAGCAAATTATTTCCCTCAAGATTAGAGGCAATTTACTCTACAATTATATGCATAATTATCTCAACCATGTATGTTTTCTGTTTAATTGGGTAATAAATAATACAGTATTGTAGGACATCATGGAATCTAGATACTGCTTACTGTCCATTTTACTTTGTGCTTGACAGATAATTGTTACCAATGGAAGCATGAATTAATCTCGAGAAGAAATCAGTTTGCTCCTAAGAACCAAATTTACCTGATTTAACAGATAATTATCTAAATTCTTACTCTTTTGTCAGCACAAGTATATTGGTTAACAAAAGGTGATGGGAAAATTTTATTTTCCTGTTTGAAAAATTCAGGTGATAGAACTTAAATGAATGGGTAAGAGAATATGTTGTTAAACATATTAATTTTAATTATTTTCGCTATTGAGTTGATACATTGAGATGATTTATGATGAGATGATAATTATATTTGCAATACTATCAATTAAATTATGTGAAAAAAAAAAGAAGATGGATAGTTCTTCACAATTGCTTTGAGATTTTGAAAGGGAGAAACTTTGCTAATAAACATTTTTCAATCAGAAAATTTCCCCAGTAAAGATGAATAGGGTAAAAATACGACTTCCTGTTTCTTTCATTAAAGTTATTATGGCATGATTATTATGTGTTATCTGTGTAGTGAGGAAAACAGTATATTCAAGGACACGGTTGCTTCTCTAAGGTCTTGCCATAAGTTACAGGACAATAAAATGTGGATATAAAATATACCAGATGAGAAGGTGGTTAAATCTCTGAGGTGTGGAACAGCTTAAATCTCTTCTTAGACATAGAACCCTTGTTGCAGTTTCAAATGTGAGATTTTTAACAAGCAGACGGTATTCTGTGTTTTCTTTTTTCATTTTCTAAAAACACATGAAGTTTAGCTGCATAAAAGAAAATAAAATAACCGAGAAAGCCTCCAGTGAATATCTTAGAAGCCAAAACATCAGAAAGAACTTGCAAATGAACTATTAGAAGCTTTAAAAAAAAGTGTGTAATATAAATGTTTTATATATCATGAGTACTTTGCTTTTAGTAGCATACGCTTTAAACTGGACTATATGTGACCTTCCATAAGATGTTGTATATACATACATGTTTCTGTTAAGGAAGTATTAAAAGTGAATAATTCAAGTTAAATTTATTCATTGCAACTCGTATTGGTTTGTCAACTGCATGCAAGCTACTGGGGTGGGCACTGAGGGTATGGTAGTGAACAAGATAGATGAGGTCATTGCCCTTAAAAATTATGGTCATCACGCAACAGATAACCAGATCTGCTGGAGGAATAATCACTAGTTCTGGTAACACAAATGACAGTTTCTCTGCATTTAAGTGTATACAATAAACTCATAACAGTCCTGCAGCTTATTTCACATGCATGGCATACACATTAAAGCTCAAAGATTGAAATAAATATGCTATAATTGGAGGATGTTGGGAATACAAACCATACCTATTTAGTCTATCCTTTAAATTACAATAAGTATATTTACTAAAGAATTTGGTTCCTCATCTGACTCCCAATATTAAGTTTGTAGGCATATACTTTAATTAAAATGCCTAACCCAGACTATTTTTGTGGTTATCATTTGTATGGCAGGATTTCAGATCATACTTTTCATGAAACACTTTTAGATTTGATTCAACAAATGAATCATCCTATCAAAATCATATCTTCATAACTATGCAATTTAATATTTTAAGCACTCAATGTTTTTTACAAGAGTTACTCTTATAAGATGGTGCTTCTTCAGAGATGCATTACAGAAAGTTAAAAAATATATAATTAACATGTTTTGAAATGCTAATATAAAAAATACTGTGTCAAAATATAGTCTGAATTATATATAATTATATTATGTGATTTTTATGTATATTTTATATATGTTTTAATGAGTCACTGAGAAAGATGACAGTCTAATAGAAAATCGTGACAAAACAAGAAGAGATTTATGTTACTTTCACACTATAACCTTATGACTTTAAAAATGATAAGTTACATCTAGATGAGCACAAAAGACTGTTAAGAGGTAAAGTAGAATGGAGAAAAAAATTGTGTAAAATAAAACTAAAAAAAAGAAAGCCAATATAAATTAGAGACATACATAATAAAAAATACATAGAGGCATACTCACCAAATAAAATTGTGATAATTTTTCTCTTTGTAATATAGGGTCCAAGATGGTAGGAGTTTTAACTTTTTCTTACACTAGAATACCTCCAACACCTAGGACAGTTCTCAGAATATAAGAGACGCTCAGTAAGTTGTTTAATAAAGCAATTAGAACTACTTTATATGGACTCCATAATTAAATTTCTCAATCCATGACACAATTTCTGTATCATTTAACTTGCTCCTTAAATTACTCACCCTAGCAATTTTCTCAACCCCCTTGAAACATTGAGGCCTATTATTCTGTTTTTCCCCTTTCAGCTTTCTCTTCTTCCTTTTTAACTTACATTAACACAGCTTGTCATTTAAAGAACTGGCATCCTTCTTTTACCATTACATTTAACTAAGCAGCTTCATTGTTTTTCTGTCCCACCAGTTAGTGAAAAGTCCTTCCACCCCATCAACTGAAAGTTCTGTCATCTCTAATATATGCTTTAGAATGTGCCTACCACAGTGCTGAGGACTACCCTAGAAACCTCAACACAAAATCTCAAAAACAGCTTCCTATGTTAACTCATGATCTTCAACATCAGCTATCCTCTCAAGGTACTCAGTTGTCCTATTGCATACGCATAGGTAGTACTCTCCTTAGATCTGAAGAGCAGCTCTTTTAAATTTTAGTCATATCTCTGATTGCTCCACCCTTCTTTTCTCTCTCTTGAACTCTTTTCACATTACTGAGAAAATAGAAGGGAACAGAGGGCCTCCCTCCTCTTCTTGCCTCCCTCCTCTTCTTTACAAAACACACTTTTCTTTATTTACTTTTTTCCACTTCCTTGGTATATGATAGAAAGATTATTTAAAAGCTAGTATCATCTTGTACCATTTTTCAGAAACATCTCTCAATAAATTTTGACACCTTTCCCTTCCTAAACCCCTCCTAAAAAACAAACAAACAAACAAACAAATACACTCAAGTGTTTTCCCATTTTAAGAAATATATTCCTTTTCCCCCTATATTATTTTCCACCACATCTCTGCCTTTTTATTTTTAATATATTGTTGTTACTTCCTACAATTAACTCTCTGCACAAACTATTATATTTTTGTTTTTACATCTGTCAAATCTATAAAAACTATGCTAGCAGGTTATTAATAACCTTCTTGTTGTAGATGTTGGCAAGGGTGTGGAGAAAGGGGAACCTTCTTACACTGTTGATGGGAATGTGAACTGGTGCAGCCACTCGGCAAAATAGTTTGGGGGGGGGTCCTCAAAACGTTAAAAATGGAACTACCCTAATAAGCCAGCAATTGCACTACTAGGTATTTACCCAAAAGGTACAAAAATACTGATTCGAAGGGACACATGCACCTTGATGTTTATAGTTGCATTATCAACAATAGCCAAATTATGAAAAGAGCCCAAATGTCTATCGACTGATGAATGGATAAAGAAGAGGTGGTGTAGATATATACAATAGAATATTACTCAGCCATGCAAAAGAATGAAATCTTGCCATTTGCAATGACATGGATGGAGCTAGAGAGTATTATGCTAAGCAAAATAAGTCATTCAAACACAAATACCATATGATTTCGCTCATGTGGAACTTAAGAAACAAAACATAAACATAGAGGAGGGAAAGAGAGGCAAACCATAAAACAGATTCTTAACTATAGAAAGCAAACTGATGGTTATTGGAGAGAATGAGGGTGTGGGGATCAGTTAAATAGGTGATGGATATTAAAGGAGGCCACTTGTGATGACTTGATGTAAGTGATGAATCACTAATTCCTACACCTGAAACTAGTATTATGCTGAATGTTAACTAACTTGTATGCTTAACTAACTAATTGAAATGAAAACTTGGAAGGAAAAAAAAATTTTTTTGTTGTCAAAAAGAATGCTCATTTGATATCTTAGACTTCATTCATTAGAGTGCTTTCTTCTTAAAACATTTCATGGCCTGCCCTCTCATAGCTCCAAACTCTCCTGTTCCAAACTGTCCCTTCAATGTGTATATGGTTTGGGGTTCCTGGATGGCTCAATTGGTTAAGCATGCAACTCTTGATTTAAGCTTAGGTTGTGATCTAGCAGTCATGAGATCAAGCCCTGTGTCAGGCTTGGGATTCTGTCTCTCTCTCTCTCTCACTTTGCCCCCCCGCCCCCCACTCGTGCTTTCTCTCTCTCTCAAAAAACTGTGTATATACTTCTGCATACTGTTGTGTAAACTGTTTTAATCAGTCTAGACATTCAGTTTGTCATTTCCCATATTCCTTTACTAATGAAATTATAATCTGAAAGTTCTTAATATTTTATATATCTTCTTGTCTACAGATCTACATATCCTATTGTCTCCTGGAATTATCTTCTTGTGTGTGCTTTAGACACTTTAAATTCAACATTTCTAAAACAGATCTTGTTTCCTTTACACTGAAATTCATATTTCATTGTGTCCCCTATACCAGTGATTTTGAGTTACACAAGTCAGAAACCATGGAATTATTTAACCATTGTCAGGAACTCTGAAGAGTGTGGGAATTTATCTTATTTGCATGCTAACACACCAATCTCTTACTGTTTTATGGAAATTGGCAGAGAATGTGTGACTCCTGGGATAGAGTCAAAGGACTTTATTACCCAAGACAAAAAAAGTAGCCAGAACTTCTAGTTTTAACACCAGTTCTCCATAACCTTCCAAATTCCATGGAGACAATGTAGATCACTCTAGATGGATGTCTGCACCCTTAGTGGGTTGTGTGAAAGAAAACAGAGGAAAACTGAGCTTAATAGTGTGAGGTAAGCATTCCTGCGCTTTGTAGGAAGATGATATCTCATCCATAAAGATTGCTTTCTGCAAACACAATCCTTGGCCCAATGCAGAATGCCTCTTCCAACAACCAATCAATCACCTACTCCAGTTGACTCCAACTCCTAAATATCTTTTAGCTTAATCCATTGGTGTCAATCTTCATTGCTGCTACCCTATTTCAGGTCATATCTCATCTATCACTAGGATTATTGAAATGTCTGTTACAGATCGCCTTGCTTATCAGAACTCTGCCTCACTCCCCACATCCCTGATGAATCTCATATCTGGAGCCAGACTACCATGATAAAAATTAATTCTGATCATGCCACTTTTAGATTTATTGTTCTCATTGCCCTCAGGAAGAATTGACAGCTTCTTAAATTAACTGATATTAATGTCTTTCATCATTTGGCATCAGCTTACATTTGTAGATAAATTTATTTCACTGCTTCTCCTTTACCATTTCCTTTTCCGTGTAACAATAACTCCCATACATTAACTTCCCTCATTTCCCACTGCCAATTGCTATACTAAACTATTTTCTATTTCTGTCCTCAACTCCAAGCCTTTGGGTGTATGTTTTCATTTACTTATTGTGCCTACTCAATTTCTACTTGTAATTTTTTTATTCACATTTCTTCAGGTTTTAGCTTTAAGGTCATGTCTACCAAGACATTATTATTATTAACCTGCAAGTAAGTAACATATAGTACCTCTTCTATGTGTCCCAGTTGCAACTTGGGCTTTCCAATTCAGAGCATACTACTAGTCTTTTCACCAGCCCATATCCCTCACTGAGATCTCTTTGGAGACCAGGGACTCATCTTATTCTTTGAATCATGCTATATACTCAACAACTCATTTCTTAATAAATATTTGTGTAAAGAGTGAAGGAAATAAGTTACAAATATTTGTGATGATTGAGGTTTCCTATATATTAAAGATTAATGTTCTCTGAAGGAATGGACCAAATTTTATTTGACTTTGTGTTGGCGCCCATGAAGGTGATGCCTAACATGTGCAATTGCTCCTCATTGTTTGCAAATTTTATGTTTGTGTATTTATACACTTGCTAAAACATATTTGTAACTACAAAATCAAAACTATATTTTGAAGTCATTCGTGAACATGTGCATGTAAAAAACAGCAAAAAATATGAATCACTCAGTGCACCCATTACCACATGAGATCAACATGGTTATTCTCTGTCTTCTAGGTTAATTTTTCACTTTGTAAATAAATGTTCTTTTCAGGGTCTAGAGCACCATGTTTTTGCATTTTTGTCCATTTTTCTTCATGATTTTTTTCCTATTTAAGCTTCCTCCAAGTATGTGCTGTCCAGGGTTCCTAAATTCAGTTAGCTGTGATGTGTCTTATGGAGAAAATGCCTGTGTCAGATAATCTTCCTTTAGCATGAATTATAGTGATATTGTCAATGAACTCAGTGTTACTGAGTTAACAACACTACTAAACAAGGTGTCAAAACGACTAAACAATGTACTAAACAAGGTGTTAAACAGAAACACACATAAAACAAGGTCATGTATTTATTGGTCAATGGAAATATTGTGACCAGAAGCTCACAGGAAGTTAATCTTGTATTTTCCCTAACAACAATGAACTATTGTTTGCTAATTCAGTATCTCTGTTCCTTTATGGAACATGATTATGGTAAATAATGAGAACATATTGTAATTATTTCTTCATAAATCTTTTACAATTGATAGTTGAATGAAAAGAAATAGGAATGAAGAAGGAAGATGCTGAAGGTGTGTCTCTGAAATTGTACTATGAGGTATATAACTTGTTCAGTTTTTGTTTAATGATTTGTGTGAAGATGAAAACACATATTTGTGTAATTGGTACGTGATATATATCTGTGATATAATTACAGAGAATTGTAAATAATCTTAATATGCTGAGGAAGTTTATCTTTAAGTCTCCATATCAGTTACCTGAGATGATAAGGAAAAATCTTTACAATTTTTACATAAATTTACCTGGAAGTTTAATTTGACTTAACCACAAGAAAAATAGGAAGAAAATGTGTTGAAATCACATAAGATAAAATTGCACTTGAGCTTTATTGTGCTGCAGATTGAAAATCCAGAGAAACTGTGCTCTAGGGCTTTAATCTTTAAAACAGGTACCAAATGAAGACATTCAATTAATTCACCATGTCCTGCTTTTCTAACTGGATATATGTAATTTTTCATGTTATTAACTTAAAATCCTGTTATCTATTATTGTATTTCTCATCTCTTTTTTCACAGTTCTAACTCTGCAAGAAACACTAAATGCAAATGACAAGTAAATAAAAACATACTGTTAATGCCACTTCATAGACACACCCAAAAGACACCTAATATGCCAGGAAAACTTCTGGTTCCCTTAGAATCAGTGTGACCTTATCTAGATGTATTTTAAGCTAATAAATTGGTTATAAAAGCATAACACCTTAAGAATATTCTAAACTTTGTAGCCATATCCCAACACCATTTCAGATGAAGATATAAACTGCATCTTAAGTAACCAATATTATCAGTCCTTGTGAAAACTACACTGCATATATTCAAGTAACATTGTCAGGATGATTGTGGCTGATTATTTGGTTTGGTGGTAACAAAAGATTGTAAGGAAATGCACTATTTGTCCTAACAATCAAAAGCTTTCAAGTTTACCTAAATTTTTACCGATCCATAGACAGAGCCTTTGATATTAGATTTTAATACTATTCATGTTTTGCTTCAAAGTTAGCCCAACCCTGAAAATACTCCATTTACCATCCCACTTCCAGGCTTCCTGTTGGACTATTTTAAACTTCTAAGCCTCTTTAACAAAGTTAAAACTTTAAAGCAGTTTAACTGTCTGTGAAGTCATGCTGAGAGTAGAGAAAGAATATATCACTTACTTTAAAATTCAGCCTCTTGAGGACTCTGCTTAGGAATCTTTAAAAGAAACTTCAGTTTCTCTATTCTTGGACTAACCACCATATTTTATTTAGGGAAGTCTAACCATTTCAAAAAAGGTGGGACTTTTTTGGAGAACAATGGCCATGCTCTTTAAACAGATAGATCATTTATGTTTTTTGAACTATAGGTTATTTCTACCTTCAGAATGGCTAAATAACCTTTAATATGGTGTTATTATTTTTTTTTAGAATATGCAAGATTCTTTAGGGAATCATGACCAGTTTCAAAATATATGTAATATTCATAACAGGATGACAACTATTATTCATTCCCAAATACTTTTAAAATTAGTGTATAGTGCTTATAGTGAATATATTTTCTTTTAGTTCTCGTTAATGTAGATTAAGCCAATTTATTTTACCTATACCTATATTTATTAAAATAAAGACATGGCAAGGAATAACTGACATATGTGATAATATCCTACAAAGTATCAAAAATTTAATTTATTGCCTTGAGAAGAAGGAGCAAAGCCATAGACCTCATTCTCCCTGATTTCAAACTATATTATAAAGCTATAGTACTTAAAACAGCATGGTATTGGCAACAATAAATAAATAAATACATAAAAATAAAACCAGATACATAAGCCAGTAGAACAGACTAGAGAGCCCAGAAATAAACCCATGCATACATGATTAATTTACAAAAAAGGAGCCAAGAATTCACAATGGAGAAAAGACAGTCTTCTTGATAAATGGTATCAGGAAAATCAGGCAGCCATATGTAAAACAATAAAACTGGACCACTCTTATATACCATACACAAAGATTAACTCAAAATTAATTAAAGTCTTGAACATAAGACCTGAAAACATAAAACTCCTAAAAGAAACATAGGTGGTAATCTCCTTGACATTGGTTTTCATGGTGATTTTTTTTAACCTAACACCAAAAGCAAAAGCAACAAAAGTAATAAAAAGCAATTCAGACTACATTAAACTAAAAAAATCTTATGCATAAGCAAAGAAAATCATCAATAAAACAGAAAGACAACCTAGTGAATTATGTTATTTCATTATGTCAATATATATCAATATATTATTATGATAAATCATAAATCTGATAAGGGGCTAATATCCAAAATATATAAAGAATTCCTGCAACTCAATAGCAAGAAAGCAAACAACCTCATAAAAAAAATGGGCAGAGGATCTTAATAGACATTTTTTTCAAAGAAGACATATAGATGACCAACAGGCACAGGAAAAGATGCTCAACATCAAAATTCTCCAGGGAAATGCAAATTAAAACCATGGTGAGATATCACCTCATACTTGTTAGAGTGGTTGTTGTCCAAAAGACTGTTTTGAAATAAGTGTTGACAAAGTTGTATAAAAAATGGAATCCCTGTACACTGTTGATGGAAATGTAAATTGGTGTATCCTTTTTGGAAAACAATACGGAGGTTCCTCAAAAAATTAAAAATAAAAGTATTATATGATCCAGCAATTTTACTTCTGGGTATTTATCTGAAGAAAACAAAAACACTAATTTGAAAAGATATTTGTACCCCGTTGTTCATTGCAGCATTATTTATGTTAGCCAAGATGTGAAATAAAAAAATTTTAGTGCACACACACACACACACACACACACACACACACACACACATAGTAGAATACTCTTTGGCCATAAGAAAAGAATAAAATAATAAAATCTTACCATTTGCAACCAGATGGATGGCCCTAGAGGCCATTATGCTAAGTGAAATAAATTAGAGAAATAAGGACAAATACCATATGGTACCCCTTATATATAGAATCTAAAATATGTATGTATTTTATATAGTAAATATGTATTTTCAATATTGAAATAAATATAACTGAAACTAAGCGCATACACACAGAGTACAGATGGGTGGTTGCCAGAGGTGGGGGATTAGAGGTGGGAGAAATGGGTATTTTTTTAGTTTAAATAAATTAAAAAATAATTTTAAAAATTCACATTGCACATATTTGACAGTGGGTTAGACAGAAAAAAAGTTATTTAACTGAAAAATTCATCAGAAGATATTTTCTATAACATACCCTATGAAGAGAAAAAGAAGGAAAATAGAGATAAAAGAATAAGAGATGTGAGGATATAGTCAGAGGTCAGAGACCATAGGAAATGGGTAAGGTAAATTAAATATGTGAAGTTATAATTGCTTGTAATTTTCCAGAATGAATGAAAGATATCAATCTTCAGATTCAAAATACTCACTTAATTCCAAGCAAAATAAATTAAAATGAATCTTCTCCTAAATACAATATAAAGAAATAGTACAGCACCAGAGATAATAAGAAAAAAAAAATTAAGGGGTCTGAAGACAAAATACTTTAAAAAATGAAAATAAAAAATATAATTTATGTCAAAATTAGTGTTTAATTTGAAAATCCTTAGGGCTAAACTCCTATTTAAATCGTATAAGATAATTATATTGAATATCTTTCTGTAAAAGTATTTGCCATATAATTTTGTTATTATTTTTTAGAATTTTTCCAAAAATATATTTTCAAATGTGATCATTATACAGTATACTATCATATCTATAACTATGCTGATAATTTGAACATTTTTAGAAAGTAGAATATTTTGTTCAATATTAAGAGACGTTTACATTTACAAATAATGCTTTATTTTAGCATTGATTTCTTTCAGGAAAATTTTCAGGCCTGATGAAAAGTAGTTGAACAGTTTTGCATGGGAGATACAGCTGTAATTTTTGGAGAAGAAATTGATATAGATCACTGTAAAGTATAAATTATGAAAATATGTCACAACATTTTTATCAGTTAGAAAAAAATCTAAACTTCCACTGTCAGTAATTTTTGGTCCAAAGTTTGGAGAACAAAAACAATTAACATTACCATATAGTTTTCTACATATTATAGCTGGCAGACTCTGAGATTACTATAAATATGTTGATACATTTATATTTGATATTAATTATGTTTCTTTCCCCCGCTTCTTTTTTATCAGAAATGACTAAAATATACAACTAATTCTGTGATTATTAAAACCATATTTACTGATATATATCTTATCACTTTGGCTTAATTTTTCAAGAGCAAAGTAATGAAAATAAAAATAAAGTTTCTTTTTTTTTTTTTGACGTTTATTTATTTTTGAAAGAGAGACAGTGAGAGGCGGAGGGGCAGAGAGAGAAGGAGACACAGAATCCGAAGCAGATTCCAGGCTCCGAGCTGTCAGCACAGAGCCGGACGTGGGCTTGAACTCACGGAGTGTAAGATCATGACCTGAGCTGAAGTGGGACACTTAACCAACTGAGCCACCCAGGCGCCCCCAAAAATAAAGGTTTTTATTTAGAAAGGTACATGTATAGAAAGGTACATACCCATACCAGTGCAGAATTTCCAAGATAATCTTTAATAAACAAGTGCAATGAGGGTTTGAGTATGTGTGCTTTAAAATATCGCAAAATGGAAAAAATAAATAAATAAAATACCACAAATGCCATAGAGTTGCAACAACTAAAACCGGGTTGTCAAGGATAAACAGGTTAAAGATCAAATCACATATGAGAAATCTTTATCTGGAAATATTTAGGAATTCAACATATAATAAAAATAGCTACTAAAGGTAATATTAAAAATATGAGGGGCGCCTAGGTGGCGCAGTCGGTTAAGCGTCTGACTTCAGCCGGGTCGCGATCTCGCGGTCCGTGAGTTCGAGCCCCGCGTCAGGCTCTGGGCTGATGGCTCGGAGCCTGGAGCCTGTTTCCGATTCTGTGTCTCCCTCTCTCTCTGCCCCTCCCCATTCATGCTCTGTCTCTCTCTGTCCCAAAAATAAATAAACGTTGAAAAAAAAATATGAATTAGCTAGCAAATGCTTTGGGTGAAATTGGCTATTGCAAAAAAAATCCACCTAATTTTTAATGGTATAATAGATTCTAAAGTTTATATCAATTATTTTGAAGAACACAAGATATATATAAGTAAATATGTATCTACTGAATGCCTTCTTATATGTGAGTTTCTATTAATTTATGAATAAGAGGGTATTACTTCACAGCAATAGAAGAGCAAAAATGAAAAGTAAAAGAAAAATGACTGGAAAAGATGAAAGTTAAATAATAAAATATGTTTGTGGTTTTTGTTGTTGTTGTTATTTTGAGAGAGAGAGAGAGACAGACAGAGAGAAACCCAGCAGACTATGCGCTGACGTGGGGCTCCATCTCAGGATCCGTACCTACATAAGATCATGACCTGCACAGAAACCAAGAGTCAAACACTTAACCGACTGAGCCACTCAGGCACCCCAATAATAAAATAGGTTTTAAATTAAGTGTCAAATGAATTAGAAAAGGTTTCAACAAATATGAAATATAGGTACAATGTCCTCATTGTTTGAAGAATAAACACACACACACACACAAATAAGAAAGCAGTAGGACTTCATAGGAATAAAGAAAAGTACTAAAAGGTCAATGGAATACCCAATAATTATTTGTTGAATAAATGTATGATAGAAAAAGAAAAAATACTTAAGTATTATCAATGATTATTTTAGATCATTGAATTAAAAGTGATCTTTTTGATAAAGTTTCTAACTTTTTAAATCTTTAAAGTGATAATGTATTGCCTTTTATAATCACATAATACTAATTTTTAAAAGGCTGTGATGAGCTTATTGATTTTTTTTATATCAGCCCTTATTCAAATCACAATTCATATATCTCACTAAAACGCTCTGCAAATATTGTTTTTAGGTCCAATATAGCAAAAGGGTTATGAATGAGTAAACGGAGTTTACTTGCTTGCATATTTGAAAACTTGTCAGAGTGACACAATTTAAAACTTAAATGAAGTAATGGAAGGCATATTGGAGATCACTTAGTATAATTTCCACCATTTCTGAGAAAACAGAGCCAGTGTGAGGTGAAGCAGTTTATCCAATATGATACAATTAACAAGTGATAGGAAGGGGAGTGGAATGTAGGTCTCTAAACTCTCAGCTCAATATTCCATCCTTCACTATGAAAACATTAGTTTCAGCTATCAGCAAGGAAGTGTATGTTTTATGTCTAATATAACAAGGTAGCTCAAACAAATAATTTTCAGCATAAAATTCTTTTGGAAAAATAAGTTGGGAAGATCTTTTGTTTGAGCTTCAGAATAACTGATTGGGATTTACAATGAAAAGGAATTCCCGCTTCATTATAGCATTGCTCTAATGAAAGTAGAACTTGTCCAGGACAATAACTGAACGTGATCACATATAATTTCATTTTAGGAAGGAGCTAAAAGCTAAGTAGACAAAAAAATCTCCTGCTTACTATATATATTTTTTCTGCTTCACTACACTAATTGTTTAATTAAGCAAAATGTGTATTATCATCAGTAGCTTATTTTGAGATGCAGCTATTAGAAACCCAATGTCAGGGTACCTGGGTGGTTCAGTCGGTTAAGTGTCCAACTTGGGCTTAGCTCATGATCTCATGGTTCACTGGTTCAAGCCCCGCATCGGGCTCTGTGCTGACAGCTCAGAGCCTGGAGCCTGCTTCGGACTCTGTGTACCCCTCTCTCTCTGCCCCTCTCCTGTTTGTGCTGTCCTCTCTCAAAAATAAATAAACATTTAGAAAAATAAAAAAAAAAAAATAAAGCCAAATGTCACTCAGTTTCAATTATTACCTCTGATAAACCACATGACTCTATCATTTCCTTTGCAGCCTGGAAATATTTTTTTCTAATCTTTGTAATTTTTTTCAAATCATAGATTTTAATATTATTTTGTACTACTTTAATATAATGACATAATGCTTTAGATATTAGAATATAGTAAAATCCTCATATAAAATCCTTGTTGGAAGATTGTAGCAGGAGACAGCAGCTACTCCTATACCCTTGACAGAACAATCCTCTATCTGGAAAGGAAGGTCCGTTTTCTTCAACCTGGCAGGCAGCTTCAGGAAGGATGTACAGGGAGTGGTAAGGGAGGAAGGGACTGCCTATCTCACCAGCCAGATCCAATGAATCAATGCTGGCAATCAGTGTGGTGACAGATATCACAGCCAGATCGCCCTCACATCCAAAAATGCTCATATTGAACATCCTTTGTATATGCATTTTTGAGGTTCTGATGTAGAATTTACCAATAGATTTTAAAGTAGCTTTCTAATGTGTCTAATCTAAACTCTAGTATTAAATAGAAGTTGAAAATATGTTTCAAAAATACTTATTTTTGAGAAAAATTACTTATTAAAATGTTCAATCAGTATACCAAATGGAAGTATTATAAAGTTTTCATCATGCTTTAAAGCTAATGCCTTACAAGTGAGAGGTATAAAAACTGATATCGTTTGTGCTTATTGAGCAATACCTAAGTTTACAAAAAGGAATTCCATTATTTTTAACTTCCTCTTTTATCTGTTTACTCAAATAAATAAGATATTGCTATAAACAGTTGTAACTAATATGCTATGATAATGTCGAAGTATGCATGGAGGAGAAGCAAAAATAACAGCACACACACACACAAAAAGAAGTTTGATTTGTTCTGTCCGTTACCTAGCAAGAGGTATAAAATTTAATTTTCACACACACAAAAAAAGTCCAAAATTTGTTTTGTCATGCACAAAATTATTTCAACATTATTGAACTGGTGCAGAAGTCTGAAAGTGACCTTGGAGCAACTGAAAGTCCTTTTTAATGTGTCTAGACAGAGAACAGGAGCACTTAACTGCTGAGAGAAGGTCGCAATAGAGACAGTAGTGAAATATGAGCTCTAATCACTACTTACCACCATCATGCTAGTTTCCCCTGACAGAAACTTACACTTACAAACCACTTCTTCCTTTACCTCTGAATGATTTTTATGCTAAGTTTTGGTTGGTATAACTATACATTCATACTATCTGTTGAATAAATGTGATAACCTAACATAGCAGATCCTTTGATACAATTGAAAGTACTAATATTAAAAATGTATAACATATACATGATGTTTCATTCCCTTAAATGTTTTTCAGAACTCGCTAGGACACATTAAAGTCACTAAGGGTCCTTATCGTAATATACCCTTAAGAAAATATTGTCTTTTAGCCCTAACTTCTTTCTGAAATAAAACTTCACCTTTGAAGATGAAGCTGGAAGTTGATAGGGATTGAAAAGTATTTTCCTTCGAAAGTAAACAAAAAAGGCACATATAAGAGGTTATAATACCTGCTTGTTGTTTTTTCTTTTGAACACATTTATAACTTGAGTTTCAATTTCATCATCTATAGAATGAGGACGTGGGATAGTTGATCTCTTATGGCCTTCCAAGAAATAAATTCAGCGAAAAGCTCAATCTTTTTATATATCTGTGTAGTTTTAATTACTCCCATGCTACAGGGGGAAAAAATCTTTCTTAATTGACATTAACCTAAAGTTATGGCCCTACTGATGTATCATATCCATTATCCAAGCTTTAAAAGTCATGTAAATGAAGATTCCAGAGATTCCTGTTTTTTTTTTCATATGAAGATAATTATTTGGGGTTTTCTTGTTGTGGGGCGGGGGGAGGGTTGTGTGTGTTTTTGTGGATTTTATTGGGTTTTCTTGTTTGTTTTTTGCTTGAGGAGAAAACTATAATTGGCATTTGATTGTAATAAATTTAGTTCTTATTGGTTAATCTTTTTTTCATTACTGTTTTATGGAGGGGTTCTTTCTTTAAAATAATTCTAGTCTCTGGGCGCCTGGGTGGCTCAGTCGGTTAAGCGTCCGACTTCGGCTCAGGACATGAACTCGCGGTCCGTGGGTTTGAGCCCCGCATCAGGCTCTGTGCTGACAGCTCAGAGCCTGGAGCCTGTTTCAGATTCTGTGTCTCCCTCTTTCTCTGACCCTCCCCTGTTCATGCTCTCTCTCTGTCTCAAAAATAAATAAATGTTAAAAAAATATTTTTAAAAATAAATAAAATAATTCTAGTCTCTGTTGTTTATTCTAGTGTTTACAGGTAATTCAGAGAACCTTTCTTTAATTGATTAATCAACTGACAGATTTACTCTGACTTCATAGGTGCTGCGTGACAATAAAGGATATGTTTTAAAACAGATGGGAAGAGTAGCATGTGATGCCCCTTCCATTCTATCCTGTCTCTGAGCCACCCTGTGCTTCTGTACAAGTTTCTGACAGTCTTGTGGCTCCCAACAAGAAGTGGATTTATGCACTCCAGGAGGGTGAGTTTCACTTCTTCCCATTCCTTGTTTCTCCATGAAGCAGTGTTGACTAATTATTAGGGCAAGTATGGCCATATGGAGATGTAAATGTGGCTTTTCAGCCCTACTGCCTGATGCCAGGGATTTCATATGTCTCAAAAACTTTTGCCTGAACTTACAAATATATATAAAATAGACCCTCCCTTTTTTGTTTCCTCTTTAACTCTTACCACATATTGACCCATTTTCATCTGGAATAGTGGAAGTTTAAATTCCATCACCAGACTCCAACCAGCTACAAAATTCTGTGCACCTGAACATTCACATTCTCATTTTATTAGGGTGTTGTTTTCTGAAGAGTAGGCATAGCATCTTAAGTTACCCTAATTCTTACCTGTTTGCTTATAGTTTAGAGATAACCCTAATGCTTATTGACATTTTTTTGCAGCTATACATAAAAAATATGGTTCTGTGATTAATCTTCAATGAAGAACCAGATACTTTCTTTTTATCTAATTGTTCATAACTTAGTATGAATCTTACTTTTTTCACATAAAGTGTTTTTTTCTGAAATTCCACTTATTTAATTATTAGATATTATTTGTTCTTGACCACACTAATATATTTTTGTCACCTTTCCACCTTGTAATTGAATTGTAAAAGTATAGTTTGAAGTGAATCTTAAAGATTAAGTTTTGACTTGCTAAAACCACAGTTAGAACAACCCATGTAGTGCAGGTAGCCTGCTCAAAAACAAAGGCTTGAGGAAGCTTAGAATAATCAGAAATATTGATGCATCATGCCAGATAAGCCCACCCTCCCAAATGGCTGATATTATGTAATATATGACCCAGAGTACAAAACATTAATCAAATAATTGTAATGGTGTGCCATTAAAAAGCATACCATTACTAAAGGATATGGATCCATGTGATACCCATGCAATAAACATCAGTCTTAACTTGTACCAAATTCTTTCTTCTTGCCTAAGATATTAAAACCACGACCCTATCACTTCAGTTCTGAAAAAAAAACAACCTCATCTTTATATTTATTAATCTACAGGAGATTTACCCTTCTTCAACAATAGAATCATACTGTTTCAGACACAGAAATATATACTCTTCTGCAAGCCACAGGACAATCAATAGAAAACTCCACTGAGTGTTTCACTGGCTGTTTGCCAGTCTTTTAGAGGAAAAAAATGTTACTGATGTGCAGTATGATATCAGTTTCCTCTCTTAAGGAATATGAGAAGCTGTCCTCCAACCAACATTGACAAAAGACTCAGACATCTCACAATCTAACTTTATAATATACTCTCCCCAGGGACATCAAGAGACTTTGTGATACAAACATTTGAGAATATGTAATTAATGGTAAATTAAAAAAATCAAATTAGAGATATACTGAGTGCTGAAAAGAACAATGGAGCTTAAAAGTGACAAAACTGAAGAATTTTTTTCATACAAAATAACTCCAGGTTAGAGATACTGGGTAATATAAGTTAGCAAATGTAAAGACTCATCAAAAACCACATATATTTCAGTTTGTTCAAAGTGGCCAAGCAATTTATTGTTTTCCAAAAGTTCTGCAACAACACACATAGACAAATGAGGCAAATTAAGTGAGAATATTCTGTGCATTCTGACTGGGAGTTATTTGTCTTCTTTAGTCTGGGGAATGAGATGGACAAACACATGCTAGCAGTGAAAAAATTAATGCTATCTTGCCGCTTACCTGTGATTTTTTTTAATCCTAAGCCTTTAAAGTGAAAATTCATGTCTCATTTTATTTGATAAAGCAGAAAGTAAATCTGTCCCATTTTATGAGTCAATGATCATTTCAGAAGTCATGTTGATTTAGTTTGATTTAGAAAAAACTTAAATATTTTTATTTAAGCTTATTAGAGTATAGGGTCTGATAGTTTCTATATTCTAAAATCAAACATAAGTTTGTTATTAAAATTATCTCCTACAAAATACTTTATTTTTAAAATATAATGTACTACATAGAATTCTAGATATCTATGTTGAAAAAATTAAAAGCAAGAAGAAAGGAAAAAGAAGGGAAGAATAGGAGAGAAGAAGGAAGGAGGGAAAGAAGGAAAGGAAGGAAGGAAGGAAGGATGAGGTATTTAGGATGTAGGTTTTACCCACATTTTCCAGACAGCTAAAAACATTCATTTAGTTCATTACTTGCAACTTGATTTGTTTTATGACACCACAGGATGCCAAGACACAGTGCAATCAATTTCAACTTGTATAATTTACATGTCACCTGCAGTCTTTCAGAAAACCCACTCTAGGCAAAACTGGCTAAAACTGTGTTAGGTCAAGGACTCCCCAACATTTCTCACATTTCCTAAGAGACTTAATTCCTCACAGCCATCTTATTGACCACAGTCCATTGGATGCCAGACACTCGAAATGATGGTGACAACAGGATAGATGAATCATTATAGTGAAATAGTTGGCATTTATATGTGTTCACGGTATGTTTGGTCCTCTATAGGCATACCTTTATTAACTTATTTCAGAAACCCTATGAGAAAATTACTATTATTATTTTCATTTAACATGTGAGCACATTGAAGTTTTGACAAGTTAGAAGTTTAGCAAAGGCAGAATGTTTAACGGTATTTTTTAGTCTCCATCCCGGAATCTAAAATGCTAGGTTCTGGGGCGCCTGGGTGGCTCAGTCAGTTAAGCCTCTGACTTCACCTCAGGTCATGATCTCACAATTCATTAGTTCCAGCCTCAGTCTGTCTCTGTGCTGACAGCTCAGAGCCTGGAGCCTGCTTCAGATTCTGCGTCTCCCTCTCTCTGCGTTCTACCCCCACTCACACTCTGTCTCTTTGTCTCTCTCTCTCTCTCTCTCAAAAACAAATAAAGATTTAAAAATAAATAAATAAATAAATAAATAATAAATAAATTTTAAAAATATTAGGTTGTGATACTTATTTCAACAAAAATAAGACACAAAAGTGCTATATAGATGTTGAAAGAATAATGGCAGCTGTCTTTTCTAATATGTTAGCAACAACTTCATAGAACAGGATGTACACATTTACTCTAGATCTTGGAATGTGAGTAGTTATGTGAAGAGTGGGCTAAAATTTTGTGATTCTCAACATTCTAATACCTACTGTAATTCAGCCACATGTTATGGTCTTAAAAATAAATTGCTAGCACTTACTTAGTACTTACTGTATACCAGGAAAATGTATAAATGTTTTACATGATTTAATTCCCGTAACAGCTCTATAAGGTATATGTTGTCATCATTCCTGATATATAGATGAAGAATAATAAAGGTTAAGTAATTTTGAAAAAATAATATAGCTAATTATTTATAGAGACCACCTACTCCAGATTCTCATATGTCACTATGGATTTAAGAAGGGAAAATTAACAATATGCAGAGTACCTTGCATCAGGAAGATGTAGTATTAAGTTTATTGGAAATTACAGAGAGTAAAAAAAGCCCAGTGCAACTGAAAAAAATACAGGAATTATATGTGAATTACAAAGAAACTTGTTTTTATACAAATATTATATAAAAAAATCCAGTATGACTTACTGGATATTGGAATACCATAATGTCTATAGACATACATATAAAAATAAATGTTATTGATAGTCATCACATAAATAAGGATTGTGGGTGGAAGAAATCATTAGGTCTCTTACAAAGGAAATATAAACCCTTATTTTGAGGAGCCATTAAGTTACTTGTAATATGCAATAGCATGAATAGGGTGTGTGTGTGTGTGTGTGTGTGTGCGTGCGCGTTACTACATTCTGCATGAATATGAAAGGAAGAGAAAGAAGATGTTGATGAAAATGAAAAAAAAGACCTAAGATAGTTTCTCTTTCTTTCTCTCTATGGGGGTTAATTGGACATCTGTTCCAAGGGACCAAGCATAGAACTCAATTATGTCAGAGGCCATAGAACTAAGCTTGACTTTGCAGTGGATGAAATGGAATGTACAACTATATTTGGGGCAACCTGAAGGGAAGGGTCACATCATTTGTTCACTGATATGTTCCTAAAACTTAACACAGTGCTCAGCACTTAAAATATGTAAACACAAAAGTTAATGCATTCCCAAGAAGTAAAACAAGTTTGAAATTCAGAAATATGTTTCCTGCTGCTATACTCTAGAATAATTAGGTTGGAAAACAGGTGAATCTGTGTCATTCTTTAGTCACTATGACTGAACAGAACAATCACAATGTTCAATTCTGTTAATATAATCATATTCTTGAGCTTTCTTCTGACATAATGTTATACACAGACATACACAAGTATAACTTTTGTATATAATTAAATTATTTTAGGGGCGCCTGGGTGGCTCAGTGGGTTAAGTATCCAACTTCATCTCAGGTCATGGTCTCGCAGTCCATGGGTTCAAGCCCTGCATCAGGCTCTGTGCTGACAGCTCAGAGCCTGGAGCCTACTTTGGATTCTGTCTGTCTGTCTGTCTCTCTCTCTCTCAAAAAAATAAACACTGAAAAAATTTCTAAAAATATTTTTAAAAATTTTAAATGTGAATGCTTAAACATACATATATTTTAATAGAAATATTTTATGCAGATTGAAACATAATTTAAATAAAGGATAATTGTAATAAAACAATTCAGAGAAT
Source organism: Puma concolor (assembly GCF_028749965.1). Lineage (NCBI taxonomy): Eukaryota > Metazoa > Chordata > Mammalia > Carnivora > Felidae > Puma > Puma concolor. Next base: position 198,811,576 of record NC_141667.1, read on the forward strand.
GATGTTTACATTAGCTTGGTTATATTATTGTATGAATAACATATACCAAAAATTAAATTTCAAAGAGGAAAGGAGTATTAATCGATAAACATAAAAATTAATAGGTTGATGTTCAATTTTTCTCAATTTCTGATGTGTTATTCAGTGTGACTATTTTCCATATTTGTTTTCTTCCTAGTCATTACATATTCAAGAATAAAATATCTATTTTTACTCCTTTCTCACCCCTAATAATTGGCAAAAAATTTGAAAAGAAACCTACTATCTAATTCCCACAGTTGATAATCCTTACAGATTTCTTTTGCCTCTGCTTATGTCATGCTTCTTCCTGAGGCTGAATTGTGTATAGAGGGATCAATTACAGAGAAAAGCTGGAATGACAGTCTAAGTCTTCTGCGGCTTGATTATATCTAAAGTTTCTTAGTTAAGTCAGTGAGACACTCCCTCCAGGCATGGATCATTGTATCATGAGCATCATTGGAAGAGAAAGAAAGACAGGAGGGAGAGAGAGGGGAGAAGGAGCAATGATCCCTGCACTTACTGTATAATTTGGTATCTCTACCAACAGTGGACACCCGATAATTTTTAAATAGGTCACAGATGTTTGTTTCTGCTTAACAGCATTGCTTAGAAAAAAACATATTAAGACATATTCAATATGTAAACAGTGTTTAAATCATGCTCCCTTTTTGAGGATACTGAAAGATAAAGAACAATTATGTATATAGTGATGTAACCCTATACATGTATATATATATATGTATATATATCTTCCAGAAGTTTTCAGAAATTTTTCTATATCCTAAAATAAGAGATAAGTTAATGGACAATTTGCACGTTAGATTTTCTAGTTGTATTTATCATTAAAATATTGTTTAATTCAGCTTTATTCGTTACACGTTTTATGAATTTTAAAAAAACATTTTATATTATATTAAATGAAGTCATTTAAAGTTGTATAAAGTCATTTTCAGTACTAAATCATTTTATTATTGACACTTTCTGAAAGTAAAATAAGTGAACCATAAATAAAAGCACAGAAATATCACACATAGACATTAAAATAAATGAATTGATTATCATGGGTAAAAATGAATAAAAAAAAAGAAAAGAAAACTACTAAAATCAGGGAAACCTGATGGTTTCTATTTCTTTGCATCATAAAAAGCTTTTAGCAAAGTACCTGGCTTCCTGATCTTGACAAAAACCTTATTCAGAAAATGGGAAACTACAGCTAGCAGCTTATGTCAGTCAGAATGAGAATATGAGACAGAAAAACTCCAGCTGTTGTGTATATTATATTTGTAATGAGATAATTTGTTATGGCTTATTCTTTACCACAGCAGTCACCTAATTCAGACAATGGCTAATGGATGTCAGAATTCTGGTAAGAGATCCAAAGACTCAAGTAACATGAAAATTGAATTCTATTAGTTTATTAGACTCCGAAATGATAAAAAATATTTTAAAAGGCTTATGAATGATTGAGGTTATCCAAACAGTGTCAGCCTATTAATGCTGTAAGTCTTCTATAACAAAAAGCTTTGGATCTATAATACTGTATTTGATACCACCTGGGATCTAAAATTTGCAGAAAGAATTACATCTAAAAATTCCAAATGCAATTGACTTCAAAGATTGAACCTAAGATGAACTTGAAATCTTAGGTAACTGGATAATTTGTTCCACTTCCTTTCCTCTGATGCTCTAAAAAATGAAATATTTTAAAATATGTTAGACAGTCTTTAAAGCTCAATTTAAAAACTGTTTTCCCACAACTAAGATAATAGTCTCGAGGATTCAAATGTGAAGTTCAGCCACTTGACTATAACAAATACAAACAGTCATTTTGTGTGTGTGTGTGTGTGAAATAAAGTATAAGTAAGTGACCAGTGAAGACCAATTCAAACCAATAAGATAGAAATAACTATATAGGTTTATATATAAAATTCATTACATTAATTATGAAAAACATTGTTAATGTTAGCAGATAATCTGCTTAACCTACTAACAAATATATAAAAACATTTCCTTATGCTCTTAGGATAATTTTGTTTGTTTAAAAATACCAAATTTACAGAACAATTTGTTGAAGGCAGCTATTATATTCAAATACTTTTATTAGTAAAGATTTATTCTGTTTTTGTATCTGATCAATCATGGTATATAAAGGACTTATGAATATTCTCTTCCAGTCATGGAACGCTTACCAGAGAGTTACAAAGTATTAACAAGTCTAATCTTTTGTAAGATTTTTTTTTTATATAGCATATTCTTCAACATGCAAGAATACCTTGCAGATAAGACAAAATTAGAATTGCTCATACAGGTCTGGCTTTGTCAGAATATTGTATGAGAACTAATTAGCCAAATTATTTGTTTGTCTTAAATATTAATAGAACTTGGATATGAAGTTCTATGGTTGGAATTATATCCTAAGATTATATGTTTATATGTAAAGAGACAGAAGGTCTTCTGATGGCCACAGAACAGGAAACAGACTCCATACCCACAAACATGATCTGAGAGTGCCCCCTTGAAAAGGGTAAGTAATATGAAGTAATATATTGAAATGGGACTCAATAAATATTTCCTGGATGAATAAATAAATAAAACTCCTGTGTGAAGATTTTATACACAAATGTATAAATCAATCACTCCATAATTCTTATGTGATAAACTCCATGAAAAGCATACTATAGGATTACTTATACTACATATGTAGTGGTTTCATTTAAAAAAGTTACATAGTGCTATAAATGTTGAAAGTGGAGTCACAATTACTCTTCCTCATATATCCTATGATGTCCAATACATGCATTTCTGCTACAACTCAATGTACAACAAAATTACTGAAAAATTTTGTGTTCTGCAAATTTCCAGTCTAAAAATATCAGGACTAATGCCTAAAATGGGTTTGGAACCGTTCACTCAAAAATTATGTGATCATATAACCATAACACTATGAAAAACAATAATTATCCTAAAAGAAATACTAGCATAGTTAAAACATGGTAACTTTCTAGTAGATGCAAAAATATTCAGTAAACATAAGACTTACACATTTAAAAAGATAAATGGCTATCATGAAGAATGTAGGCTGCTGAGTTCTGGAAACCAAGGCAAAATACACAAAGAGGAGGGAGATCTTCAGAATAAACATTCTAAAGTCCAAGGAGGCCAAAAGAGATTCCAGGAAGAACAAGGCATAAATGCCATTTGTCTGTATGGTATACAGCCTTCTTCTGATTCTTCATTGCTACTTGGTGGTGCCAATTTTTTTTTTTTTAATTTCTTTAATGTTTACTTTTGGGAGAGAGAGACAGAGTGGGAATGGAAGAGGGGCAGAGAGAGAGGGAGACACAGAATCTGAAGCAGCCTCCAGGCTCTGAGCTGTCAGCAACAGAGCCCCATGCGGGCTCCAACCCATGACCTGTGAGATCATGACCTAAGCTGAAATCAGATGCTTAACCGACTGAGCCATCCAGGCGCCCCTTGGTGGTGCCAAATATTAATGTATGGGGACAAATGGTACGTGAACCAAAATGACATTTCATTCCTTCACTTTGTTTCTTGTTTACCATTTACATAAAACTAATCAGCATTTTGGAAACACTCATTGTAGAAGTACATAATTTACTTTGTCCTTATAGTATATTAATGTGGATTTGCTGATTTTCTCCCTGATAGAAATTAGCACATTTTTAGACATTAAATGGAGGCAATTTTGTTTCACCAAAGAGCAAACTATGAATTTTATTTTGTTGATCCTATATCAATTTTAATATTCAAATAAAAACAAACATTTCTTATATGCCCAGCCTTAGAAAAGATTATAAAATTATAATTTTTAATGTTATGCTTAGACTATAATGTTATTTTTCTACTAAAAATCATTAGCAAATAAAAGTGATAATATTTTTTGGAGAGTTACTTGTTTTTTTAGAGATGTTTCATATTCATCTGACAAGATACTACAATAAAGAATGATATAAGCATAGGCTTCAATGACAGATGCATGATTAACTCTGAAAAGAAAGGTTCTTAGAAAAAAATTGCTGTCTTTTTGGATTTTATAATGAATCAGGTTTTTTCTAAAAAATTTTTTATTGGTTGCAAAGAAACACTTCTGATTTCCATTACATATTCATTTTTCTACGTATTATATTTGCCTGTCCCCCCCCCAAATTTCTACCTCACTGTCTTTCACTCTCAATTTATAAATTCATTGCTGTAACCACTGAATGTATATCTGATGAGTAGGTCTAGAGACATGTTTTCAGTTAAACTGAATGGTAGAACACAAACAAACAAAAAGCATAAACTTTTCTGTAGCTGAAAAGATAACCTCTCAATTTGAAAATAATAATGAGCACAAATTCTTAATTGACCGAAATTGTTAAAAGTTCATTCTCACTTTAAAAAAATTTTGACCATATTTATTTTATATAAAATTATTTTCATTTATTATGGAAAATCTATTACATAGTTTTAAATTATTTAGAATCTTTAAATTGTTAATAATCTTAGGAGTGCTTAGTAATAAATGTTCCATACATACATACATGATTTAACAAATATATGGTTGGGAAAATTAGATTCACCAGATAGCTATGCAGTAAGTTTTTCATATGCTTATTTCATGCTACTACAGTACTTTATCCTTTTCGTCCATTATTTTCCCACCACCAGCTCTACCAGGGTTTCATTTTAGCTGGTAAATGTTTATAAATGTAGTATAACTAAATTGTTTTCCAAAGACGTATGAGTATTTTCATATGCATCCTCTTTAATATGTTTAGAATACTTTTTACATGTCTACTTACACATCAGTAAGTAGCACCAGTAGCTGTGTTTTTGTCTATATTGAGAATTTGCCCTAAAAGACTAAATATGTAAACAATTGTCATGGTTCAATTTGTAACTCTCTTCATCATGAACAATGTATGGATTAGGGATGGATAAAGGCATCTAGATCAATTCAAGCTGTGAGATCAGAGAAGATATGGAAAACCATCAGTTTTATACATTGTCAAATTAAATACGTCAATTTCGGGGAATTTTGGTTCGGTAGCCTTAGTTGTTCAATTTCTTTGAAAAAGACAAGTTTTATTGATTAGGCATCATAGTCAGGGGCAAGCCCAAAAAAAGTGCCAATTGATTTTGTAAGAAATACTATGGAGAGTGAGTTACAACTTCAGCTGAAGGTTAGTCAATACAGATGAAGCAAATGTTTGGAGGTACAAAGTCTCTTATGTGAAGACAGAGGAGGAACTAAAACTTTAATTTGTGTTTTGAAAGGCTCTCTGAGATTATTTTGTTCTATGTATTTCTTAAATATTTAACGTGACAACAAATACATCAAATATATTTGTTTTTCTCAAATTTCTTCCTGTTAAATGTGTTAACTCCTACACCAAAAGGTAATTTGACCACATGTTTAAATTAATTCTATTAGTGAGTAGCAAATAGAGGATTATTTTATAGCTTAAATTCACGAACATAGACTATAGATTGCAATATTCTGGTTTCAAACTTAGGCTTTACATCATATGACGATTTAAATTTGGATCAGATACTTCATCTCCCTGAGACTTAGTTTTCTTATTGGAACAACTGTAAAAGCAACAACAAAATGGTGCTAATCATAATTACCATACATGTTTGTTTTGAGAATAAAATAACTTTCTAGTAATGGTAATACTATCATAATGCTTATTATTTTCCAGAAACTGATTTTTGTGTGTTGTATGTATATGCAAGTGTATGTTTGTTTAACCCTATAGGTAGGTACCATTTTCTCCAATGTGCAAATATTGAAATTAATAAACGGAATTGTCCCAGTCTCAAACAACCAATATTTGGAGAGGCAGGAAGTGAACACAGAGGCTGGCTCCAGAGTCTGTCAAGTTTCCCACCAGAAAACTAATTTTATTAAGGACCTTACTTATGCCAGAAAAAAATTAAGTGCTTAATAAATGTTGGTTCAAAAGATCAGGATAAGATAGAAGAATTCTGGGGACATGGAAACATGGTAACCTGATCATATGTTTCTCTCCCTCCACTTTCACTTTGAATCCATTTTTCTTTCCTGATTCAGAGGATTCCAAGGGTTCTTAGGCAGCTGTCTGCATGGGAGAACCTGGGTTCTGAGGGGCTTTATGCCATTGTAACTGGTATGTCTGGTCTACTCAACATGCTGATGAAAGAATTTAAAGATGGAAGGCAGCAGATCCAGAGAAGGGCTGACCATCAGAAAGCTGTACCTTCCCAAATGAAAACACTATTGTTGTTGTTGTTGTTGTTGTTGTTGTTGTTGTTACTCTATTTCAAGGTGTGTGTGTGTGTGTGTGTGTGTGTGTGTGTGTGTGTTATTCCCAGTTTTATTTTACTGGGTTTGTATTTATGCTAATTGATAGAGGCTGGAGTTACCTAGATCATTTGTAATTTTCCTTGGTTGACTCATCAGGGCTCACTCAGGTATGATGGATGGTATTGGCAAAACAGATGGTCAAAGGCAAACTGTTTCTATATCTGTGTTATTTTCCACACACACACACACACACACACACACACACACACACACACACCTGAAATAATACAGTAACTGAATAAATGGAACATAAGTGCCAAATAAGAAATCTTGACATGGGAGGCAAATACTATATAGAAAATTCTAATACTGTAGTTTTTTAAAGTCAAAGCTAACAAGAATTTAGTGTAAGACACATTATTATTTTTTGTAATTAATCCTAAAAGAGAATAACTCTTTCCATTTAAACTGTGACATGTCATCAACTATAAGATTCATTTCAATTTCAAAGAGGTTAAAATGCAAAAAAAAAAAGTCCAAGATTAAATAATGCATGGTAACTTGTTAGCATTATCTTTTTTTATTGAATGCAGAGTAACTTAGGTATTTATGGACAGGAAAGGTGAAGAAAGGAGGACAATTTTTTTCAAAAGTTTCAGTTGAGAAGGGCGATATTTAAGGAGGAAAGTAGGAAAGTGATATCATTTTAAAGGTTTCAATTTAAGATAACTAGAGCACATAATGATGAAAACTGTATCTTGACTTCAGAAAGAATTATAATCTTATTTTGAAGTAATAGTAGACTATTTGTATAATTAATAGTATAAAAACTAGTAAATTCCAGAAGTCATCTGATAATAATGAATTATAGCTCACTTTTTGCTATTTCTTTTTAAACTGAATTTGTAAATATGAAATATATTGTACTTTTTTAGTTTAAATGTAAAGTATGAGGTGGAAAGGAATTCTAAAAACTAAAAATTAAAAATACAACAATCTTGGTAAAACTGTATCCTTGTGTGTTGGAAGTTGCATAAAAAGTTTTATTTTCTAAAATTAAAAATTATTCTTAAACATGGTAATAAAAATTATATTTTCCAATTATTATGGCTATAAAATGTGCCAACATTAATTATTCCTGAAAATAATAGTCATCAAATTAATTATGTTTAAAAAAAGCAAAGTTATCCATCAACAGTCTTTATTTCATATCGATTTAGTGTTTTTGAAAGGATACCATTCTTTCTAAAACTGTTTATTCAACGAGTCCAGCAAAGCAATTATTTTTTGGTTGTAATTGCTTTGGTTAAACTGATCAGTCATGATTCATCTTATTTCACTTGTTCACTTTTGTCTTAATATAATTTTCTTTATATTTTATGTAATACTTATCTATTATTTCATTACTGTCATCACTGGAAACAGGCTATTGCGATCCTGTACTATTTCACCAAGTTTTATTTTGCCTTATATTTTCCCAGACATTTCTTCACATGGAAGTAGAGCAGGTGGATATGATTATTACCATTTTTAAGATGCAGATAGTGCAACACAAGCATGTTACCTAATCTTCTGAGAAGCGAAAATTAGCACCCACATCTTTGAACTCTTTTATTTTTTAGCCACCTTAAAAGATACTGTCAAGTTATACAACAGCGTATTTCAAGTTTGGGTGTATATATAATTAGGTTGCAAACACTTGAAGTCAAGGATATGTTTTCTGTTTTTTTCTTCAGTTTTCTTTTGACAGCTGAATGATGTCATGCAATGAAAATAGAACTGGCCAAGTCATATTGATAGGCCTGCACATCACTATTCTATTTATGTCACAGATGTGTTTCAAACATTGATTTGATTGGAACCCAGAACACTTTTTTAAAATATAAATAATATTATCACTGATATATTGGTTTACTTAAGTCATTAAATATCTCAGAGATATAATAGTGAGGTCTGTAATTTTTTTTTTTGCCTCATTAGGTTTCTTTTCTCAATGATTTCTGTATCTTTGTACTATTGCAACATAAAAGGCAACTTACCCCCTATTTTCTTCCTTGTTACCTCAAACTAAAATTCAAAATTAACTTGGAATCATCAGGTATCAAAGCCAAATACATTTGAGAACCAGGTCACTTTTTTTTTTCTTTCTTTACTTTTTCCTTTGTTCTGGTCCACCATGGAAATTTGTGATTGAATAATTCTTACAGATGCCAGTAGTATTGAACACTTAAATGATCCAGGATGAAATTATAGTCTATTCACTGATATTTAAAACACATGCTGACTCCAGTACACCTGTTGCTTAGAGTAGGATGTATATTATGTATAAAGCTACTCTTGGGCTATTTTATCTGTGAACCGTGTTTCCTAATAAGCCACTAGAGAACAAAATCTGCTAAGTCTCTAAACAACTTCCTGAATAAGACGTCTAATGATGTTTGCAGTAGTAGCTGCTTTTATCAGGAAATCAGTGCCTTGTTCTAAATATGATTGTACTGCTGAAGGGATATGTGTTGCTCTTTAGACATAGACCTGTGATGGGAAGGGGGAAAGAAAAGACCTAAGGAACAAGTGTTTACTTCACTCTCCCACAGTACTACACTGTGTACTGCTTCAAGCTTTACTCCCCCAGGTTGTATGTTGGTTACTATGGGAGAACGTTGGGCCCATACCTATGTTAAGGTGGAGTCTCTCCACATCCATTATATCTAGGCACACATTTGACTATTCTAGTGTACAAAACTTGACAAAGAAACAAACTGGCTTTGATAATATCAACACATTGCTCCAGTGTGAATTCTTCCTGGAGCTTTGTTGGAATTCATATATGAACAAAGGATTTTAATTTTGTCAGAAAACTCAACCAATATGAATCTGAAGGATTTGCTCCACAAATGTCTCATTTCAATGATAAAAACATTATAATGTCAATTGCTAGATATGGGAATTTTTTTATATATCAGAATAGTTTCCTGATATCACAATACCAGAGTACGCTAGTGGAATTTTTATCCAAGGCTTAGAAGAAACTCTCTTCTTGCCTGACTCCAAATTAATTCATTGGTTCTTTTATTATACAGTGGTGAATGATTCTGTGTTCTACGAAGTTGGCAGAATTTTTTTTCATAAAAAAACTTTAGTATTCTACTTAAGATAATAATAAACAATTAGCTATTACCCTCTGCCTGTGAGATTCATCGCTTTTAACTGTTGGGAACAAATTGGAAATTCTTCCCTATTTTAGAAGAGAAAAGAAGTACAGTTTTATCTGCAATCAAGCTTAGTAAAAATGACAGTCACTGCCGTTGTTGTTGTTGTTTTTTTCCTCCCTAAGTGACCTGCCTTTTTTGTACCCTACCTGTTGACAGTAAAGACACTGAATTATACTCCTTTGTTTTTCTTTTGGGATACTGAGGCGATGACTTCCGTGCTAACAAAAATTCTACAAAATAGAAAAATGAGAAATTATCAAGATATAGTGCAACATAAAAAGTATGAAGAAACTCACAGGTGTGTTGTTCCCTTGTTATAATTATAAGCATTATTGCATGGGAATAAAACAATCTCAGCCTTACTAAGCCATACTCTCAGAGTAAAGGTCTGTTAAACCCTTATGTTCAAATGAAGGAAGGATTTTTTTTTTTTAATTTACATCTAAGTTAATTAGCATATAGTGCAATCATGATTTCAGGGGTAGAATCCAGTGATTCATCCCCTACGTATAACACCCAGTGCTCATCCCAACAAGTATCTTGAATAAATGATTTTTCAAGTGGCAAATGTCTAAGAAGCCTCCTTGACCTAATATGGCAAGGTTATTCAAAGTTCTCTGGAACCTTGTTTTATCTCTAATTTGTTTCCCCAACACTTTCAGATCAAGATTCTATTATATAAATACTGAAAATCTTGGAAAATGTCAGAGAAATGCCTTACACATATTCATATAAGATAAACTTAGTTGTTCATATTTGGCTCTTCTATCATATGTCTCTGCCCAAGATGGCCTTTATTTTCTCTTGCCTCAATGAAATAACTCAGGGGCAATTTCACAGTGCTATCTTTAAGCCAGTGGCTATTAAGATGCTTGTGGTGCAGTAGTATCCAAACCTGTTCTGTGGAGCCTTGGACCCACCAAAATGAATCAATGTTCCAAAACATTGCTTATAATATCAACATTTGGTGGTGTGGTAATGAAAAAAAATACCCAAATGTGCTGTCAAATTTTAACACATCGGAGACCATAACATGTAACTTAAACTACAAGGTTATTTTGCTTTTGTGCATTCCCCAATAAAGTTCCCCCTACTATCTCTGTGAATATATTTGAAGATCTTATAATGTGTAGTGATTAGTGAAGTTGAAGCTCTTCCCTAATCTTTTAATGTTTTTCAATTCCTGTGTGAGCCTTTTAACACCTTCAAAATTAACCATAAAGTCCTTTATTGAAGTATTCACCTAATGCACCCAATTAAATAGTAAATAAAGCTGAGACATAAGCCTTAAATAAAGCTAAGACATAAGCCTGTTGCTTATTCTTGTCAACAGTTAATGGTCAGTTTTACATCTACCAAATACAAATAGGGTAGTCTTTATGTATAAAAATTACATGAGCAGTTTTAGCTTTTCTCATTCATTGATGTTATTAGAAAAATGATATAAATTTGAATGTACAAAGTATATTTGTTTTAAATTATTGCTTTCATAATTTTTGTATACGAAGGTCTCTGTAAGAAGTTTTGCTTGGAAAAGTAGGCATCAATCTTTATATGGGAGGGAGGGGGAATGGTGCCATAGTAAAAAGAAAACTAAAAGAACTGGAGTGAAGAAGCTTTGATCTACCTCTGCCTCTAATGTCACTCCTTTTGTGGGCTTGGGAAGTTGCTTTTTTAGAACAGGCACAGTTAAAATAAGACCTAATGTGGCCTTGCTACTTAGGCATTAGCAGTCTGAAGTTGTAGCTGTTTCAGGATCAGGCTATTCATTCTGAATGAGGCAATATTATAAATGGTGTCTTTTTCTATTAAATTGATTTACTAAGAAATAAGTGCAGGGCTCCTGGATGGCCCAGTCAGTTAAGCGACCAACTCTTGATTTCGGATCAGGTTATAATCTTAGGGTTTGTAAGTTCCAGCCCAGCATCTGCACTGTCAATGCAGAACCTGCTTCGGAGTCTCTCTCTCTGCCTCTCTGTCTCTCTCAAAAGAAATAAATAAACTTTTAAAAAAATAAATAAGTGCATTTTTTTTTTCTTGAATGATTCTCAAATTTCTTTATGTAAATTTAATCAATTTTAGTATTTATCCAGCTATAGCTATGGAGGACAAACTTCAAGATGACTAATAAAACCCAAAGTTTCATAGCTGACAGATAAGGAAGACTGCAGTTTGGACAAGCCCTCAGAGTATAATGTGGGAAGAGAACTACTGGGGGAGAGAAAGCATGTGATTGCAGCCGCAGTTATTGAGGAGATTGGCCTTTTGGGCAGTTTTTTCACAACTTGCCCTATTTTAAGATAAAAGTGATTATTTGATTAAAAAAACTAAATTGGGAGAATATTATATAATGCTGTGTTAAAAAGGCATATAATTCTTGATAAAATTATTGCACATTTTTGAGACAGGCATTTAAGGCAACCATCTAGGGTCATATTGTCTATCTCCTGTGTGGCCTACTGACACAAAGTGATGACAAAATCTTTTGTGTTACTCCCAAAGGGCTAAGAACTTCTAACTAAGAAATCCTAACTCTCATCAAAGCTGCTTTCTTTCCAAGTAGTTAGTTGACCTCTAATGCACTCATTGTTTGTTTGTTTGTATTCAGTTAAAAAAGAAAGAAAGACAAAAGAGAGAGAGGGGAAGAACAAAAGACAGAGAGAGAAAGAGAAAAAGAAAAGAGAAAAGGAAAGGGAAAGGAAAAGGAAAAAGAAAACAAAAAGGAAGAAAACAAGTCTGTCATCCTAAATAATAGGATGTATATCAGGAATATTTAAGAACTTGAGCTTTTTACTGTAAGTCAATATTTCAATTAAAAATAAATTAGTCCTTGACAATAGAACATTTGAAAAATATACTTTGTTATGTACTTTACTTAAAATACTATATCAACAATTAAGAAAAAGTTGACAGATAAATCAGTGTTGAAATGTATCTTAATAGGTTTTCTTCTGGCTTGTTTGAGGGTTTCCTTCTTCTTCAGTGCTAAAGTATGAATATTTTATTCTTTACTAGCAGTCCCACTTCCCACTCTCTTCCTCTTTAAAGTGACTGCTTTTAATCTACACTAGGCAAGAAATCCTTATAATCAAAGTTGTTGTCATGGGCAAAATACTGAGTGAAAAGGCTGTGAGTAAATATGTAAGGACTTATTTTATTAGTAAGGTCCACAGAATTAAAAATACCAATAATAACTTTTATTTGAAATTTTTATTGTTTATTCAAAAATATTTCCTAAGTAATTGGAACTGATTGTAACTCTAGCACAGTGTAATGAAAATTTTCCAAATGCTCCATATGACCTTTCTCTTGTTCACAAACTAGTTTTTTTTTTTCTCCACCTCAATGTTGCTAACCATAATTCTGACTCTGCCAGAGTAGAGGGAGAAGAGTGAGAAAAGATTTTACTCCAGTGGTACCATCTCAATGTGGCAAGTATTTAAGGTAGACTCACCCTGTCATGATATTTTAATTTTGTATTTTCTGTAAGTGCTGATGAGGCATTTTCCTCTAGCTGACTATTCCCCTCTCAGCTACTGTTGTTTTCCAGAGATCAAGTCTATACCAATTCTCCGTTTTTTGGGATTCCATAATCATATCCCTTAAGCGGTTCCTTCGGCAGATTGTAAAATGAGTTAAGCTGTTTTTTCCCCCATGTTGTATCTGTCTATATTTTCTTGGGCTCACCTTGTATCAAATAAACTATAGGAGAGAAAGCTATTCCCCAAACAGCGATTTTACCTAGCTCCATTTCTAAAACATCTAGATAGCTCTTTTCTTATTCTCCAGATCAGGAATCAGGAAAGTAGCATTCACCAGCCAAATCCAGTCTACTGCCTATTTGTGTAAAGTTTTATTGGTATACATACCATTTATTTATATATTGTCTGTGACTGCTTTTTCACTATAAAGGCAGAATTGAATAGTTGTGACAGAAATCATATGGCCTGCAAATCTAAAATGTTTACTATATAGCTATTGCTGAGTCTGCTCAGACACTGAGGTTGAAATTAAACTTTAGTCCAGTGTATTCTGAAAATATCCCAGGGCACATAATGAGCCTTCTGGATGAGCCCACTGAAGATTCATTGGGAGGACTATGGACACTAAGTAATCCTCTCCAAACATCATCTTCTCATATTCTCTTTCTCCACTATTTGTGAGTTTTGAACAGTGTTTTAGATACTTGCTTTGGTTTATCCAGAGGGTCATCTATGTTAGAACTATTTTAACACCTAATATTTAGTAATTTAACACTTGACTAGAAACCTCCAGATTGATATCTTGTTACCAAAAAAAGTATTTAGTAAGATAAACCACCTCTTACCTCTCACTTTGTACCTATTTAACCCTATTGGAGTTTTTTGTGAAGAGCCAATTATGCTTTGTTATCTTTTTTCTAAAATTTTCCAAATAGAGTTCTAAATTTTCCAAATCGTCATTCACATAAAATGAAGAATGACCTATTTGTAGAATTAAAGAAAATGATAGAGAACAGATGCCTCAACCAATTACTTTTTAATGTTTATTTATTTTTGAGAGAGAGAGCACAAGTAGGGGAGGAGCAGAGAGAGAGGGAGACACAGAATCTGAAGCAGGCTCCAGGCTCTGAGCTGTCAGCACAGAGCCCAACGTGGGGCTTGAGCTCAGGAAACAAACCAAGAGATCATGACCTGAGCCAAAGTCAGACACTTAACTGACTGAGCCACCCAGGCCCCCTTGCTTTCTCTATATTGTGTCTGCCTAGTCTAACTAACAGTGGATGGTATCCTCAGGTCTTTCTCCATTTTTAAGGATATGTGGTCAGACTCTGTACATTGTACAGGAAGATCTAGAGACCAGTTCTCTAATCTTCTCCAGGTGAGAAATGTGTGTGAAGGACCCTTCTGGGCATGTTTCTATGTTGTAGTCATACACATCCCATCAGGTGGTTCATCTAAGAATCAAGATTTGAAAGGAATGTAACCAGGATAGGTTCTCTAAACTGTTCTTATCAATAATAAGGCTGATCTTTAAATCTCTGTTTGCTATTTTGCTTCTTATTTTGGTCTGTACTCAAAGGAGTCATTTCACAATTTAACATAGCCTTATTAGTAGTAAATAGAAGAAACTCTCAATTAGAGTCAGCTCTTACTTTCATTATTATAAGCCATAGGCTCTGCTTTTATATGTTAGAATTTGAAATTAGCAAAGGGAAAATATTATTCAAGATGAATTTAAGTATTTTCTTCCTTTATCTTTTCTCTCCCCTTAATCTCTCTTTGCTTTAAGCTTAATATTTTTAAAGTAATTTTGGAAGATTTTTAAGTCTTCTAGACTGAATAGGTCCTGACTAGCTTTCACTTGAAATTTCTAAGATCACCAAAGGCTACAATTTGAATATTATAAATGAATATGTTACACATGAACATAAATATATATATATATATTTATTATATAAATTGTGACATAAAAATCCTTATTGATACTTACAACATACATATATATATATATATATATATATATATATATATATATATATAGAGAGAGAGAGAGAGAGAGAGAGAGAGAGAGAGAGAGAGAGACCCTGAAACAAAGAGGTTGACATCATATGTTCCTGGTAGACATGAATTTCATTATTTATTGCTGCAAGTAGTGTCTTACACCTTAGGGCATTTTATGCAATTTAGCACATTACAAATTGCTGTTTCCAAACAATTTTTTTTTAATAAACTTAAAATTAAAGCCAGATAAATGTTAAGGTTTTGGAAAGTTGACAGTGCATTCTTATAAATTGCTGACCTTTTTTTGTGCTTATCTGGAATAAAATGGATCTAATAATCTCTTGATTGCTTGCAAATCTCTA
The DNA here is from genome assembly GCF_028749965.1 of Puma concolor. Lineage (NCBI taxonomy): Eukaryota > Metazoa > Chordata > Mammalia > Carnivora > Felidae > Puma > Puma concolor. The sequence goes on from NC_141667.1 coordinate 198,826,946, forward strand.
AATCTAGTCACTGCAGAAAGAAGTGAACACTGGTTCAATCAATATCTTATCCCAATATGACTGACAATAACACTAACTTTTATCTAGGAGAAAAAAAATAAAAATAGTTCATGTATTTGAGTTGCCTGAACTACTTTATTCACAGTTAGCGTCTCTCTTTTGAGATGCTTTGTGTCTTACCTAATTGCCTAAATACTTTCTAGAATAAAGTAAGACACACACATATGCTCACATGCACACAATCACATTTGTTTCCACACAAACTGAATAAAATAGGCATTAAAAGAATGCCTCTAACAGCAATTTAGTTCACACAAGGAAGACCCTTCAAAGAAAAATATAATAAAAAGCATCAGCGTTGTATGTCCCAGTTTTAAAATTTTATGTTGCTATCTTAAGGTTCATTTGAAAAATTCTCTTTTACTATCACTCAAACAGTTTTTTGAAACTGAGGCAAGAGTTACATAATGAAATAACAAAACAAAAATACATTGAATCTTTTCATCTCAGAGCCATAGGTGTTCATAAAAGATCTGATGTTAACACCTTATTTAATACTAGAAACAAATTCAGTGTTGTGATTTGACCAAAGTTGGAGACCTAGTCTTGCTGATTCTCGAGGCTCTATTCTCCACTACCTGATTCTCACAAAAAGTCAGCAAATACAATAGGGAGCTGGTGATATTTATGTCAATTATATCATTATTCCCAGATTTTCTTCATTAGCATTACCAAATGTTTCACTCAACTGTTTTCCTTCCATCTTTCCCAAGACAACAATTTCCTTTTCCTTGGCTAATGAAGCATCCATAAGTACACTTGGGTCTATCACTAGAGTTTTCTGGAAACTGGCATTTTAAGATAAGCATACAAATAAAGGGATATGGCTTCAGAGCAAGATATCTTGGCAACATTCAGTTTTTGTCTCATATAAAGGAACATGGCTTCCTTTCAGGAAGCTGTACTATAATACAGAAATCACATCAATTATGAAAGCCTTCTTTTTAGTCTTCATAAATGCTACTTTAAGAAAGACTATTCTCTATTTTCTCCTCCTAATAGCTGTACAAAACTTTAGCTTGGAACAATTTGTGGAAATGATAGCCACAAAATAGCACTAAATGTGTAGAGACAGTTTAATAAAATATTGTCCATTAGAAAAACTTAATATAACAACTTCATAAGAATAATTTTTAAATGCATGCCAATGCATTATCTAAATAATGGTAAACATTATATGTGTTCTCAGTTTATTACTTTTGTACCCAGATGGCTATAAAATATCTAACAAGACATCTTTATTTCCTTTGAAAAAATAACCTTTAGAAGAGGCAAAAATATATTATTATTTTAAAAATTAATATTAATTTCTAGATGGCAAATGTAACCTCCCATCATCTTGTTCCCTCAGATGACAGTGATAAAATAGAATGAATTGGTGATGTTGAAGATTTGCAAAGAAAGCAGTTTGACTTCATATCCAAATGTTTCATGACATGTTAAATAAAATATGAACTGTTTCGTCCTTACTAATAATGGAAATTGATTAGAACCTGGCTTAGCTAACACTGCTCCAGATAGATTACCCTTTTTGAAGTAGAAAGAAAACATCAATTCAAATTCACATTTTTTCTATCCCACAACCTTTCCCCTTCATTGCCCCATTCCCAGATTGCCAGTTTAAAGCACAGATTCTTGAATAATTTTATGTGGACAGCATCACCACTATATCCACTTTTCAGAGAGATATTAATATGCCAAAATGTGAATTTAGTCACAATTACGACGTTGAGTTCTACTTGAAACTGGGTAAAGGTAAGATAATCTTTTGCTCAGCTATTACTTCCCATTTACTACCTTAATACAATGATCAATCCTAACAGTGGAAGTACTCACATCTCTACCACCTTCCACCAAGTGCATGGATTATAATGAAAGCAGCAGAAGAAAAATATGTAGCAGGATTTATAATCCAGCCAGATTACAAAGAAACATTTTCTTGGAAAATAATTTCCTTATTTGTTAAAATCTGTTCTTCCTTAATGAATTTCACCACATAAGGTAGTAAAAATAATAACACTTAGACCTATCCAGTAATGTCAGTTCAGCCTAATACTTTCTTTGGCATTTTTGTATAATTTACTCTGATGTTTAAATGAATCACATAGAATTCTTATATTTTCCGAGTTCTGGCCCCACCTGGTATGCCTCCTAACCAAGACAGTGACTGGCTGGCTGTTTTGTGGATACATATCTAACATGTCTTGGTGCAGAGCAAAAGTAGTGAGGTGTACAAATCCATGTCTTCTGGATTCTCTTTCTGCTTCAGAATGTTACATCTGGCCTTTGGCTTGAAAAAAAAAAATATGCCTGTGTTCAAAACTAGCATCTAAGGTCCAAGGCACCTGCTTCTGTTCTTCATGATCCTACATACAGTAGTTTCTTCACCATGATCACAAACCCTCCTCTACCTCCATGTTCCTTTAGGGCATATTAGGAAATTTAGGGTCCCTGCACACCACATGCTGGCCATGAGGAACAAAGGTCACCTAAATTGCTTTCTCCTAACAAAACCACTGAATGATATCCTTGCACGATTTTGAAAATGAATTTTTCTTTGAAAATTTTCCTAAAAGCTTACAGCCAGTATTACCATTAGCTCCTGTATCATCAGGGATTTCATGCCTTGTCCTTTCTCCCTTTCTACAGTATACTAAGATAATAAATGGATTTGTCATTTTCATTCCTTTCTCATCATGTTCTCTTTATTCCTTTCTTGGGCAAATAGTAAAACTATTATGCCAGCTGGCCAGACTTGAAAATCCTTTATTTCCCCGAAAATGTCTGACTTTCAAGTTTCTTGTCTATTTTTCAGGAGGTCGGAAACTGAATATTTACCTTTTTTTTTCCAGGCCTCTCTCCACTCAGAGGCTGACTAGGAGGGCATCAACACCAAAAGGCAGAAATAAAAATACAGGAATATATTTAAATTCACTGTCTTATTACATAGTTTTATATCCTCTTATTTTTTTTTAATTTTTTTAATGTTTATTTTTGAGAGAGAGAGACAGAGAGAAAGGGAGAGAGACAGAACGTGAGCAGGGGAGGGGCATAGAGAGGGAGACACAGAATCCAAAACAGCTCCAGGCTCTGAGCTGTGAGCACAGGGCCTAACACAGGGCTCAAACCCACAAGCTGTGAGATATGACCTGAGCCAAAGTCAGACGCTTAACCCTGAGCCACCAGGTGCTTCTATGTCCTTTTAAAGTGTATAAAAGTAAGAGAGCATCAGTCATGATAATGTCTTCCCATCCTTTATATTTACAAAAGTTTGGTTACAAAAACAAGCTCCTACAAAAGGTCCTATGTGAGATGTTAGAGGGAGTTTTATGGGTTTAGCATCTTTTTGTGATGCTTGCTTCTAAAATTGTGTTTACTGGTTGAGAATATTACACTTGAAGTTATTAATTTCTTTACAACAAAGCTGGCACCCAAAGTAATATATATACAGAACAAAAAGTTGATTGGGTTTTAGATCTTGGCCAAATTACAAGCAAACTCTAGCTAGATATTGGACTTATACCAAAGAGTACCTAGGGATGACAAGCAATATTAAGAAAAAGGGCCTCATGGGTATCATAGTTAAGAGCTAATAAGTGTCTATTAAAATCAAAGTCTTAAGCCAGTAGAGATAAGTAAAATAGTTTATAAAAATAAACAATATTAATATTAATTAAAGCATGATACTCTGATGTTTTGGTCATCTGGATCTTGTTCTCTGGGTCTCAGGCAAAATGTTCAGCTTTACATAGTTATTTACATGAGCCTAAAGGTGTCAACTTCTGGAGAATTTCCAAGAATTCACAATTTAATGTCTCCACCCAGAACATGCTTTCATTGTATGAGGATGGCTTGTGTCTCTTAAATAAATGGTTGTGACTCTAAAGACCATCCTGTCTGAGTTTTGTTCAGATATTGGAGTTTTGTTCAGATATTGGAACTTCTTTCCATAGAAGTTTGCAGGCTGTCTTTCTCTGATTTCTCTTCCAGTGTATCAGGTCATTAAGTGCTTTACAAAGTTCCGTTTCAGAATTACATTTGTTCCTTCTAACTTTCCTGAAGATGGAGTATAATTTGAATAGTATGACTTCTAAGTAGCAAGACTTTGTAATTCTCCAACACTAGTCACTCGTTATTGGTGCTTGTTTCACTGGAGAGATAGACTGAAAACCCACAGATTGGGAATGAAGTAATATTTTTGCTAATATTAAATCCATAACACTTTATTAAGTAAAATTGTGAAACTAAGCAAACATGGTACAAATATATTTAAAATTCTTTGCAGGGTTTACTTTATGAAACTCATTTGAATGTGTTCAAAGTTACCCTAAGACTGGGCCACTTGTGCATACCCCATCTTTACAGTTTACCAGGATAATGGTGATGACAGATGAGACACAAAACAGATATTCTTTAGCATTTTAGTACCTTTGCCCCTCACCACAATGTTAGTTTAGTGTACTAGTTGTCCTTGCCATGATAGAAAATTCAATATAAAATCATTTCAAGTTTTTGGGGGACTGCAAGTGGCTGATCTGAAAGTGCCACGGTCAGGGCACCTGGGTGGCTTAGTCGGTTGAGTGTCAGACTTCAGCTCAGGTCAGGATTTCGGGGTTTGTGAGTTCAAGCCCCACATAGGGCTCTCTGCTGTCAGCCTATCAGTGCAGAGGCCGCTTCAGATCCTCTGTCCCCTTTCTCTGCTCATTCCCCTCTTACACTCTCCCAAAAATAAATTAAATATTTAACAACAATAAAAAAAAACTGAAAGTGCCATAAATTATTATCATGTCATATAAAACCACATTTCTCCCACTATTTTTTTTTAGTTGTGTACCAGCTACTGGCATTATGTAATAGCTTTTTTAAACTTCTTTAAAGAATTGGCTTCTTGTAGTGTTAAGGGGACCAAGATCTTAATTAAAGCTCCTGTCTTTCGTAATGATTACCTAAAACATTTTCCTTTGCCTTTAAATTATTGCTTTGTGTTCAGACTTCTAATTTATAATGACTATATACTTCAAAAGTCTCAGGGCAGAAAGAGTTCTTTAATCTATCAGATATTCTGATTTGGAATTCCTGGTGATATCAAGAATGTTTGCTGCTTCCAAAGCATAACAAAAATCACATACTATATGCAAAACATGTCTGCTACTACAATAAATGTTAGCTCTCTTATCTCCACTCATTTGCCAAGATCTAGGGTATGCAATGTGTTCTGCCATCTGGGCTGATTCGGTTTCTAGTAAAAGGGGTCATATACTATGGATAAGTTGAATTGTTTTGATAAATCCTGAAATTTTCCTGTTCTTATCATAAGACTCATTAAAAGACAATAGTATATCTTAGTATACTAAGATATGTTTTCTCCAGGACAGTATAAAAATAAATATGTTTGGAGCACGGGCAACAATCCTTGGCAGAATCCAGCAGTTATTTGTTTTCTCTTATTCTGATTATGGAAATAAAGTCCCTTGATTTAAAGGATTACATTAATACTTGGAAATGTGTGAAGAGGTAACAAAATGTTATAGGAGATAAACCTATTATTGATAAATATTTGAGATTTTAAGTGAACAACAAAGATTGCTCAGCATGAGGAACCATCAAGTTTAAAGGAAAATCTGAGTCCTGATTCATAGAATCTTCCATTATTTAAACTGAAGCTGTTATTGATATGAAACAGAGTGAGTAGGCTTTTCCCACGAATAAAAAGAAATGTTATAATAAACTATTGGTGTCCACTGATTTCCATGAAGTTGAGTCAGAATACCACAGACTCGTTTAGATCACTTATTCATGAATGGATGGGAAGTTATCGAAGACCTCACTTTAAATCATAAAATTTTTGCTTCTGCTTAGGGGTTCAATCACTGATAACCTGGTTAAATTATACATATACATAGTGACTCGAGAAAAGTAATGAGCCCTTTGCTTGCATTGGTGAAAAATCGAATTATCTCTTGACCAGAATGAAAAAAAAAAATTAATGGTGTGACGTCTGTCATAATTGAAAGATTTGCATTATTTGAATATGTTCTGGTAGGGGCGCCTGGGTGGCGCAGTCGGTTAAGCGTCCGGCTTCAGCCAGGTCACGATCTCACGGTCCGTGAGTTCGAGCCCCGCGTCAGGCTCTGGGCTGATGGCTTGGAGCCTGGAGCCTGTTTCCGATTCTGTGTCTCCCTCTCTCTCTGTCCCTCCCCCGTTCATGCTCTGTCTCTCTCTGTCCCAAAAATAAATAAAAAACGTTGAAAAAAAATTTGAATATGTCCTGGGATAAGCCATACCCTTAGTTTTGACAAAGTGTAACTTTTCCTTAAAGCATCATTTTCCTTTTGAGCTTATTAAAGATATGGAATGAATTTTAGACATCACATTATCAATAAAACATAAGAGGTGATCCATGTGTAGGATAAAAGAATCCTAGGAATATTTAAGATGATTAAGTTGGAGACTTGTGAAAACTGGTGAATGTCTTAGTAAACCTGTAAGTCATAATACTGCAGGTAAATTTTAGACCTTCCCAGGAAAAGGCCAACTAGTATTTAATTAACTTCATAAGGAGGACATTAAAAAATAAAAGCAGAGTGCAAATATACAGTTGTAAAATGTGTAGACTTGAAGATGAAATATTACTCGGTTCATTATCATGGAAAACAAGAGATTACAATTTATGAAAAAATCAGTATCTTTTTCTGTGTGTTTTGTGCCTTAAAGAAAAAGAGTATGACAATGATTGGTACAAATGCAAGTTGTTTGTTTGTTTATTTGTGTGTTTGTTTTTCTACTAGACCTTGAATGATTGGTTTGTTCCTTCTTTGCTTCTCATTTTGGGGGAAAATGTGTGAGTTGGGTAAGAATATGTATGAGATGATCTAAACTTTAATATATTTAGCAACAATAAGTCTGTTAATATCAGCAGAATATTTGCACCATAAAAAAATCTATGAATTGGAGAGCTTCAATTTTTCCTTTAGAACAAGCAAACTAGTAGGTCATTATTCGAATTACCTATGACCTGATTATGAATTACAGAGTCCTTGGTTTATCTAAAGAAAGAGGTGTCCATTTAAACAGATAATTCCATTTACAAAATAAATCTATGCCTATTAAGTTATCAGTGTGATTTCACAAGAGAAAAATATCCTTTGGTTGGAAGCACACTGGTAAGATTTATTGGCTGATGAATGGGTAACATCTGAAGTTTGTTATAAAAAAATTTCAACTTTCTGAGTAGTCATTCTTTCCTAGGGTGAGATTGTGTGATAGTGGCAGAATTTAAGGTTAATATATTATACTACATGATATTAATAAAAAAAACTTCTATGATTGTTCCTTAACATTTACAGCAAGTTCTCCTGGAGAGTTTAAGAGAAAACTGAATTAAGTGTTTGGTCCCCTTTCAAAGTCCTGCATCATTTACCCACATTATTAATAAACATACTTTAAAAAATTTCCTTTGTCAAAATACACTTTAAAAAGTGTCTTTTTAAAGTAGTTTCAATTTTTTTTGGAAGTTTGTTCAAAAAATTTTTTAAAGAAAAACCTTTTAGATTGTATCCATTTTTTTTTGTTCTAAGACACTTCTCAAATGAATAATTGTGTTCACATAAAAAATTTCCCCAAGTGGACTCTGTAATTTTGAAATTTTGAAATTTAGAAAGATAGTTGACCAAAGGCAAAGCTTGTCCTATAAAGATGCCAATGTGACAAGCCTTTTGGGACTTGTTGGCCCTTGGTACTGAGTCAAAAGACAGATTTATTGTGTCTATTTTTATCTTCTTGTCTATGAACTTTCTCTTATAAACTCACAACAGAAAATGAAAAGGACAGTCCAAGAGATAAATGATGATGCTGTAGTAAAAGGACAGATTTTTACTGACCTGAAGTCCAAGGAAAGGTTTTTAAAATTGATGAGATAAGCAGGAGATTACTTTAAAAACATTTCTTTTATTTCTAGGAGACAAAATTATCTCAGAATTGGGGAACTTGATAAAGGAAATAGGTCCTCAGCCTCAAAGTGGGACCGTACTTCACCATCCCAGTCAGGAAGAGACTCCAAGCAAGAGAGTTATGGGGACTTTTCATAAGAGAGTTAAGTTTTAATAACCATTTTAGCAAGACCTCCAGGTTGTCTATGTTCAACTACTCAATAGTAGTTAAATTAGCATAATAAATAAATAAATAAATAAATAAATAAATAAATAAATGCCTACCTGATCAGGTGGTGCTGAATGTATTAATTTATAGCATCAAGGGAGAACTACACCTTGGTGGTCTTAATAATGATTCAAAATAGGGATATTAGGAAAAAATATTAATGAGGTTTTGGGGTATGAGTTCAGTGGATTTAACATAGGTCATCCAAGGCAGGCAACTGGTTGGTGAAATTTGTAACACAATAGTTTAGAATTGGTTGACATGTAAAGATGTAGGTCTTAAGCCTAAGAAAATCATGATGTTCATTTCTCAGATAGCAAGTGTGAAAGCTACTTATTTTGTAGAGAACAACAATAATAATGGCAAAACTGCTTAGCAAAATGTGATAACATTTAATTAAAGATTTTTAAAAATTCCATAATTGATAAAGCAATATTACCTTCTTTCTAATGTATATTTATTAAATGATGTATTAATGCTACATTTTATTTTACATGAGTTCAGCCATTCAGCCTCATGATTCTTGGAAACTTTGTAAAAGTAAAATATGACCAAATCAGTTTGTGCAGCTTGACTCTAATATATCTTTCATAAGAGATGTAAAGAAAATGTCTGTTGTGTGATCCAAAAAATTTATTCTTATCAGCTTGACAATTGTAAGGAATTTCTACTGAAATTTTCTTGTTATTTCAATATCAGCTAAAAAGAGTTAATTTTTGTATTATCTTTTTTATGACATTTTCAATGGAATAGAATAGCTGTTGCTTCTTAATAAGCTCTGACATTCTCCATCTTTCTTCTAATTTGTTTTAAAGGCCATCTAAATAATAGTTCTCTGTTTCTTGTATTCAAAATGGAAATGTACTATAATATATACTAACTTTTAGATTTTATATTATCAAAAATACATCTGACTTCTTGTCTGATTTAATAATTCTTGGTTAGTCAATATCTGAGAAACAACCCAAATAATATTTGAATAAATTACACTGTGTCCTATCCTTGTGACCCACATCTCTGTAATGATTCAAATACTTATATGCTTCTCTTGACTGTCACGCTGTTGACATTTCAGATTTCCATGAGAGCAATATGTCAAAAGATATTTAGGGTGAATGAAAAGTTGAATATCCAAAGCAAATATCTGAAATAATTTATCTACATTATAATGTCATACTATTATATTTCTGAAGGCATCAGACTATAGGATTTTATTCAATTATTTTTTTTAACTATAATTATTTTCATCTGTTTGGTTTCCTTGAAACATAATTAAAATTAATTTTTAAAAATTCCTTAGAACATAAAAATATGTAAATTTTGTATATTTAAGGACCCTACCATTTTTATCTGAATGATAAAAATGCATAAGAAGACATAGATTTAAGTTTTGTTTGCTGTTTGATTTATGATGGTTTTAAAGATATATAATAGTATTATTTAGTTGTTCTATTTATTATAAACAAAGGTTACAAGTGACATATTTTTGTATTTTAAATGTTAATAATTGAATATTGAAAGAAAATTTCAATTAATACATCATGACAAATGTAATTTTTGTTTTATAAGACTATTCTTCCAATAAAATGGAAACTCCCAGCTGAGGCAAAAAGGGAAAAAAATGCTTGTAGAAATACTTCTTTTGCTGTTATTTGCTTCATGCTTGTAATCCCATAGCTTCTTAAAAGTGAAAGTGATAAATTACTATCAGTCTATGGCAGGTTTTTGATATGTCCCTTTGTACATGAGAAACTAAGTTGAGACCACCTGAACTCATTTCTCTTGGGATTTTGAGCAACCATAAAAAATGGTTTTGTTTTGGACTTGGTAGGGCTCAGAAATGAAAATGCCATTATGTTGAGGACAGCACATCAATCTAATTTGCTACCTGGATCTCCAATCTCATCCTTTTCCAGTTGAGACTATGTTACAATATACAAGATAATATCAGTGTTACTTCATACTTGAGTAGCGTTTTCTAAATGACTTTTATATTTTATTAACAGAATTGGGACATTAAAAGTGATTTACTAATTCATATGGCTACTAATGAATTTATCTAAAATTGCAGAAACAAAAGGATGTATATGGATGCTGTGGTGTTTTGTGAGTACAGTTGATATACCAGCCAAGATGACACCAAGGACATCCCCAAAAGGTAAGGAATAGGTAGAAACAAAAGGTACTCTTATGTTTTGTTTAAAAACATGAAAAAGAAAGTCTTTGATTGAGTAGCAATCTTATGTAAAGGTGAGAAAAAATATTGTTCTCTTGATTTCTGTTATATCATTATCATAAAATACAGATTTCCTAGTTCATAGGAAAGGGGACATATCTATTTCCTGCACTGAGAAAAAGAAACCCTCATGCACCGTTAGTGGGAATACAAACTGGTGCAACCACTGTGGGAAACAATGTGGAGGTTCTTCAAAAAACTAAAATTAGAACTACCGTATGATTCAGTAATCACACTACTGGGTATTTACCCAAAGAAGACAAAATCATTAATTCTAAGGGATACATGCACCCTTTATGGAAGCAACCTAAGTGTCCATCAATAGATGAATGGATAAAGAAGAGGTGGTATGTGTGTGCATGTATGTATATATACACAAAATGGAATATTATTCAGCCATAAAAAAGAATGAAATCTTTGCCATTTACAACAACATGGTTGAATCTAGAGAGTACCATATGATTTCATCATATGTAGAATTTGGCGGGGGGGAAGAAATAAACCGCAAAACAGACTCTTAATTGTAGAGAACAGATGGTTACCAAAGGGGAGATGGGTGGGGGGATGGGTTAACTAGGTAAAGGGGATTAAAGGTACACTCATCACTGTGTTGCTTAGTTGGTTAAGTGTCTGAATCTTGATTTCAGCTCAGGTCATGATCTCATTGTTTATGAGATCGAGCCCTGCGTTGGCTTCTGCACTGATAGCAGGGAGCCTGCTTGGGATTCTCTCTCTCTCTTGCTCTGACACTCCCCCACTCACACTCTATCTCTCAAAATAAATAAATTTTAAAAAAGAAATGTAATCATATTATATTAATTTAATAAGAATTGCAACTTTGAGAAATTGATACATAAAATTCTTCTTAGAAAAGAAATCTCAGATTTGGTAAGAAATGTACCATAATCTCTTTTTCAATTTATCTAGACATTTCGTAGGTTGCTTGTCATGCATGAATATAAATGTTTGTCTTAATATATTTATCTAGATGTATTTAATGAATCTGATGTTATTAAATGTTCACACACACACACAAACACAAATGGATCTAAAATTGCATTAATCTGCCAACACTTTTTTTTTTTCTGCTGGATGAATTTCTATATTGTAGGCAAGAGTTCTGTTTAATCTGAGATACCTAAAGTCTTCAGACTTTCATGCAAAATTCTGCGTGTGTACATGTATATCACGAAATCTATAAAAGATAATAAACCAGTAATAGTCTTAGAATCAGTAATCTCTAAACTAATTTCATTATTTTGTAGCTGCTATTATTAAAATGACTTGGCTATCCATTCTAGAATATGGATATGAGGGGAAAGAACTGCTTAAATTGGCTGAAGAGTACAGAGGTTTCTTAGAGAGCATTGTTCCTAGGAAATGCTCTAGGAATGCTTCGGTCACCTGAATCTCAGTTCTTTATATTCGTCATGGTTCCCTCAAAAGACAGCACACTCGACCTGTATTTTTAAAAACTTAATTGAAGTAATTATTTATAGTGTTGTGGATGAATTAAGTGGTTTCATAAGAGGTTTCAAGCCACTCAGGGATTAGTAACAACCAGAAACTATTTCCAAAACTGAATCCCATTGTGAATTTAGTCACCTATCAGAAGCTATAGTTCTAGAGGGATGCAGCTACTTTAAGACCCACATGATATGATATATACACATATATATGTGTGTGTGTATGTATATATATACACATATATATGTATATATATACATACACACACACATATATATGTGTATATATATATATACATATATATGTATATATATATATATATATATATATATATATATTTGTAGCAACATGATATTATGCTAAGTGAAACAAGTCAGACATAAAGACAAATAGACAACAGATAATTTTACTTACATGTGAAATCTAAAGGATAAAATAACAAAAACAGAAACAGAAACAAAACAAACTGATGAATGCCAGAGGTGAGGGATGTGTAGAGATGAGTGAAATAGGTGAGGGGGATTAAGAGATACAAACCTCTATTTATGAAATAAGTCATCAGGACGCCTGGGTGGCTTAGTCAGTTGAGTGTCCAACTTCATCTCAGGTCATGATCTCACAGCTCTTGGGTTTGAGCCCCGTGTTAAACCCCACATTGAACACCATGTCAAGCCTCAAGTCGGGCTTTGTGCTGACAGCATAGACCTTGCTTCAGATTCTCTGTATCCCTCTCTCTCTCTGCCCCTGTCCTGTTCAATCTCCCTCTCAAAAATAAACATTTAACAAAATGTTTTTAATTAAAAAAAATTAAAATAAGTCATCAAGATGAAAAGTATAATAGAGGGAATATAGTCAATAATATAATAATGTTTATGCTAATAAATGGTGACTACATTTATCGTGGTGAGCCTTGAGTAATGCATAAAATTATTAAATCACTATGCTGTACACCTAAAACTAATATACTATTGTCTGTCAACTGTACTTAAATTTAAAAAGAAAGAAAGAAAGAAAGAAAGAAAGAAAGAAAGAAAGAAAGAAAGAAAGAAAGAAAGAAAGAAAGAAAGAAAATATATGACCATTTGGTTACTTCCTGAAAAAAAATGATCATGCCTACATGAGGAGACCATCACAAAATTCTAATAGTTGAGGCTCAAAGAGCTTTCAGGTGTGTGAACATATCCATGTACTGAGAGAGTGATGCACCTCAACTGTATGGGGACAGAAGCTCCAGTGCTTTGGACTCTTTCAGACCTCAACCTACATATTTCTTCATCTGGCTATTAATTAGTACCCTTTATCATATCCTTTAATAAACTTCTAAACATAGGTAAGTGTTTACCTGAATTCTGTGAGCCACTCTAACAATTAGTCAAATTCAAAGGGGAGGAGGTCATGGGAACCTTCAATTTGTAGCAAAGTCAAGACAAAAGTTGTAGGTAACCTTAAGACCTATTACTTACGATCAGCATCTGTAGTGGGGAGCAGTTTCATGGGACTGAGCCCTCATCTCCAGGTGGATAATGTCAGAATTGAATTAAATCATAGGGCACCCAGGTGGTATTGCAGAGAATTGCCTGTGGAAATTCTTGCGGAAGAAAAAAAACAGAAGTCACTGAAGTGAAATGTTCTATGTGAAAGTAAAGGAGGAACACGGCAGGAGAGCTGTAGGTCCTTCCAATACAAAACCCAGGAATCTGCATATTACAAAAATACCAAGTTGAATTTCTGCATTTAAAAGTTTGGAAAATTAAAGAGACACACCTGAAACACCTCCAGTAAAAGAGGTACACTTTGTCTATCTTTGTTTAATCAAAAGATTTTAACAAAGCTTTCCCAAACAATGAGCTCTTTACTCCCTGAGATGAATTACACACTCTTCTTAGAACCAGTCTCATACTGCTGGAGCTTTTCAAATAGCAGGATTTTCTTTCTCTTATTCTTAAAACTTGCATGAGAAAGTATCTTTAACACCATTGTTAAATTAGGTTTCTGCTGTCTGTATTTTATCTTATAAAATGATTATAAACTTTGATAAAACACTACTATCAACTATGATTCCATTAAAAGTGTCCAAATTTCATAATACAGTTTTCAAAAAGTAATATTGTGACTTTCATTTAAATGCATCAAATATGGGTATTGAAGAGGGCATCTTTTGGGATGAGCACTGGGTGTTGTATGGAAATCAATTTGACAATAAATTTCATATATTAAAATGAATGAATGAATAAATAAATAAATAAATAAATAAATAAATAAATGTTAGTTATTTTATTTAGTTCAATAAATGAAGGAACCAATAAGGTGTGAAAACTAGTCCAAAGAACATTTGACAACTTAGTTTAACAAAGAATATTAGGAAAAGATTTTTGGATTATATACAAAACTGGTTATTGTCCAACAGGGTCATAAATTAGAATCCTTATTATTATTCGTCCCAATGGATGAAAAACACTTCCATCTCTACTGGCCAATAATCTACAAGTTAACTTCTTTCCTTATAGAGTTGTGTAATAGACAATTAACACTTCAATCCCAGCACTCTGCTGACAAGACACTTAGCATTCTGTTTTCCTATTTATGAACTATGAATAATTTTTCTGACACTAATACCACCCTAGTATAAATGTCAAGTCAGGAGCACCTATAATAATATTTGGGGGCACTTTATAATTATTTGGATACTGTAACTAAGTTAAAACTCCACTAGATGAAATTTATTTAGAGATATATTTAATTAGGATGCATATATTCATCTATTCTTATATTAGAAGTTGTAATGGAAAAAATCACAAGAGGGAAATGAAGGTGAAATATCAGTAATTAAATTTAAAAAATAAAATTTATATCCCTGTGATTGTAAAAGATCTTGAAGCACTAAGTGGAGATGGGAACCTCACTGTGATTATAAAGGTAAAGAAGTGTAAAAGACAACATTGGTATCAACAATCTCCTAATACTGATAGTTGTTTAAATAATTGCCATGCACCCAAACACAGTAACACAACAAAGAAATAAAAATATTATGTGGTAAATTAATGTCATAGTGTGTAGCCAAACACTAAAGAAAATTCTAAATGTAGAAGCCAGAAAAACTTTCTGAATCCAGTAGAATTTGAAATGAGACTTGTACAATAAAATTTAGATTATAAGAGAAATTCTGGAAGGCAGTACAATGAAAGAGACAGAAATAATTCATGTCTACATTCACTCCCAAATATTATTCAAATGTCAATTGCAGGTAGGTGTCTATCTGTCTATCAGGGTATGCCGTGTCATATTGATATTAAGGGTTTCTGTATTGTGTGTATCTATACACACAATATGCACACGCATACTTACACATTCATGTTTATAATATACACCCATACCCTGATCAGAATTACATTCTACCATGTTTATTAAATAGTATCTTTAAAACACTCCGGAAGAAGCCACAACAATCTTTTCATTCAGCTATACTTATTTCTGATCAACACTATGTATTTTTTTTATGGACATAATCAATGTTAGAAATTAATTGTTGTTAGTGAAGTGGTATTAAGCCTTTCAGTTAGAAGTGTTGTGTAGATCCATCTATCCTTACCCAAAGAGTATATTAGGATTTGATGAGCCCATTATTTATATTCTTTGAGGTGACGCTTAACATTTAAACCTGAAATAGTACTGCATTTGCCACTGACTAGAGGATTATTGATAGTTACCTTTGATTGTATGGTTAATTGACCATCACAAATAGTATACTGTTTAATTTGATTCTGTTGCACCTTCTATGCAATGAGTTGATGGAAGTAACGAAAATGGCACAGAGTCTTGCAAGTGAATGCTAAATTGTTTCGGATTTTATTTGTTTGGGTTTTGCTAACTGATAATAGGTAAATGACATTTTGATTTGGGGCTTATTTTCATTGTAGCATATGAAGTTAGGAGATAGAGATATCCTATGTGTGTGTGTATATATATATATATATATATATATATATATATATATATATATATATATCTTTCATTCCCTCTTAGTTTTAAAGGATATAGTTATTTATGAAAAATAGTAATATAGTGCCTCTGTCTTATAGCAGTTTACAACAGAATAAAACAATAAATTAACAAGGTGTTATTAGGGTGATGAGTGAAGTTCTTTCTTAAGTGTTCATATTTAAGTTGAAGGATGAGAATGATAACTATATTGCTATCAATATATTGGGAAAATTGGGGAACGATATTCTGTATTTCAGAGAGAGCATGAGAAAGAGAGAAAAAATACTGTAAAGACCTTTAAACAGGAAGAAAACATGACACAATCCAGAGAATGTCAGATGGATTTAAGACAAGAAAAAAGTCAAGAGAATGGAGAGCACACTAAGAGTCAGCAGGTGAATTTGAGAGTTTGGAATTGCAAGGCCTTGCAAGGCTTGTTTAAAATAAGGCACAAAATTAAATATTATTGTAAGTAATATTAAGCATAATCCTGTAAAAATTTCAAGAGAGGCATTCATATGATCTGTTTGTGATATAAAAGGAATACTCAAGATGATCTGTGAAGAATGAAGGACTAAAGAGAAAATAAGGCAGTAGAGAAACCAATTTAATGGCTAATAGTAATAGTCATTTAGACATTACTAAGGTTGAAGAGGAAGATGGATGCAAATATGTCTTGAGGAGATCATTAACCTAGATGTTGAATTCACCAAGGATGATGATAGAAGTATATAGGAAGATTATGAACCATAAATATTCCTAAGAAGGAGGCCTCTTTTCCCAAAGTATATGGTGTCAGAGAAGTAAATGTCTCCTGCTTATGTGTGTCACTGGGGAAAAAACATCATCAAAGAGTAGCCACATATCATGTTAAACAAAGGGGTTAAGAGAAGTGTGAGAATTGTGTGAGGATATCTTAGAGTTTTTTAATCAGTGAGGAGGAATTCAGAGGACACAACTGGCAGTTTGTGTAGAGCTAAATATTGGCAAGTGTTCTCAGGTTAATAACAGTACTGAGTAATATGTAGATAACAATTGATTATCAAGGAGACTTACACTTTAAGTAATCCCTAAAGAAAACAATAATACAAGATCTAATGAATTTGATCTTGGTAGAGATGTAGAGTACAGGTTTCCTTGAAGACACTCTGAGTGACCCATTAAAAATTGCATGGAAGGCTCGCACAGGAATGATTTGGGAAAAGATCGTGGAATACCTTAAATGTTGGGGGTAAACTACTTGTTTAATGAAAAGTTGTAGCTTTAATTGGGGGCTTTTTAAAAATCTACCTCATTTTCAGGAATTGCTGGATGTGCAATACAGTAGTACGTCTTTTTACAAATTTTAAAAACAATAGAGAAAGAGATGGAGAGACAAAGAGGCAGGAAGTAGAGGAAAATCCAGTATTATAACTATGGCATTGTGAACTTTGGATGGCCGTATTCAACAATGAGCAAAAACCAAAATGTTCCAAAGAAAGAATGATGAAGCAGACACATTGAAAGAAGCAAAATGGAGAGAGAGGACATCATCTCTTCATAGCAGATCTCTAATCTTTGATCCTGTTCCTGAGACCCAGCTCCACTGGCTAGCCTTGCATATTCTTTCATTAAATTTCCTGGTTTTTTTTTTTCTTAATAGTTGTTTAAACTGCAGTTCTTTAACTTGCAATCATAATAATCTTAATTCCAAAAGTATCACACTGTACTTAAAATGAAATACAAAGCCTTTTTCATGACCTCATGACACCGTCCGGTCCTGTCTTCCTTTCCCAACTCATCTTTTACCAGTATCTTCCTTATTCTTTGTGGCAGAACAGATCATCTCTGCTTTCCAGAGCCTCAAAGTTAGCTTTTGTCCTGGAATCTTCACACTGTTTTTTTTACACTTTGTCTAGAATATTTTGCTTCCAGTCATTTTCTTAGCTGACTTTTTTAGAGAAACTGACTAGGATGTTAGGAGCTTAAAAGGCCTTTTCCTGGCCACCATTGCAGAATAACTTTTACACTATCACTCTACATCACCTTACTCTCTACATTTTAAAATTAAAATTTAAAGTTTATAGTAGTAAAGAAATTTTATGGTTTATATATTATTGTTTCCATGTAACCAAGAGTAGGAAATAGACCATAATAAGCATCAAATGTTTATTGAGTGAATAAATGATATAAACATAAGATATTATGAATTTTTATAGGTATTTAGCAAGAAAATTGCATGATTGTAGTTATTTTAAGAAGTCAAAGAAGTTTTAGTGCTCAAAGTATATTATAAAATAGAGGAATTGAAGTCAGATTCATTAAAAACTATTGCAATAATTGAAGCCTCAAGAGATGATGGTCATACATGGAGAATATCAGTAAGACAGAAAATAAAGTAAAATAAAATAAATAATACATTCCCAAGAAAGAGATGACTAGCTATTAAAAAGCACCTATTTTCTCTGTAGTTTTTAAAAATAATTTTAACGTGTTATTAATAGATAAGAATTTTTTGCTTTAAAGAGATTCATTATATACTCCTTTTAAATAAGATCTTATATATTCTTGGAAGAGAGAAGATAAGAATTTTATGTGTGCATTACTGATGTAAAACAAAGGCATGCTGTGTTGTTCTCCTAGAAAACCTATAGAGTTACAACAAAATTTCAAGTCTGCATGCTTTTGCTTTGAACTCAGCAGACATCAGATGTGCACTGCATTTTAGAAGAGCCATATTTTTATTGAAGAGGTAAACTAGACACTCCTTGTGTAGCCATGTAAGTAAAATGTGGAAGATGTAAAAGTTACTTCAATTAAGGAGTTCAAGGAATTACAAAGCCATTTTGGGTACAGTGAACAGTGAGAAAACAAGTCTATGAGCAAAGTTGGAAAAGAAAACAATAACAAAAAGTTTTGATGCAGGGTTTTGCATTATAGTGGTAGCTGGTTAAAGAGATCAATTAAGAGAGAGTAGCATAAATGAATACTTTTGAAAGTATAAGATTAGAAATCACTGATAATAATTATTAATATCCAAAAATTTATAGCAGCCAACCACCCCTTATTTTTTAGTAGAGAAGTGTTGTGTCCTATGAAGAGTGAACATGGAATCCTTGGAGAAATTTGAGTATCTGTTTGATCACAGAAATGGATGGAGGTGTCCATAGAAAGTGGAGGATTAAGGAGATTAAATATATCATAAGTCCCAAAGAACATAACATCAAGATGCTGGGGTACAACATCTGGGAAATTTTTGACACTTGAGTTCAGATATCTGTTGAAGTCCAATCTGATTCCTTGCCTTTTGTTTTTATCCTTTCAGTAGATCCATGGACTCATTTTGTTTCTCTTTTGGTAATGTTTGATAAAACATCTCATGCTTTTACTCTCTTTCTTACTGCTTCTGAAAAAAAATGCACAGATAATTTTGCTTGAAGTTTAGCCATTAGCTATTGCCTGAGTTCTTATTTTTGTTTTTAACTTTGACTCAATTGCCCACCAATTTTTGTCCTACTCTCATAAGTCTCTGTTAATTCTACCCCAACATAGATACATACAGACATATATTTTTTAGTTTTTATTTTTTTAATGCTTATTTATTTTTGAGAGAGAGAGAGACAGCATGAGCAGGGGACAGGCAAAGAGAGAGGGAGACACAGAATCTGAAGCAGGCTCCAGGCTCTGAGCTGTCAGCACAGAGCCTAGTTTGGGGCTTGAACCCATGAACTGTGAGATCATGAGCTGAGCCAAAGTTGGACACAACCAAATGGGCCACCCAGGCACCCCATACATATAGATTTAAACCCTTCTGACATTCTCTTAACTAATCTTGTGAATTGTTTTCTTCAGTAACTTGCCTTTTTGAAAACTGAGGGTGTAATACAGACAGAACCCTATTTAAAACTTCTCTCAGATGGTTATTTTCCATATGGTTATTTTCCATGTTTTAGGATATCTCAATTTTATGCTGCCTTTAAGATGTAGGATAAAGAATAGCTAACCATAAAGTTCTTCCTAAATATCAGACACTGTAACACATGCATTACATGTATTTATTTATTTTTTAAATTTTGACAGCATCCCTGCCAGGTAGATTATATTATTATGCCCTTTTTACTCGTGAGAAGACTGATAAGTGGAAATTTAAATCACATGATAAAGACAAGAGTGAAACTCATGCACACGGTTTCAGAGTCCATTTTTTCCCTCAATATGTTATGTTAACAAATAAGAGACTTAAAAAATAAACACTGAGATTAATACAGACAGAAGTTACCTAAGTCAAGGAAAAAAATGACGGAGGATAAAGTTTGATAAGAGAGCGAACATGCTTGTATCAAAAGCACAAAGAGCATGGCAGGGACAGTCCTTTTACCAAGGCATTATTGACTGCTAAAATACTTAACTAAAATTAGAACAATATTGAAGAAGGAAAACCTTAAGTAACTTATCAGAGTAGCATGGTTTTTTGAATTATCATTAAGAAGTTAATTTGGACTATAGCAGAGAACAAATACCAATCACCACCATGATCACAACAAAATATATATGTTAAAGATGCTGTTGAATAATAAATTCTGGGGGATTATCTACATAAAGAAGTAAGGGGTATTGTTGCATAATTTTAATTATTTTATTTAATAACACTACATGTTTCTATTTATGTGGTAACAGTTAAAAATGGACATGTTTGAGTTTGAGATAAAATTTGATTAAAAATTTAGTTAACATATGTTAAAAGTACACTAGAAAGGAAATGGCAGAAAAGTACAACTTTTTATGAATAGAATGGAATGAGTTTTGGTTATCAGTTAAAAAATGAGCCTAGTTTTGTCCTAAAGCATCTGATTGTTTTAGAATGTAAAAGAGGACACAGAAAGACAATATTTAAGTAGATACAGAAAATTATAGTTTTCAGAAAGTAAATTATTTGCCTTGCTTTATAGTAACTGAAAATAAGTCTAAAA
Organism: Puma concolor; assembly: GCF_028749965.1. Classification (NCBI taxonomy): domain Eukaryota; kingdom Metazoa; phylum Chordata; class Mammalia; order Carnivora; family Felidae; genus Puma; species Puma concolor. The sequence continues at coordinate 198,847,796 of NC_141667.1, forward strand.
GCAGCATAAATGTGTGTGTTTTTTTTTTTCTTTTTTGACAAAGTTTTATGTTCTTATTCATAAAACAACTTAAAAAGCAAGAGGAAGCTTGCAAATTCTTTAATAAACCAAATAATAATTTGGTTTTCTTTCTGAGAAAAGTAATCTCAGTCGTTAGTTCTACCTTAACAAGTGTTAGTAACGATACATTTGCTATGATGTGCACAATCTTTTCAGAGAGAAGACTTCATGTCTCACAAGAATGATTACTTACCTTCTGCTGACTTTGCCATGCCCTTGATTGTGAAAGAGCTAAGATTTCTTAAATTGTGTTACTTTCTGTGTTTATTTAAAATATATTGCCACTTTGATTAAAAAATAATCAAACTATTTTTTCTCAGTGATTACAATCATGTTTAATCAAGTGACCAAATCTCTGTAGGTAACTCCCTTGACTTTGCCTTCCCAAGATGAAACTCCAAATTTAGAAAGAAAAAAAATAATGAGTGTACCTTTCACTTTTAAATAATTTCTGTCCCATCAAAAAGGTAATCCTAAAGTCTCAGTTTTATTGTTTTGTAGATTACCAACAATTTTATATGTAACCTAGTAATTGGATTCCAATATTTGTTTCTAAAAGTATATTATTCATTTCCTTCCAAATGCTTTCATATTCTTATGAATGAATTGAAAAAATATTTGACATATGTTTGTTCTATATTCTTATAAAAGTCATGCTTTTAAATTTTGGAAACCATACTTTGACAAATCTGAAACTTTAGGACTTATCATTCAATGGCATTACTTTCATTGAATATAATCATTTTTTCTTTAGAATCAATTTTCCTGAGATGTCCAAGCATCTTTGGGTCTGAACTCCATCTGTTTTTTTTTTTAGGCTTTATAATCACCCACTTAGAATATATGCCAACTTCCCTAAGACAATAAGCAAAACAAACAAAAAGAACATGTTTTTACTTATTTTAGAAATAACCCTATACTTTATCAAAGCAAAACAACTAATATCTACAAAGCTTAACTGTATTAATCTTCTGTTGCTGTTGTAACAAATTATTTAATGGTTTAAAACAACACAAATTCATTTTCTTGATAGGTCAGAATTCCGATGTGGGTCTCATTGAGTTAAAATCTAGGTGTCAGCAGGGCTATGTTCCTTCTGGAGATTGTAGAGTAGAATCCATTTCCTGATCTTTTCCAACTTGTAGAGGTCACACACACTTCTTTCTTCAAATTTTTTTGATTTTTTTTTAATGTTTATTCATTTTTGAGAGAGAGAGAGAGCACCTGCGCACGCCTGAGTTGGGGAGGGGCAGAGAGAGGAGACACAGAATCTGAAGTAGTCTTCAGGCTCTGAGCTGTTGAACTCACGAACCATGAGATCATGACCTGAGCTGAAGTCAGATGCTTAACTAATTGATCCACCCAGGTACCTCAAGATCACACACATTTCTTGATTCATGATGCCTTTCCTCCATCTTCAAAGCCAACAACAGTGGATCATTTCTTATCATATTTCATTACTTCTCACATTCTATCTGGCTTTTCCACTCCTAAGGAAATTTGTGACCATATTAGTCATATCTGGATAATCTAAAATAATCTCCCTATTTATTTTATTTTAATTTTTAAAAAATATTTATTTATTTTTGAGAGAGAGAGACAGACTATGAGCGAGGGAGGAACAGAGAGAGAGGGAGACACACAGAATCCAAAACAGGCTCTAGGCCCTGAGCTGTCAGCACAGAGCCTGACCCAGGGCTCAAAGCCATGGACTGGGAGATCATGACCTGAGCCGAAGTCAGACGCTTAACTAATTGAGTCACCCAGGCACCACATAATCTCCCTATTTTAAATGCAGGTGATTAGTAATCTTAACTCCATCTGCAATAATTCTCCTTTCAACATAACAGATCATATTCACAGACTCTAAGAATTAAGACAGACATCTATGGAGGGGAGGGGCATTATTCTACATACCACACTAACTAAAATAAGAGGTTGAGTAATTAACTCATGCAAAATAAAGGTGTTCTAGAAGTGTATTCCATGGTAAAGTGAAGAAGTTTGGGGCACCTGAGTGGCTCAGTTGGTTAAGCGTCTGACTCTTGATTTCAGCTCAGGTCGTGATCTCAAGGTTCCTGAGTTTGAGTAAAGTGGGCCTCCTTGCTAACAGCACAGGATCTGCTTGTGTTCTCCCTCTCTCTCCCTCCCTCTCTCTCTCTCTCTGTCTCAAAATAAATAAACAAAGGGGCACCTGGGTGGCTCAGTCAGTTAAGCGTCCGACTTCAGTTCAGGTTGTGATCTCATGGTTCATGAGTTCAAGCACCGCATCAGGCTCTGTGCTGACAGCTCAGACAGAGCCTGGAACTGCTTCAGATTCTGTGTCTCCCTCTCTCGCTGCCCTTCCTCTGATTGCGCTCTGTCTCTCTCTCAAAAATAAATAAACATTAAAAAGATTCAAATAAATAAATAAACTTTTAAAAAGGAATGCTGATTGATTCATTTTTTTTCATTTACTCACTCAGAAGCAATGTATTATAGCAGAAAAGGCTGGGATGTAGTAGTCATGAAAAAGGAAAGATAGAATTTGCACCCTAATTTATTTCTTATAGGTTGTGTAATAGTGGAGAATGATTTAGTCTTTTTGGGTTCTGTTTTCAGTTTTTTAATCAGAACAACAATGAGGTCAATTAAACCCACTTTAGAGTGTTGCTCTGAGGACTGGGTATGATAATTAATATAAAGCACTCACCAGCTGCTAAGGAAAATTAGTCAACAAATGTCAGGTATTAGCAGTGTAGTATAGTGCCCCCCCAATTTGATTTTTGGTAAGTGGTATTTATTCATTAATTAAATAATTTACTTAATCTTTTATAATTTCAGAAATATTTTAAGCTCCTGCTATGCAAAACTAAAATATATAATATATCACACATAATTTCTAAAATATTAAAATAGCACTGTTTGGTATGACTGAAAAAAAATCTAGCATTGATATTTTATTGCCGTTATTACCATTTCTTATTTTATGGTCTTAGGAAATTATTCACACACACAAAAAAGCAAAAATTAGCAGGATCCAATGGGAAAGTTAAGAAGTGTTAAAATTAAAGATCTCTTAATTTTCAGACAACTGAATTCCTTGTGAAGATAGTATTTTATTAGGTCTATTGTGAATTTTTCAAAAAATGAGTTGCCATGGCATCGTGAGTCTCCAAATGCTTTATAGTTTAACACCTCCTACCTTGTATCCATAAATTAGCCTCGGCAAGGACTTTGCTGTGTTGTCAGTACCGTCTTCTAAAATCAAGCGTTCATATCACTACTGGTATTGTAAATTTACTTGTGGAAAACTAGACCTTATTTTCCACAATGGATAAATTGCAATTTTTAACATATATTTACTAGTTTAAGATGTAGATGTATACAATATATTAACTTGCTCTAAGCTATTATATTATGAGATATAAAGCTTTATTTCTTTTCACAGTTTATAACTTAAATAATTTATATTTCCAAAAGTCGACTCTCTATCACAGTTGTTCATTTTAACCACAGAGTAAATGAAATTTTGGTTTTTTACCCTTGTTCAAAGAAAATCTTACAATCTCTAAGGAAGCTGTTTCCCTGAAAGTTGATGTCCAAAGTCCTGAAAAGGGCCAAAACATTTTTTTTTTTTAATTTTAGCAATGTTTGTGAATATTTTATTAATTATTTTAAATGTTTATTAATTTTCAAGAGAGAGAGATAGCATGAGCTGGGGAGGAGCAGAGAGAGAGGACAGAGGATCCAAAGCAAGATCTCCTCTGACAGCGGAGAGCCCAATGTGGGGCTCAAATTCAGGAACTGAGAGATCATGACCCGAGCTGAAGTTGGAGGCTTAACTGACTGAGCCACCTGGTGCCCCTGTTGAGTATTTTAAACAAAATGTTCAAAATAATATTATCTACTTTAAACAGAGTATACTTTGAAATTATTTTATCTTTCCTGATGAATAAACCATGGCTTACCAGATTGCACTATAATGCAATATAATTTGGGAGGCCTCTTAAGCTGCGCAGAGGTATTTTCCTTTATTGAGAAGTTACCAATTATTATTTCTCTATTGTCTCAAAACCTTTTTGATTTAGTTGAAATAGTACAGGTTACTATTCAAATAAACAGGTCTTCAAATATTCCAATAATAATATGAGGGACAAAGAATAATTTACCTGATATTTATAGGTCTCAATGTTAATTTATGATATACATTTTTTTAATGTTTATTTATTTTGAGAGACAGAGATAGTGAGTGGGGGAGGGGCAGAGAGAGAGAATCCTAAGCAGGCTCCATGCTGTCAACACAGAGCCTGAGGTGGGGCTCGTACCCACGAACCATGAGATCAGCTGAAATATCAGGAGGCAGACATTTAACTTGACTGAACCACCCAGGTGCCCCTATGATATAAAATTTTAATTCAGTATGATCTATTATCTAGGTAAACCTGCCTTCACCTATAGGAAAGGTCTTTGACATCAGTCTCAGTATTCTGTGTTAAAATTCTTTACATGTATAAATCAGTTTTTCAGTGCATGAGGATCTCCTTAATAGGGCAGAGAATCATTACAAGGTTCATCCCAATGGGCAGGGACTGAAATTGATTGTATTGCTAGGGAACCAGTACTAGATTGACTTGGGATTATTTCTACACAAGTTATATGTTTGGAACGTTATGATAAGCAAGACATCCAGTTGTCCCTCTCCTCAAAGACATTAAATCAGACAAGTAATCCTGTAATAAATGAGAACGGAAAGGTAGTCAGTTATCTAATTGGTGAATACTGCCTGATTAAGAAGATTCATATATGCCATATTCAGATATGTGAAATAACTTTTCCTGATTGTCTGGAGGAGTGATTCTTAATGAGGAGCAATTATGCCTTCAGCAGGGAACATTTGGCAGTATCTAGAGACATTTTTGTTTCTCAAGACTGTGGAAATGACTATGCTACTGATTTGATATTGAGCAGATAGAAACCAATGATACTGCTAAACATCTAACAAAGGATAGGATTCACAGGAATGATGATCCACTCCTAACTGTCAGTAAAGCTTCTTTTGAGAAACCTTGATCAGAACAGATTCAAAGTTTGACATTATTATATTGGTATTCTATTATACCACTCTGATTGTGATAGTATGTTGGAATTGGCATAGGCAAGACTGTATTTAATGCATCAGATAAACCAGACACTTGAGTGCCCTGAACTAAAGACGATGAAGACATGGACAATTTTGAAATATATTGGAGCAAAGTACTTAAATATACTTCATGATTAATTAGGTGAGGCCAGAGAGTGAATGAGGTTTGTGAATGTATCAACAGAATGGCTGGTAGCTAAAGATTCAGGAGAAGAATCAAATTTTGAGAAGATTTTTAGTAGATTTGAGATCTAACTATCCAATATCCAATTGATATTGAAAATATCCGATAGATATGAATAGAGTTCAAAACAAAAAGATCTGACATGTTTGTTGAATATATAGCTCTTATCATAATGCCTAGCATACAGTATGTGCTCACTGTGTATTAGATGAAATAGTAAATGTAAGAAATACTATTTTATTCTTCATCCCTCTACCTGGAAGAAACAAACCTGAGATTCCACAAACACATTTGGGTACTAGACTATTGGTATTACTTTGCCAAAATTTTCCTAGCTACTCAACTGGCTCAACTCTGATTTTCAGCTGCTTTACAGCAGCTTCTCCTTTCTGGAGAATCTTTAAACATATACTTTCAGGTATTTACCATCTTTTGTATAATCTTTATTTAATCTTTAGTCTAATGCTATCAAGATCACCATATTCCTCGACCTTGACCCTGAATCCATCTGCATTATGACAGTCCTCACTTACACATCAAGGCTGTCACTATATCACTTTGTAAATGACACTTCTGTATTATAATTGTATGCTTCTTATATACTTATATACTTTTTAGAAATTGGCTTATAAAGACTTTTGTGATGGCAAAGTAAGGAAATCCATTCACAAAAGCAATACAATTCTGGAAAAATATTCAAAATCATATATTTAAGGAGTCTAGAAATTAACCAAGGGCTTGTGATAATGTGAGAAGTGCTTATTCAAGAAAAACTGCTGAACATTGGTAAGAACAACAATTTGTGGCCTTTTAACTTGCTCTATTCACATCTGCTTCTGCCAAGATCCACAATAGTCTTAAATAGCAACAGCCTTATAATTATGGCAGCTGTGAAAATGAGCAGCCCTGTAGTTACTCAAAAGAGCATACAGGAAAGGATCTCCTCAAAAAATTTAGCTATTCTTAAAATAGTTAGAATTAAGCATTCTTTCCCCCATGGAAATGTGTTGTCATCCTTGTCAAACAGTAAGTTAAATGTAGATATGAGAGGTTACATCTGGAAATTCTATTCTATTCCATTAATCTGTCTGTTCTTCTGCCCAAATCATACTGTCTTGATTAGTAATGTTAGAAATCGTAAAATGTGAGTCCTGCACCTTTATTCTTCTTTTCAACACTATTTTGATTATTCTTGGTTCTATGAGTATAGATATGAGTATGAGGATCTGATTGTCATTTTGTAGAAGGCTGTCAGCTGAGATCTTGATAGAAATTGCCTTGAATCTATAGATTCAGTTTTAACAATATTAAGTCTTCTGATTCATATGTATGAAATGACTTTCCATTATGTAGATCTTTAATTTCTTTCAACAATGTTTTGTAGTTTTCCATATATAAATTTCCTTGCTTAAATTTATTATTAGTAAACTCTTTTGCATGTTATTGTAAATATAAGCTTTTCCTTAATTTCATTTTTGGAATGTTCATTGCTATTGTGTAAAAATACAATCAATTTTTGTATATTGATCTTGTAACATGCAACCTTATTGAACTCAGTTATTAGTTCTTGATATTTTTGTGGATTTCCTAGTATTTTACACATATATGTATAATGTATATATGTAAGCACATATGTATGTGTGTGTATATATATACATATATATGTATATGCATATACAATCATGTTATCTGCATATAAAGGTTTGTTTCTCCCTTTACACTCTAGATGGATTTTATTTCATTGTTTTGCCTAATGTCTCAGACTAGAACCTCTCATTCAGTGTTGAAGTGGCAAGAACTGACTTCCCTGTCTTGTTCTTATCTCAGTGAGAAAGCATTCAATCTTTCACTACTAAGTATAATATTTACTGGGTTTGTTTTTTGTTTTTGTGTTTTGTTTTTTTGTAGATGTACTTTATTAGGGTGAGGAAGTTCCCTTCTATTCCTAATTTTTTGAGGGTTTTTATCATAAATTCATGTTGAATATTGTCAAATGAATTTTCTGTACCTATTTACATGAGCATGTAGTTTTTGTCCTTTATCCCATTGACCTAGTATATTATACTAACAGACTTTTGATGTTAAACCAACTTTACATTATCAGGATAAAAGCTACTTGGTGATGATGTATAATCTTACTTATAAAATGTGTTGCTATATTCAATTTGCTAGGATTTCTTTTAAGGATTTTTGCATCTGTATTCATGATCGATACTGATCTGTAGTTTTCTTATGGTAAGAAATCTTTTTCTGGTTCTGGTATCAGGATAATATTGGCCTCTTGAATGAATTGGGAATTGTTCTCTTTTGTTTTTTAGAAGATTTTGTGAACAATTGGTATTCTTTAAAGGTTTGATAAAATGCATCAGTGACGCAACCTTGTCCTGGGTTCTTTGTGGATAAGTTTTAAATGACTAATTCAATCTTTTTATATCTCATAGGTCCTTCAGATCTTCTATTTCTTTTTGAGTTCTTTCCAGGGGTTTCTGTCTTTCTGTACTTGTGTCCATTTCATTTAAATTATTTAATTTGTTAGCCTTGCATTGTTCATAGTATTGCCTTATAATCCTTTTCCTTTTTCTAAGGTCAGTAGTGATATCCTTTCTTTCATTACAGATTTTGGTAATTTGAATTTTCTCCATTGTTTTCTTAATCAGTGTAGTTTTATCAATTTAACTGATCTTTACAAGGAAACATCCTTGGTTTTATTGATTTTTATATATTCAATTTATTTCCACTACCATGTTTAATATCTCATTCCATCTGCTGTTTTAGGTTTATTGTGCTCTACTTGTTCAGGCTCTTAAGGTGGAAGGTAAGGGTATACTTACGAAATATTTCTTTTTTAAGTATAGGAATTCACAGACATAATTTTTTCCTGCTACAGATGCTGTAGCTGTGATCTTAAGTTTTGGTATATTGTGACACATTTCCATTAATCACCAATCCTAAACTTCTTTCTATAATTGATTTCTAATATATCTGGTTTCAGAATATAATTTGTTTGATTATAATCCTTTTAAATTTATTAGGCCAATTTTATGGGTTAGCATATAGTCTACTCTGGAAAATATTCCATGAACTCTGGATAAGAATGTATCTGATGTTGAGTAGAGTATTCTCTATATATTTGTTAGTGGAATATGGAAAACATAAATGTAGGGCTTTGAAATATCCATTATTACTGATAAGTTGAGTATTTTTTCCTGTAATTCTATCAAGTTTTATATTATGTGTCTTTGGATACTGTTGTTGTTTTATTTTATTTTTTAAATTTCAATTCTACTATAATTACATATAGTGTTGTTAGTTTCAGGTGTACAATATAGTGATTGAACAATTCTATACATTACTCATTGCTCATCATTATAAATGTATTCTTAGTCCCTGTCAGCTATTTCATCCATAATCCCACCTGCCTCCCCTTTGGTAACCATCAGTTTCTATATATCCAGTCTGTTTTTTGTTTGCTTGTTGCTTTTTGGGGGGGAGGATCCTTTCTTTTGTTTCTTAAATCTCACAAATGAGTGAAATCATTTAGTATTTGTCTTACTCTGACTGACTTATTTAATTTAGCATTATACTCACTAGATCCATCCATGTTGTTGCAAATGGCAAAGAATTCATTCTTTTTATGGCAGAAGAATATTCCATTATATGTATATTTCACATCTTTATCCATTCATCTATTGATAGATACTTGGGTTGCTTCCATATTTTAGCTATTGTAAATAATGCTACAATAAACATTAGGGTGCATATATATTTTTTTGAATTAGTGTTTTCATATTCTTTTGGTAAATACCCAGTAGTGGAATTACTGAATCATGTGGTAATTCTATTTTTTAGTTTTTTGAGGAACCTCTGTACTCTCTTCCACAGTGGCTACACCAGTTTGCATTCCCACCAACAGTACATGAGGATTTCTTTTTCTCCACATCCTTGCCAACACTTGTTGTTTCTTGTGTCTTTTATTTTGTCATTCTGACATCTGTGAGATGATATCTCATTGTGATTTTGATTTGCATTTTTCTGATGATTAGTAATGTTGAGCATCTTTTCATGTATCTATTGGCCATCTGGATATCTACTTTGGAGAAATGTCTGTTGGTGATTTCTGCCCATTTTAATTGGATTATTTGGGATGTTGGTATTTCGTTGTATAAGTTGTTTGTATATTTCGATACTACCCTTTTATGGGATATGTAATTTGCAAAAAGCTTCTCCCCTTCTCCCATTCAGTAGGTTATCTTTTAGTTTTGTTGATTGTTTCCTTTGGTGTGGAAAAAAGCTTTATTTTGATGTAGTCCTGATAGGTAACTTTTGCTTTTGTTTCCCTTGCCTTAGGACAAATATCTGGAAAACTGTTGCTACGCCTGATGTCAGAGAAATTACTGCCTATGCTCTCTTCTAGGATTTTATGGTTTTAGGTCTCATTGTTAGGCCTTTAATTCAAGTTTAGTTTTGTATATGGTGTAGGAAAGTGGTCCCGTTTCATTCTTTTGTATGTAGCTTTTCAGTTTTCCCAACATCGTTCATTGAAGAGACTGTATTTTTCCCATTGTATATTCTTTCCTCCTTTGTCAATGATTAATTGACCATATGATTATCGGCTTATTTCTGGGCTCTCTATTCTGTTCTGTTGATCTATGTGTCTATTTTTGTGCCAGTACCATAATGTTTTGATTACTATAACTTTGTACTATAACTTGAAATCTGGGATTGCAATACCTCCAGTTTTGTTCTCATTTTCCAAGGTTGTTCTGGCTATTCTGGGTTGTTTGTGATTCCATACAAATTTTAGGAGTATTTGTTCTAGTTCTGTGAAAAATGTTGTTGGTATTTAAATCTGTAGATTGCTTTGGGTAGTATGGAAACTTTAACAATAATTGTTCTTCTAATCCATAAGCATGGAATATCTTTACATTTGTTTGTGTCATCTTTAATTTCCTTCAACAATGTTTTATACTTTTTAGATCTTTCAGATCTTTATAGTACAGGTCTTTCAACTTCCTTGGTTAAGTTTATTCCTGGTATTTTATTATTTTTGTGCACTTGTAAGTGGGACTGTTTTCTTAATTTCCCTATCTACTATTTTATTGTTAGTGTATACAAATGCAACAGATTTCTGCATACTGATTTTTATATCCTGAAACCTTACTGAATTCATTTATCAGTTCTAGTAGTTTTTTTTTTTTTTTTTTTATTGGAGTCATCAGGGTTTTGTATAGCATCATGCCATCTGCAAATAGTGAAAATTTTACTTCTTCCTTGCCAACTTGGATGCCATTTATTTCTTTGTCTTGTCTGATTGCTGTAGCTGCAACTTCCAGTACCACATTGAAAAGTGGCAAAAGAGGACATCCTTGTCTTGCTCTGGATCTTAGGGGAAAAGTCTCAGTTTTTCAGCATTGAATGTTATGTTAGCTGTGTGTTTTTTCATATATGGCCTTTATTATGTTAAGATATATTCCCTCAAAACACACTCCATTAAGGGCTTTTATCATGAATGGATGTTGTACTTTGTTAAATCCTTTCTCTGCATCTATTAAAATGATCGTAAGATTTTTATACTTTGTCTTGTTGATGCACTATATCTAACTGTTTGACTTGTGAATATTGTACCATCCTTTATCTTTGATTGTGGTGAATGATTTTTTTTCATCGCTTCTCAGCCTTTTGGCTAAGATCAAGTGTGGTGAATGATTTTTTTATGTATTGTTGGATTTGTTTGCTACTATTTTGTGAAAGATTTTTGCATCTATATTCATTGGGGATATTGGCCTGTAGTTCTCTTTTTTTCTGGAGTCTTTATCTGGTTTTTGTACCAAAGTCATGCTGGCCTCAAGAATTCGTTTAGATACTTTCCTTCCTCAGCTGTTTTTTATGGAATAGTTGGAGAAGAATAGGTATTAACTCTTCTTTAAATGTTTGGTAGAATTCACCTATGAAGACTTCTGGTCCTGGCCTTTTGCTTGCTTGGAGTTTTTTGATTACTGATTCAATTTCATTGCTGGTACCTGGTCTGTTCAAATTTTCTATTTATTCCTGATTCAGCCTGGGGAGGTTATGTTATTAGGAATTTATCCATTTCTTCCAGGTTGTCCAATTTATTGGCATATAATTTTTCATAATACTCTCTTATAATCCTTCGTAGTTCTATAGTGTGGGTTGTTATTTCGTGTCTTTTATTTCTGATTTTGTTCATTTGAATTCTCTCTCTCTCTCTCTCTCTTTCTTTGATGATTCTAGCTAAAGTTTTATCAATTGTGTTTATGTTTTCATGTATTTCAGGTCTTTCCAGACTTTTTCTTGTGGTTGATTTCTAGTTTCATAATGATATGATTGGAAAAAAAGTGCATGGTATGATTTCAGTCAAATTCATGGTATGAATTTGTTGAGGCTTGTTTTATGGCCTAATATGTGATCTGTTCTGGAGAATGTTCCATGTGCATTTGAAAAGAATGTGTATTCCACTGTTTTAGGATGGAATGTTCTAAGTGTATCTGTTAGATCTATTTGGTTCAATGTGTCATTCAAAGTCACTGTTTCTTTGTTGATTTTCTAATTGGGTCATCTATCCTTTGTAAGTTGGATGTGAAAATTCCCTACTATTATTATATTACTATCAATTACTTCCTTTATCTTTGGTTTTAACTGTTTTATGTAAAAAAAAAAAACTTTTATGTATTTGGGTCCTTTCATATTGGGTGCATAAATATTTACAATTGTTATACTTTCTTGTTGAATTATTCCCTGTATGATTATATAGTGCCCTTTATTGTCTTTTGTATCAGTCTTTGTTTTGAAGTATATTTTGTCCTATATAAGTATTGCTACTCTGGCTTTCTTTTCACTTCCATTTGCTTGATAAATGTTTTTCTATTCCTTAATTTTCAACTACATGTGTCTTTAGGTCTGAAATGAGTCTCTCTTGTAGGCAGCATATAGATGTGGCTTGCTTTTGTTACACATTTGGTAACCCTATCTATGTCTTTTGATTGGAGTGTTTACCCATTCACATTCAAAGTAATTATTGATAGGTATGCATTTATTGCCATTTTGTTACTTGCTTTATGGTTGTTTTTGTAGTTCTTCTATGTACCTTTTTTGCTTTCTTCACTCACAGTTTGCTGGCCTTCTTTAGTGATATATTTGGATTATTTTTCTCTATTTTTTTGCATATCTACTGCCAATTACTGATTTGTGGTGACCATTAGGTTTGTATATTACATGTGATACATAAAGAAGTCTATATTAAGTTGATGGCCGCTTAAGTTTGACCTCATTCAAAAAATACTAAATTTTTACTCCTCCCTCCCTCCATGTTTTAGCTGTATGGTGCCATACTCTACATCCTTTTGTTTTGAATATCCTTTGACTAATTTTTAAAGATATAGTTAATTTTACAGCTTTTTTGCTTCCTATGTTTCTTACTCCTATTTATGGTCTTTCCTTTCCACTCAAGGGGTCCCCTTTATTTTTTTTTTTTAATTTTTTTTTTTCAACGTTTATTTATTTTTGGGACAGAGAGAGACAGAGCATGAACGGGCGAGGGGCAGAGAGAGAGGGAGACACAGAATCGGAAACAGGCTCCAGGCTCTGAGCCATCAGCCCAGAGCCCGACGCGGGGCTCGAACTCACGGACCGCGAGATCGCGACCTGGCTGAAGTCGGACGCTTAACCGACTGCGCCACCCAGGCGCCCCTCAAGGGGTCCCCTTTAACATTTCTTGTAGGGCTGGGTTAGTGGTGATGAATTCCTTTAACTTTTGTTTGGAAATTCCTCTCTTCTGTTCTTAATGATAGCCTTGCTGAGCGGAGCTTCTTGGTTGTGGGTTTGTTTTTTGTTTGTTTCAGAACTTTGAATATATCATGCCACTTTCTTTGGCCTGTAAAGGTTTTGCTGAAAAATCAGCTGATAGCCTTATGGTGTTTCCTTTATATGAAATGGTTTCCTTTTGTCTTGCTGCTTTTATGTTTACTTATTTTTGAGGCAGAGAGAGAGGATCTGAAGCGGGCTCCTCACTGACAGCAGAGAGCCTGATCTGGGGCTCAAACTCACAAACCACTGCAATCATGACCTGAGCCAAAGTCAGATGCTTAATTGATTGAGCCCCCCAGATGCTCCTTCTCTTGCTGCTTCTAAAATTCTCTCATTTTGCTATATTTTGCCACTTTAACACTATGTATCTTGGTGTGGACCTCCTTGAGTTGATTTTTTTCAAGGCTCCCTGTGGCTCCTGCATCTGGATTTCTGTTTTCTTCCAACATTCAGGAACTTTTCAGCTATTATTTCTTTAAATAAAACTTCTGCCTTTTCTCTTTCTTCCCTCTGGGATTCCTATAATGTAAATGCTATTATACTTGATGGTGTTCCTGAGTTTCCTTAATCTATTTTCACTTTATCTAGTGTATTTTTTATTTCAGTTATTGAGTTCTCCATCTCTCTTTTTTTTTTTAATTGTTTTCTGTCTCATTGTTGGGGCCTTGCTGAGGTCCTCTACTTCTTTCTCAAGTGCAATGAATATCTTTATGACTGTTATTTTTAATTATTTTTCAGACATATTACTTATCTCCATTTTGTTTAGCTTTCTTCCTGTGATTTTGTCCTGTTCTTTCATTTGGGACATATTTCTTTGTCTCCTCATTTTGTCTAACTCTTTGTGTCTGTTTCTATATATTGAGAAAGTCAGCTACATCTCCTGCTTATTAAGTAGTGGTGTTTTGAAGAAGAGGTCCTGTAGTGCCCTGCAGTGCAATGTCACCTGTTCACCAGAACCTAGCACTTCATGGGTATCTTCTGTGTGTGTTGCCTGCACCCTGCTATTGTGGCTGAACCAAGTTGGCCTTCAGTCCAATTGTCTGCAATGGCTTTGCCTTTTGTTGGCAGCATTTGGTACCTGTATTGTTAGTCGGCCAGTCTGGGGCCACATTGTCCTTGAGTTGAGTCAGACCAGGCCATTTGCTAAAGATATGGTAACACCAAATTCAGGGTACTTTCACTGTGCTGTCCTGAGAAGCTTTCATTGGTGGGTGGAGCCTGCGGTCAGACCAGATATCTGCTCCCAACCCACTGTTGGGGCAACAGTCAGAATAGTGTATGTGGTTATCTTTCCCTCCTCAGGACAGGAGTCACTTTGGAGGGGTGCTGGCCTCTGATGAGGCTGCTTGCACACTGCCAGCCTTGTCTTGCTGCTTTGCATGGGCTCCTAGTCTGGCTGGAGGGGGTGGGTCCATAGAATAGCCAGGGGGTTGGTCTGCTGTTAGCAAGCTAGGTGGAGAATGTTTGTGCTTTGCTGGCTCCCTCAGGTGTCTGCGTATGTAGGCTGGGGGGCAGAGAGGGGAAATGATGCCCACCAGCTTCCCTGTTCCTTCAGAATTTTCCCAAAGACTCTCACTTCCCCAGCAGATGCTCTGCGACTAGCAAACAAATCTCCCTCCAGAACACCGCAGGCACCCTGCAAACTGCTGCCTTCATGCTGCATCTAGCATGGCTGCCTTTTGTGCTGTCTCTTTAAGGGCAGGGACTCATTTTCCCCTTGCCCTTAGGATCTACCAAAGTGGGTCTGGCTGATCTTCGAAGTTCTAGGTGTCAAGCCCCACCGAGTTCAAGAACCCACAATGACAGACCCTTCTGGCTTTCAAAGACAAATGTTATAAGGATTTTTCTTCCCAGTGCTGGTCCCCAGTGCCCAGGGTGCCTGATATGGGGTCTGTTCCTCTCCTTTCTCTGTGTCCACGAAACCCCTCTCTCCTAAGGATAGTCATGTGGGTTAGTTTTGTTCTCAATCTTTGCCCTTTGATGTGGCCTTTCCCCTACATTTATCTGTGGAGAATCTGGTCTGCCAGACTTTGGGTCATTTCTGGGGTTATTTACACTGATGTGGGTGTTATCTAGGTATATCCATGGAAGAAGGTGAGCCAAGGATCCTCTTTCTCTGCCATCTTTTCCATAAGTCAACAGGATCCTTTTTTTTTTTTTAATGCATATGTTGTTTGTGGTTTTTAAGTCTTCCTGATGAATTAACCCGTTTATCATTATAAAATGTCTGTTTCTAATAAAATTTTTTTAAGTTTTAAATTTCAGATGTTTGTATAGCCACTCCAGCTTTCTTATTGTTCCCCTTCATGTGATCTTTTTTTCATCCTTTTACTTTCAACTTATTTGTATTTTCAATCTACAGTGTTTTCTATAGATAATACATTGTTGCATCTTCTTTTTTATTCAATCTGACTAGTTTTATCATATCTTCGTATTGTTTTTTTCTGTTCACATTAAATGTTATCATTGATATATTTGGATTTAAGTCTGATGTTTTCCTTTAAGTTTTTAAAGTAAAATGCCTTTTGGCCTACATTTCTCTTTAACTGATTTCATTATTAGGTTTTTGTTTTGTTTTGTTTTGTTTTGTTTTGTTTTGTTTTTGCATTAAGTGAATATTTTTTAGGTCATGCTTAAATTCCTTTAATTTTTTTCACTATATTATTTGAGTTATTTTGTTAGCTGTTCTAGCTCTTAACATAAATCATAGATTATCAGATTTAATTTCAGGTTTATACTACCTCATTTCCAGATAAATATAGAATTGTTACTCTATCTACCTCTATTCCCTCTTTTCCCTTTTTGTGAAAATTTTGTTACACATTATGATATACATACATATATATATGTATATATATACATATACATATATATATATCTCACAATCACAATACAGTGTTGTAATTATCACATTTAAAAATTTTATATTATGAAGAACCTGAGGGATGGAGGAAGGAGAATAGACATATATTTATAGGTTTTGCTATGTTAATTTCCTTATTTACCGACCCTATTGTCAAATATATTTTATTTCTCTTTGTTATAGGCCCAATAATGCATTGGCATACATATTATTTTACACAGTTGTTTTTCAAATTAGTTAAGAGAAGAAATGAGAAATATATACATTTACCTGTATTTAATTTTGGCCTGAGAACTTCCTTTAGTGTTTTTTCTAAGGCAATTTACTGGCAAGAAATTTTCTCAATTTTTATTTATCTGAGAATATTTTTATTTTACCTTCATTTATGAAAGGTGGTTTTGTTGATTACACTATTGTGGTTAACAAGTCTTGTATTTTGTTGTTATTGTTTTCTTTTAACAATTCATTTAGTTTTTATCCCACTGACTCAGGTCTACATTGTTTCTGATGAGAAGATCGCTGTTAATCTTATTAAAGTTACCTAATGACAATAAGTCATTTATTTATTTTCCTGTTGCTTTCAAAAATTTCTCATATCTTTGTCTTCCAACATTTTTAATATGATATATGTAGGTATGGATCTCTTTGTCATTTATTCTACTGGAATTCTGGAGCTTCTTCAATGTATATATAGATTAATGTTTCTCAAAATTTGAGAAGTTTTCAGTCATCATTTTTCCAACTGTTTTTTTTTTTTTTTCCATTCTTTCTCTCCTTCTAGTATGCCTATTACACATATGCTGATAAAGCCACATTTCCCTGAGAGTATTCATTTGGTTTCACTATTTTTGTGTTTTGTTTTGTTTTTCAGTTATTCAGACTGCATGATAGGTCTTCATCTATATTCAGGTTACCCAGTTCTTACTTCTGCCAGCTCACAGGTACAGTTGAGCTCCAATACTTACATTTTTTAGTGAAAATATTATACTTTTCAACTCCAGAATTTCCCATTTTGAAAAAAGAATTTCTTTTTAATGATAGTTTTTGAGAAACATTGTCATTAATGCTTTCCTGTGTACTTTTTTTAAACATGTTTTTTTAGTTCTTTGGATATATTTATAACAGCTGCTTTGAAGTTTTTCAGTGCTAGGCCCAGCCACTGTGCTGTGTCACAGAAAGTTTCTGTTGCTGGTTTTGTTTGTGGGTTTCTTTTTCCATTTTAAAATATTTCCTTGTACACTTCAAACTTAAATGTGAATGTTGTGGTACATGAATTATATCTTGAAGGAAAAAGAAATTAAGAGTTAAAAAATTAAGTTTTTTAGAATTAGAACATCAGTCTAGGTTTTTCATGGTAAAGTGGTAAAATCCTTTTTGTAAAAATCTTATTTATTTAAGTTTATTTTTTATTTTGAGAGAGAGGGCAAGCAGAGAGGGACAGAGAGAGAGAGGGAGACAGAATCCCAAGCAGGCTCCATGCTATCAGCGCAGAGTCTGATGCGGAGCGTAAATCACTAACTGTGAGATCATGACCTGAGCCAAATTGAGAGTCTGATGATGCTTAATGACTTGAGCACCCAGGCGCCCCAGTAGATCTTAGTTTTCTAATACATGCTATTTTGGGAAGTTATTTTAGCTACTCAGTCTTTCTTGTTTATTTTGAGTTGTAAGATAGAAATGAATTTGTCAAAATTCAGAGTGTTGTGAATAGAAATATATGGGTATGGGATTTTTTTTTGGAATTTCTAGCAATGGGAATAAACCCCTTGCTAGAAATAATTTTCTTATCTACAAAATTAGTATATTTTAATAGATAATCTCAAGTTTTATGCATAACTGTATGTAACTCAACCTGTATGTAACTCAACATAAATAATAATGTTATTCCAATGATTAAGTAGCCAGCTATAGATTACTTTTTTCCCAAGATATATTTCACTTTTAAGCTCATTTCATTTTCATTATAGTTCTGAAGAAGAAGAAAACAAGAGGTTTTAAAGATACCTGCTTGACTAACACTTGTCTATCAAATTGAGAAATAAACAGGTAAGTACACAAAGTTTTACATATTGTGTCCAAAAATCATTCAAAGCAACCCTGTGACTCCTCCCTCACTGAAGTATTTTCTCCCATGTTCTTTCTCAAGCTTTTTAAAAGTTAAGTTTAAAATAATTTCTAAATGCTTTAAAACTCAAAAGAATTTGCATATATAGTACAGAGAGCTTGTTTTTTCCATGCACAAGCTTCCTCTGATGATAGTATCTTGCATAACCATTGTACAGTGTCAGTTTGGTTTAGCTCAGGCTTCCATAGCCATATACAAAGTTGTTGATAATGGAAAGGAAAATGTACAGGTGTTTTGTTGATGCAGTTGAAGCATGATGCTGGCCTTGTAATAAAAATTAGAGTAATTTTAATTTACCTCTCAGGATATATCCATATTTTCATTGGATAATTAGGGCAGCAACAAGGAGAGAATTCAGCAATGAA
Source organism: Puma concolor (assembly GCF_028749965.1). Lineage (NCBI taxonomy): Eukaryota > Metazoa > Chordata > Mammalia > Carnivora > Felidae > Puma > Puma concolor. The sequence goes on from NC_141667.1 coordinate 198,866,339, forward strand.
CTAAGAGAGAGAAGAGAGTGATTTAATTTCTAAATTCATTACTTTGGGACAGCTTATTTTCCTCAGCAATAAAATGTGTATAAGTTTCCTTGCCAAGTATCCTTAACATGATTGTTTGGAGGATGAACATTGGTTTAGTGACATACTTGAAATGTTTATAAATTCTAGGATTAATGTTTACAGGAAAGAACTGATGATCATTTGACTCATGTTTCTACACTGCTCTCTTACTTTGTAGCAAATCCATTGAAATAAAGGTAATAATATTTGAATAGTCTTTGTAAACCACTTTATAAATTACTAGTTGAATATGTACAGTAACATCATATGTTATGTATTATAATTCCCACTTCATAGATGGAGGAATAGATTATGTAAGTTTCTCAAGCTCATGAAAACAATGAGTGATGGATCAAAAATTTCAATCAGACCCTTTATTTCTCTAATGCTACTGACAATGGATATGTCACAGAGACAGAATTAGAGCCAGGCAAGTGAAGTAAAGAAGTTGCCTTCAGTAAAAAATTTAATGGGATGCTAAAAACTCAGCAATCAAGATAAATATTTTAATGCAGTATTTTAAGGGAATAATCAATACAAAATATCCATGATTAACAAAATATCAAAATTTGAAATAAAGACACATCTTATGAATGGCTTTTAGTTTTGCCTCAAGTTCCTTACTTATATGTGTCTGCATGGCACTGAATGTGTGGTTTGTGTATTGGACTCTGGAGTTGTGAAGCTTGGGCACAAATTCCTGTACTTACTCATGGTATACTCATGATATAATAAGCACATAATCTCACCTCTATAAGCCCAAATGTTCTCACCTATAAAATGTTTATAACATTATTGCTTTCGTGATAGGGTTTATAGGAGGATTAAAGAGACAAAGTGCTTGGTACATTTTGTGGCAATTTATAAACATTCAATATATAACATATAGTTTTAGCTCTTATTTATGCTTATAGTTAAATATAGCTTGTGTAGCATATATGAAAATACATAACACAATACATATATGTAAATAAATGCAAGCACATACAGATGCACTACACACACACACACACACACACACATACACACACACACACACACGTATAAAATCTCCAGAAAAACATGATAAAGCAGTTCAACAGCATGAAGATTATTCAAACTATTGGCGGTTTTAAGACCATCTTCCCAGAATCTTGGAAGTGTTTCAAAATAGGAAGATTAGTGAAGGATATTTATTGGGTTTGAGATTAAGGACTGGATGATTTTGAGGATAGCCTGAAAGAGGAAAAAAAGTGCTTGGGATGGTCAGAGTTTGACACAGTATCTTTGGACTGGGAATCACAGAGAAGAATGAGCCTGGATATGAGTCTTGGTGAGCACATGATTAAACCTGATAGGAAAGCTGTTAGTTGTTTTACATACCCATCTCCCAAGAACAGTTATCTCCTACAGCAAGTTCATGTCACTTTTTCTTGTTATTAGCATTGCTTAACACAGAGGCAGGAAATATTTTGTTGCCTTCATTTTTCTCTCTTTTTCTCTATATGTAAACATAAACATGTGTCTTTATAAATGTATTATACACACACACAGATAATAAGTAGGCAAAATCTTTTCAGTTGCACTATACAGTAATTTAAATGTGGTACTTACTGCTCCGAGTGAATCTAAAATCATCATCCTAGTGCTTGGGACCCTGGTTAGCAGCCACTGCTCCAGTACTGTTTGGATTCCATCCCCATAGGTGCAGCAACTTCACTGCATAGTTATGCTGTCTTTTCAGATAAGATGACATTTATTGTGCATTATCAAATTTATCCTAAACTTAATTTATTATAACCTGTGATACCTGACATTTTGAAAAATTCATTAAAATACATATACAAACAACTGACTATCTTTGAAACAAAGGGTGGTTTACAAAGTTATTAATGAATGTTTATGTGTGTGCTCTTTGTAGTTAGCTGGTGTATTTCTAGAAAACTACTACTTAGCCTGAATTTTATTGTGTTCTTTTGAGGAATATTCTTAAACTAAAATTAGCTATAATTTTTTTTTTCTTAATACTGGCAGCCATGTAACTGAAATAGCAAGTCAGTGACAGGTAGGAAAGACGTAACAAAGCTTGGAACCCAGAGACCAAATTTCAGTCTCTTAACCCTATTTGCAACAGGAACTAATATGTATCTTGTTATTGCTATTGAGCTACAGAACAAAGAGGTTAAAAGATAATACTATCTATGCTATTTTATGGTCTTGCTTTAATAAATTTATATTTTAAAATGGCTTATATTTACATGTTATTAAAACCACAATGAAGTGATGGAAAGAAATCACATAAGTTAAATTAGACGTCTTGGAACTTTTGTAGATTTTTTTTTTTTTTATTTTGAAGACTACTATGCAGCTCTTCTTTGTTAACTGTCATTATCTGAAAGCATGAGAAAGAGTACAAAAGTTCTTACATTACTGTGCCTTTCTTTTAAAATTGCAATTCATAATATTCCCATAATTTGTAAACATAGGCACCTGGAGGGGCATAAATCTTCACCATATCACATAATATAATCATAGCAAAAGAGAGAAATAAATCTTACAACATGACCAAAGATAACAACACTTAAACTAATCCACATAAAATGTTCTTTTAATTTTGATTTTTGTGTTTGTGGTCATGCTGAGAAAAATGATACTGTACTGATGATAGACAAAGCACACACATGAAGAACTTGAGAGAAAGATTAATTTGTTATTGTGTTATTACTGGACGACGATGATCAAATCACACACATAAAACACAACACTCAGAATTTTTATTGATTGAGATATTTCAGAAACCACTTTTCTAGTTGAACGTAAAGTAATAGGAATTAATTACACGATATCTAGAAAGCGATTTCAATTATTAGAGGAGCAGTACTCTCACAGCATTTGCAATGTTTACTAGTGCTACATAGGCTTATATTTTTAAGTCCTAATTTATTTATTTCTATTCTTGGGGGTTGGGTAAAGGGCAACCATTTCTTTCTTAGGTTGAAGTAATGAGAATTCCTAATAGCACTAAGGAACAAACAGTGAAAAAAGGAGAAAGGAGGAACAAGGAGACAATCTATGTGAGAGGAAAAGAGGGGACAGCAGGAAATAGAGCTGAAGTCATTAATTTTCTATTCATATATATTTACAGAGCATGTGAGAGGCTATAACCTCAGTATCATAGACTATATCTAGACTATATAATAGCACTATAGTGCATATAAAATAAACAATGCATGTCATCAAGAAAGAATGTCTTGAAGTGTTATTTTTTTCACTTACGGTCTTTTCATATGACATTTAGAAACAGTCACATAACTCAGTAAACCATATTTATCAAATAGCTAATTTTGTTCCACTACCAAGAAAAAGACAGTCCCTAGTATGTATTTTTCTTCAATTTCCTGTAAGAGGTAAGTTCTGTCCACAAAGGATTTTGAGATCCACAAGGGCAAAAAAAAAAAAAAAAAAAAAAAAAAAAAAAAAAAAAATTAGGTTACATTGAACTCATGTTACAGGATTCTAGAGCTAAACCAGGAAATACAAATTTTCCTTGTTGGATTGGAAGGCTGAAGGTGTTACACAGGCCTGTGGGGTCACTTAAATTTAGAATTTATCCTATTTAAATGGATATATTACTTAAATAAGTATAAAATCTGAGTAGTTGTTTGAAAATAGAATTGGATTTGAATGGGAAACAAAAGGAAAAAAAGAAACAATTTAAAAGGAAATTTGAACAGATTACTGAAAGGATGTTTTCCATAAGACATTTCTAGGAAATACAAAGTTGATGTTCCAAAAAGCAGCAATGGTCATAGATATCCTATGGCTTCATTTATATGATCCTCTAGAAAAAGAAAAATTTAAAACAAAAAATCTGGACAGCAATTGCAGGGGCTGAGGATAGGGAAAGGGATGACAGTGAGGTAAGGGAACTTCTGGGGGTAATAGAAATATCCTATATTTTCAGTTTGACATTACTGTCAAAACTCAGAGAACTTACAGAAAAGGGTAAACTTTGTTTTATGTAAAAGTATGCATTCATAAAAATTACTTTAAGAACTTTTAAAATGATAGTGAACAAATATTAAACCCTGATTAGTGGGTTTACTAAAATATTTGCAAAGTTTACTCCTAGGTAATGTGCATGGTGAGTTGGTAACAGGTGGGAAATGGATGGTACTCTGACTTTTTGCGTTATAAAATTTCAAATTGTTTCATTTTATAATAAGGCTTTATATTATTTAATTTTAAATACAATAAAATAAATGGGGGTAGTAATGACATAATGATAGTTTAACAAATATATTGAAAGTTGAAAGTTGTTGAAACAGTACAGTAGCTTTAACACCATGTGATTGATAGCTAAGGGAACTTAGTCACATAATCACATAACCTTAATGGTTTAGCCAGAAGAATTAAAGTAACATCAACATAGGTGTCTATGGGGGGAGAATGGGTTACAGTCAAGCTCTTCAGCTTTCTCTACCATTTTCCTCCACTCACTCTCAAAAAGATATTGAGAGACTTCAACATTGGTAGCACTTTGATTGCTCATGGATAGAATTATTATTACAAAAAGACAAGTACATGATTGTGGCTTTCTCTCCACTTATTTTTGTTTGTTTGTTTGTTTTATTTTGTTTTTCCATATGGCTAAATCAATGGGATGAATGGAGTGGGACCTGTTACCATCCATAGATTTTTTTTTTGTTCACATATACATTCTGTTATGCCATGTCTTCAGATCCCAATCTTATGTAGCTCTCTGTGGGTGTTAGTAGATCATTATGTGGAATTATAAGGACAGAAAGTGTGAATTTTGGCATCAGCGTAAAATACATACTTCATCAAGTTTTAACAAACAGTTTGCATTGGAGTATTGGGCCTAAGCTTAGAAATAATAGAGTGGTACTTGAAAAAAACATCCATTGTGTTTAAAGTGTCTTCAGATATCTCATGAGTAGATATAACTCAACCAATGCAAGAATTAGGTATCACTGGCATCTCTGGCCTTAGTACATGTAATAGTAGCTCAATACTAATCAAACTACATTCATTTCAAGTCATATATTAAGAATCGTTGGTCAGCTTCTGGGTGATAACTCTCTGTGACCTATGGATTTGTCAATTGAAATAACAATAGGCAAGGCCAGCCTGATCAAATTATATATTAAAGGTAAAACCTGTGATCTTTTACTTAGATATAGATCTGGAGATTTAGAGGAGTGGTTTTTAACTTTAAGTTGCCATATGATAATAAAATTCATCACAAAACCATATAAGAAAGGAACTCAGGTAGGGTAAGGGATGAGTTCAAGGGCCAGAAAAATGTTGTAAACAAATTACAAGAACCTACACTGGTATTATATATATTTTGACAACAAAATTATGAGTCTATTTAAAATCTTCTAAAATCGGGGCGCCTGGGTGGCGCAGTCGGTTAAGCGTGCGACTTCAGCCAGGTCACGATCTCGCTGTCCGTGAGTTCGAGCCCTGCGTTGGGCTCTGGGCTGATGGCTCAGAGCCTGGAGCCTGTTTCCGATTCTGTGTCTCCCTCTCTCTCTGCCCCTCCCCTGTTCATGCTCTGTTTCTCTCTGTCCCAAAAAATAAATAAGTGTTGAAAAAAAATTAAAAAAAAATTAAAAAAAAAATAAAATCTTCTAAAATCTTCTTTTTTTTCACTTAAAATAATCAAAATCATTCATATAGACATGGTCTTAGATTAATTTTCTCCCACCTCCATCCCTGCCTTCTCTCATGTCATCCTCTTGATGTTTTTCTAAGATCTAGCCAGATTGATTTTTTTTTCAATTTTCAGGCATACAAAATTTTCTCTTGTTCCAGAAAACTACCCATATTTGCTTTTGTTTTGTTTTGTTTTGTTTTAGATCTCTATTTATAACATTTTTTAGAGAAAGCTTCCTCAGACCTCAATATAATGTAGGTTCTCTTGAATATATTCTCTCATAATGTCATCTGTTTACTTCATAGCACTTACTATAATTGGTAATTGTATTTGTGATGTATTCTGTTTGTTTTTTTTAATTTTATTTTTTATTTTTTTAAATTTATATCCAAATTAGCATATAGTGCAACAATGATTTCAGGGGTAGATCCCTTAGTGCCTCTTACCATTTAGCCCATACCCCCTCCCACAACCCCTCCAGTAACCCTCAGTTTGTTCTCCATATTTGTAAGTCTCTTCTGTTTGTCTCCCTCCCTGTTGTTGTATTATTTTTGTTTCCCTTCCCTTATATTCATCTGTTTTTTCTCAAAGTCCTCATATGAGTGAAGTCATATGATGTTTGTCATTCTCTGACTGACTAATTTCACTTAGCATAACACCCTTCAGTTCTATCAATGTAGTTGCAAATGGCAAGATTTCATTCTTTTTGATTGCCAAGTAATACTCCATATATATACACACACATATATACACCACACACACACATATACACATATACACCAATGTATACAATGCATTGTATTGTATACAATACACACACACACACACACACACACACACACACACACACATATACACCACATCTTCTTTTTTTTTTTTTTTTTTTTTTTTTTTTTTTTTTTTTATATATGAAATTTATTGTCAAATTGGTTTCCATACAACACCCAGTGCTCATCCCAAAAGGTGCCCTCCTCAGTACCCATCACCCACCCTCTCCTCCCTCCCACCCCCCATCAACCCTTAGTTTGTTCTCAGTTCTCAACAGTCTCTTATGCTTTGGCTCTCTCCCACTCTAACCTCTTTTTTTTTTTTTTTTTTTCCCCTCCCCCATGGGTTTCTCTTGAGTTTCTCAGGATCCACATAAGAGTGAAACCATATGGTATCTGTCTTTCTCTGTATGGCTTATTTCACTTAGCATCACACTCTCCAGTTCCATCCACGTTGCTACAAAAGGCCATATTTCATTTTTTCTCATTGCCACGTAGTACTCCATTGTGTATATAAACCACAATTTCTTTATCCATTCATCAGTTGATGGACATTTAGGCTCTTTCCATAATTTGGCTATTGTTGAGAGTGCTGCTATGAACATTGGGGTACAAGTGCCCCTATGCATCAGTACTCCTGTGTCCCTTGGATAAATTCCTAGCAGTGCTATTGCTGGGTCATAGGGTAGGTCTATTTTTAATTTTCTGAGGAACCTCCACACTGCTTTCCAGAGCGGCTGCACCAATTTGCATTCCCACCAACAGTGCAAGAGGGTTCCCGTTTCTCCACATCCTCTCCAGCATCTATAGTCTCCTGATTTGTTCATTTTGGCCACTCTGACTGGCGTGAGGTGATATCTGAGTGTGGTTTTGATTTGTATTTCCCTGATAAGGAGCGACGCTGAACATCTTTTCATGTGCCTGTTGGCCATCCGGATGTCTTCTTTAGAGAAGTGTCTATTCATGTTTTCTGCCCATTTCTTCACTGGGTTATTTGCTTTTCGGGTGTGGAGTTTGGTGAGCTCTTTATAGATTTTGGATACTAGCCCTTTGTCCGATATGTCATTTGCAAATATCTTTTCCCATTCCGTTGGTTGCCTTTTAGTTTTGTTGGTTGTTTCCTTTGCTGTGCAGAAGCTTTTTATCTTCATAAGGTCCCAGCAATTCACTTTTGCTTTTAATTCCCTTGCCTTTGGGGATGTGTCGAGTAAGAGATTGCTACGGCTGAGGTCAGAGAGGTCTTTTCCTGCTTTCTCCTCTAAGGTTTTGATGGTTTCCTGTCTCACATTCAGGTCCTTTATCCATTTTGAGTTTATTTTTGTGAATGGTGTGAGAAAGTGGTCTAGTTTCAACCTTCTGCATGTTGCTGTCCAGTTCTCCCAGCACCATTTGTTAAAGAGACTGTCTTTTTTCCATTGGATGTTCTTTCCTGCTTTGTCAAAGATGAGTTGGCCATACGTTTGTGGGTCTAGTTCTGGGGTTTCTATTCTATTCCATTGGTCTATGTGTCTGTTTTTCTGCCAATACCATGCTGTCTTGATGATGACAGCTTTGTAGTAGAGGCTAAAGTCTGGGATTGTGATGCCTCCTGCTTTGGTCTTCTTCTTCAAAATTACTTTGGCTATTCGGGGCCTTTTGTGGTTCCATATGAATTTTAGGATTGCTTGTTCTAGTTTCGAGAAGAATGCTGGTGCAATTTTGATTGGGATTGCATTGAATGTGTAGATAGCTTTGGGTAGTATTGACATTTTGATAATATTTATTCTTCCAATCCATGAGCAGGGAATGTCTTTCCATTTCTTTAAATCTTCTTCAATTACCTTCATAAGCTTTCTATAGTTTTCAGCATACAGATCCTTTACATCTTTGGTTAGATTTATTCCTAGGTATTTTATGCTTCTTGGTGCAATTGTGAATGGGATCAGTTTCTTTATTTGTCTTTCTGTTGCTTCATTGTTAGTGTATAAGAATGCAACTGATTTCTGTACATTGATTTTGTATCCTGCAACTTTGCTGAATTCATGTATCAGTTCTAGCAGACTTTTGGTGGAGTCTATCGGATTTTCCATGTATAATATCATGTCATCTGCAAAGAGCGAAAGCTTGACTTCATCTTTGCCAATTTTGACGCCTTTGATTTCCTTTTGTTGTCTGATTGCTGTTGCTAGAACTTCCAGCACTATGTTAAATAACAGCGGTGAGAGTGGGCATCCCTGTCGTGTTCCTGATCTCAGGGAAAAAGCTCTCAGTTTTTCCCCGTTGAGGATGATGTTAGCTGTGGGCTTTTCATAAATGGCTTTTATGATCTTTAAGTATGTTCCTTCTATCCCGACTTTCTCAAGAGTTTTTATTAAGAAAGGGTGCTGGATTTTGTCGAAGGCCTTTTCTGCATCGATTGACAGGATCATATGGTTTTTCTCCTTTTTTTTGTTAATGTGATGTATCACGTTGATTGATTTGCGAATGTTGAACCAGCCCTGCATCCCAGGAATGAATCCCACTTGATCATGGTGAATAATTCTTTTTATATGCCGTTGAATTCGATTTGCTAGTATCTTATTGAGAATTTTTGCATCCATATTCATCAGGGATATTGGCCTGTAGTTCTCTTTTTTTACTGGGTCTCTGTCTGGTTTAGGAATCAAAGTAATACTGGCTTCATAGAATGAGTCTGGAAGTTTTCCTTCCCTTTCTATTTCTTGGAATAGCTTGAGAAGGATAGGTATTATCTCTGCTTTAAACGTCTGGTAGAACTCCCCTGGGAAGCCATCTGGTCCTGGACTCTTATTTGTTGGGAGATTTTTGATAACCGATTCAATTTCTTCGCTGGTGATGGGTCTGTTCAAGCTTTCTATTTCCTCCTGATTGAGTTTTGGAAGAGTGTGGGTGTTCAGGAATTTGTCCATTTCTTCCAGGTTGTCCAATTTGTTGGCATATAATTTTTCATAGTATTCCCTGATAATTGTTTGTATCTCTGAGGGATTGGTTGTAATAATTCCATTTTCATTCATGATTTTATTTATTTGGGTCATCTCCCTTTTCTTTTTGAGAAGCCTGGCTAGAGGTTTGTCAATTTTGTTTATTTTTTCAAAAAACCAACTCTTGGTTTCGTTGATCTGCTCTACAGTTTTTTTAGATTCTATATTGTTTATTTCTGCTCTGATCTTTATTATTTCTCTTCTTCTGCTGGGTTTAGGCTGCCTTTGCTGTTCTGCTTCTATTTCCTTTAGGTGTGCTGTTAGATTTTGTATTTGGGATTTTTCTTGTTTCTTGAGATAGGCCTGGATTGCAATGTATTTTCCTCTCAGGACTGCCTTCGCTGCATCCCAAAGCGTTTGGATTGTTGTATTTTCATTTTCATTTGTTTCCATATATTTTTTAATTTCTTCTCTAATTGCCTGGTTGACCCACTCATTCGTTAGTAGGGTGTTCTTTAACCTCCACGCTTTTGGAAGTTTTCCAGACTTTTTTCTGTGGTTGATTTCAAGCTTCATAGCATTGTGGTCTGAAAGTATGCATGGTATGATTTCAATTCTTGTAAACTTATGAAGGGCTGTTTTGTGACCCAGTATATGATCTATCTTGGAGAATGTTCCATGTGCACTCGAGAAGAAAGTATATTCTGTTGCTTTGGGATGCAGAGTTCTAAATATATCTGTCAAGTCCATCTGATCCAATGTCTCATTCAGGGCCCTTGTTTCTTTATTGACCGTGTGTCTAGTTGATCTATCCATTTCTGTAAGTGGGGTGTTAAAGTCCCCTGCTATTACCACATTCTTCTCAATAAGGTTGCTTATGTTTATGAGTAATTGTTTTATATATTTGGGCGCTCCGGTATTCGGTGCATAGACATTTATAATTGTTAGCTCTTCCTGATGGATAGACCCTGTCACTATTATATAATGTCCTTCTTCATCTCTTGTTACAGCCTTTAATTTAAAGTCTAGTTTGTCTGATATAAGGATGGCTACTCCAGCTTTCTTTTGGCTTCCAGTAGCATGATAAATAGATCTCCATCCCCTCACTCTCAATCTAAAGGTGTCCTCAGGTCTAAAATGAGTCTCTTGTAGACAGCAAATAGATGGGTCTTGTTTTTTTATCCATTCTGATACCCTAAGTCTTTTGGTTGGCGCATTTAATCCATTTACATTCAGTGTTATTATAGAAAGATATGGGTTTAGAGTCATTGTGATGTCTGTATGTTTTTTATGCTTGTAGTGATGTCTCTGGTACTTTGTCTCACAGGGTCCCCCTTAGGATCTCTTGTAGGGCTGGTTTAGTGGTGACAAATTCCTTCAGTTTTTGTTTGTTTGGGAAGACCTTTATCTCTCCTTCGATTCTAAATGACAGACTTGCTGGATAAAGGATTCTCGGCTGCATATTTTTTCTGTCTAGCACACTGAAAATCTCGTGCCAATTCTTTCTGGCCTGCCAAGTTTCAAAAGAGAGATCAGTCACGAGTCTTATAGGTCTCCCTTTATATGTGAGGGCACGTTTACCCCTTGCTGCTTTCAAAATTTTCTCTTTATCCTTGTATTTTGCCAGTTTCACTATGATATGTCGTGCAGAAGATCGATTCAAGTTACGTCTGAAGGGAGTTCTCTGTGCCTCTTGGATTTCAATGCCTTTTTCCTTCCCCAGTTCAGGGAAGTTCTCAGCTATTATTTCTTCAAGTACCCCTTCAGCACCTTTCCCTCTCTCTTCCTCCTCTGGGATACCAATAATGCGTATATTATTTCTTTTTAGTGTATCACTTAGTTCTCTAATTTTCCCCTCGTACTCCTGGATTTTTTTATCTCTCTTTTTCTCAGCTTCCTCTTTTTCCATAACTTTATCTTCTAGTTCACCTATTCTCTCCTCTGCCTCTTCAATCCGAGCTGTGGTGGTTTCCATTTTGTTATGCATTTCGTTTAAAGCGTTTTTCAGCTCCTCGTGACTGTTCCTTAGTCCCTTGATCTCTGTAGCAAGAGATTCTCTGCTGTCCGCTATACTGTTTTCAAGCCCAGCGATTAATTTTATGACTATTATTCTAAATTCACTTTCTGTTATATTATTTAAATCCTTTTTGATCAGCTCATTAGCTGTTGTTATTTCCTGGAGATTCTTCTGAGGGGAATTCTTCCGCTTGGTCATTTTGGATAGTCCCTGGCGTGGTGAGGACCTGCAGGGCACTTCCCCTGTGCTGTGGTGTATAACTGGAGTTGGTGGGCGGAGCCGCAGTCAGACCTGATGTCTGCTCCCAGCCCACCGCTGGGGCCACAGTCAGACTGGTGCGTGCCTTCTCTTCCCCTCTCCTAGGGGCGGGATTCACTGTGGGGTGGGGTGGTCTGTCTGGGCTACTTGCACACTGCCAGGCTTGTGATGCTGGGGATCTGGCGTCTTAGCTGGGGTGGGTAGGCAAGGTGCACAGGGGCAGGAGGGGCAGGCTTAGCTTGCTTCTCCTTAGGTGATCCACTTCAGGAGGGGCCCTGTGGCAGCAAGAGGGAGTCAGATCCGCTGCCGGAGGTTTGGCTCCGCAGAAGCGCAGAGTTGGGTGTTTGCGCGGAGCGAGCAAGTTCCCTGGCAGGAACTGGTTCTCTTTGGGATTTTGGCTGGGGGATGGGCGGGGAAGATGGCGCTGGCGAGCGCCTTTGTTCCCCACCAAACTGAGCTCTGTCGTCCGGGGGCTCAGCAGCTCTCCTTCCCTTTGTCCTCCAGCCTTCCCGCTTTCTGAGCAGAGCTGTTAACTTATGACCTCCCAGACGCTAAGTTGCGCTTGCTGTCGGAACACAGTCCGTCAGGCCCCTCCGCTTTTTGCAAGCCAGACTCGGGGGCTCTGCTTGGCCGGTGAGCCGCCCCTCCGCCCCGGCTCCCTCCCGCCAGTCCGTGGAGCGCGCACCGCCACGCCGCCCTTCCTACCCTCTTCCGTGGGCCTCTCGTCTGCGCTTGGCTCCGGCGACTCCGTTCTGCTAATCCTCTGGTGGTTTTCTGGGTTATTTAGGCAGGTGTAGGTGGAATCTAAGTGATCAGCAGGACGCGCGGTGAGCCCAGCGTCCTCCTACGCCGCCATCTTCCCTCTCCTCCCACATCTTCTTTATCCATTCATCCATCGATGGACATTTGGACTCTTTGAATACATTGGCTAATGTTATAGTGCTGCTATAAACATGGGGGTGCATGTGCCCCTTCAACGTTTATTTATTTTTGGGACAGAGAGAGACAGAGCATGAACGGGGGAGGAGCAGAGAGAGAGGGAGACACAGAATCGGAAACAGGCTCCAGGCTCTGAGCCATCAGCCCAGAGCCTGATGCGGGGCTCGAACTCACGGACCGCGAGATCGTGACCTGGCTGAAGTCGGACGCTTAACCGACTGCGCCACCCAGGCGCCCCTGCATGTGCCCCTTCAAAACAGCACACCTGTATCCCTTGGATAAATGCCTAGTAGTGCAACTTCTGGGTCGTAGGGTAGTTCCATTTTTAGTTTCTTGAGGAACCTCCATACTGTTTTCCAGAGTGGCTGCACCAGCTTGCATTCCCACCAACAATGCAAAAGAGATCCTCTTTCTCCACATCCTTGCCAACATCTGTTGTTGCCTGAGTTGTTAATGTTAGCCATTCTGACATGTGCAAGGTGGTATCTCATTGTGGTTTTGATTTGTATTTCCCTGATTATGAGTGATGTTGAGCATTTTTTCATATGTCGGTTGGCCATCTGGATGTCGTCTTTGGAGAAGTATCTATTCATGTCTTTTGCCCATTTCTTCACTGGATTGTTTATTTTTTGGGTGTTGAGTTTGAAAAGTTCTTTATAGATTTTGGATACTAACCCTTTATTTGATATGTCATTTGCAAATATCTTCTCCCATTCTATCGGTTGCCTTTTAGTTTTGCTGATTGTTTCCTTGGCTGTGCAGAAGCTTTTTATTTTGATGAGATCCCAGTAGTTCATTTTTGCTTTTGTTTCCCTTGCCTCTGGAGACGTGTTGAGTAAGAAGTTGCTGTGGCCAAGATCAAACAGGGTTTTGCTTGCTTTCTTTTCGAGGATTTTGAGGGCTTCCTGTCTTACATTTAGGTCTTTCGTCCATTTTGAGTTTATTTTTTTGTATGGTGTAAGAAAGTGGTCCAAGTTCATTCTTCTGCATGTCGCTGTCCAGTTTTCCCAGCACCACTTGCTGAAGAGACTGTCTTTATTCCATTGGATATTCTTTCCTGCTTTGTCAAAGATGAGTTGGCCATACGTTTGTGGGTCCATTTCTGGGTTCTCTATTCTGTTCCATTGATCTGAGTGTCTGTTCTTGTGCCAGTACCATACTGTCTTGATGATTACAGCTTTGTAGTATAGCTTGAAGTCTGGGATTGTGATGCCTCCAGCTTTGGTTTTCTTTCTCAAGATTTCTTTGGCTAGTAGGGGTCTTTACAAATTTTAGGTTCCATACAAATTTTAGGATATTTGTTCTAGCTCTGTGAAGAATGCTGGTGTTATTTTGATAGAGATTGCATTGAATATGTAGATTGCTTTGGGTAGTATTGGCATCTTAATGATATTTGTTCTTCCTATCCAGGAGCATGGAATCTTTTTCCATTTTTTTTTTTGTGTCTTCTTCAGTTTCTTTCATAAGCTCTCTATGGTTTTCAGTGTATAGATTTTTCACCTGTTTGGTTAGATTTATCCTAGATATTTTATGGGTTTTGGTGCAACTGTAAATGGGATCAATTCCTTGATTTCTCTATCTGTGGTTTCATTGTTAGTGTATAGGAATGCAACCTATTTCTGTGCGTTGATTTTGTACCCTGCAACTTTGCTGAATTCATGAGTCAGTTCTAACAGTTTTCTGGTGGAATCTTTCGGGTTTTCCTTATAGAGTATCATGCCATCTGCGAAGAGTGAAAGTTTGACCTCCTCCTGACCGATTTGGATGCCTTTTATTTCTTTGTGTTGTCTGATGGCTGAGACTAAGACTTCCAATACTATGTTGAATAACAGTGGTGACAGTGGACATCCCTGTCTTGTCCCTGTCCTTAGGGGGGAAGCTTTCAGTTTTCCCCCTTTGAGGATTATGTTAGTGTTCGGTCTTTCATATATGACTTATATGATCTCAAGGTGTGATCCTTCTATCCCTACTTTCTTGAGGGTTTTTATCAAGAAAGAATGCTGTATTTTGTCAATTGCTTTCTCTACACCTGAGAGGATCATATTGTTCTTGTCCGTCCTTTTATTGATGTGATGAATCACATTAATTGTTTTGTGGATATTGAACCAGCCCTGCATCCCAGGTATAAATCCCACCTGGTCGTGGTGAATAATTTTTTTAATGCAAATGTTGGAACAGGTTGGCTAATATCTTGTTGAGGATTTTTGCATCCATGTTCATCAGGGAAATTGGTCTATAGTTCTCCTTTTTAGTGGGGTCTCTGTCTGGTTTTGGAATCAAGGTAATGCTGGCTTCATAGAAAGAGTTTGGAAGTTTTCCTTCCATTTCTTTTTTTTTTGGAACAGCTTCAAGAGAACAGGTGTTAACTCTTCCTTAAATGTTTGGTAGAATTCCCCTGGAAAGCCACCTGGCCCTGGACTCTTGTTTTTGGGGAGATTTTTGATTACTGATTCGATTTCCTTACTGATTATGGTTCTGTTCAAATTTTCTATTTCTTCCTGTTTCAGTTTTGGTAGTGTATATGTTTCTAGGAATTTGTCCATTTCTTCCAGATTACCCATTTTATTGGCATATAATTGCTCATAATATTCTCTTATTATTGTTTTTATTTCTACTGTGTTGGTTGTGATCTCTCCTCTTTCATTCTTGATTTTATGTATTTGGGTCCTTTCCTTTTTCTTTTTGATCACACTGGCTGGTGGTTTATCAATTTTGTTAATTCTTTCAAAGAACCACCTTCTGGTTTCATTGATCTGTTCTACTGTTTTTTGGGTTTTGATAGCATTAGTTTCTGCTCTAATCTTTATTATTTCCTGTCTTCTGCCAGTTTTGGGTTGTATTTGCTGTTCTTTTTCCAGCTCTTTAAGGCGTAAGGTTAGGTTGTGTATCTGAGATCTTTCTTCCTTCTTTAGGAAGGCCTGAATTGCTATATACTTTCCTGTTATTACCACCTTTGCTGCGGCCCAGAGGTTTTGAGTTGTGGTGTTATCATTTTCATTGACTTCCATATGCTTTTTAATTTCCTTTTAACTTCTTGGTTAGCCCATTCATTCTTTAGTAGGATATCCTTCAGTCTGCAAGTATTTGTTACATTTCCAAATTTTTTCTTCTTGTTGATTTCGAGTTTCATAGCGTTGTGGTCTGAAAATATGCACAGTATGATCTCGATCTTTTTTGTACTTACTTAGGGCTGATTTGTGTCCCAGTATATGGTCTGTTCTGGAGAATGTTACAGAGGCACTGGAGAAGAATGTATATTCTGCTGCTTTAGGATGAAATATTCTGAATGTATCTGTTAATCCATCTGGTCCAGTGTATCATTCAAAGCCATTGTTTCCTTGTTGATTTTTTGATTAGATGATCTGTCCATGGCTGTGAGTTGGGTGTTGAAGTCTCCTACTATTATGGTATTATTATCGATGAGTTTCTTTATATTTGTGATTAATTGATTTATATATTTGGGTCCTCTCACATTTGGCACATAAATGTTTACAATTCTTTGGTCTTCTTGGTGGACAGACCTTTTATTATGATATAATGCCCTCTGCATCTCTTGATACAGTCTTTATTTTAAAGTCTAGATTGTCTGATATAAGTATGGCTACTCTGGCTTTCTTTTGTTGATGATTAGCATGACAGATGGTTCTCCATCCCCTTATTTTCAATCTGAAGGTGTCTTTAGGTCTAAAGCGGGTCTCTTGTAAACAGCATATAGATGGGTTTGTTTTCTTATCCATTCTGTTACCCTATGTCTTTTGATTGGAGCATTGAGTCCATTGACGTTTACAGTGAGTACTGAAAGATATGAATTTATTGCCAATATGATGCTTGTAGAGTTGGAGTTCCTGGTGGTGTTCTCTGGTCCTTTCTAGACGTTGTTGCTTTTGGTCTTTTTTTTTTTTCTTCTTTTTTCTTTTTCATCTTTTCTCCCTTCAGAGAGTCCCTCTTAAAATTTCTTGCAGGGCTGGTTTAGTGGTCACAAACTCCTTTAATTTTTGTTTGTCTGGGAAACCTTTAATCTCTCCCCTTCTGTTTTGAATGACAGCCTTGCTGGATAAAGAATTCTTGGCTGCATGTTTTTCTGATTCAGCATATTGAATATATCCTGCCACTGCTTTCTGGCCTGCCATGTTTCTGTGGATAGGTCTGCTGCAAACCTGATCTGTCTTCCCTTGTAGGTTAGGGACCTATTTTCCTTTGCTGCTTTCATGATTCTCTCCTTGCCTGAGTATTTTGTGAATTTGACTATGACACGCCTTGTTGATGGTCGGTTTTTGTTGATATAATGGGGGTCTTCTGTGCTTCCTGGATTTTGATGTCTTTCCCCAAGGTAGGAAAGTTTTCCGCTATGATTTGCTCACATACCCCTTCCATCCCTATTTCTCTCCTCTCTCTTCCTCTTCTGGGACCCCTATGATTTTGATTTTGTTACTTTTTAATGAGTCACTGATCTCTCTAATTCTCAAATTGTGCTCCTTTTGCCTTAATCTCCCTCTTTTTTTCTGCTTCATTATTCTCTATAATTTTGTCCTCTATATCGCTGATTCTCTGTTCTGCCTCATCCATCTTTGCCGCCGCAGCATCCATCTGTGATTGCAGCTCAGTTATAGCATTTTTTAATTTCATTCTATTTTTTACTTCTTTTATCTCTGCAGAAAGGGATTCTAATCTATTTTCGACTCCAGCTAGTATTCTTACATCCTGACTCTAAATTCTGGTTCAGACATCTTGCTTGTATCTGTGTTGGTTAAGTCCCTGGCTGTTGTTTCTTCATGCTCTTTCTTTTGGGGTGAATTCCTTTTTTCTTTTTTTTTTTGTCATTTTGAAGGGACAAAAGGAATTAGTGAGGTAGAAAAATTAAAATTAAAAAATATTAAAATTAAAAAATTAAACACACACACACACGCACACAAAATTGAAGAAATGATGCTAGATCCTAGGTGTGTTTTGGTCAGGTGTTGAAAGCGGTTTGACAGATTAGAGAAAAAAAAGTGGGGGTGGAGGAAATCGTTTGAGAATTTGAAAAAAATGAATAGAATAAAATGAGATGATGGGAGTAAAATAGAATTTGAAAAAAAATACACAAAAGTAAAGAATATAGTAGAAAAAAATTAAGGAAAAATATTTTTAATAAAAGTTAAAAATAAAAATGAATTTTTTCTCTTTCTGTATTCAAGAAAAAGAAACGAAAAAGAGAAAAAAGAAAAAAAATGGAAATCGTTTGAAAATGTGAAAAAGTGAATACACTGTAGTAGACTAAAATAAAATGATGGAATTAAAATAGAATTTGAAAAAAATTACACAAAAATAAGAAATATGGTAAAAGAATTAAAAACATTTTTAATAAAAAGTGAAAATAAAAATGAATTTTTTCTCTTTCTGTATTCAAGAAAAAGAAAATAAGTGAAAAAGAGAAAAAAAAGAAAGAAAATTGAATAGATGGACCTGCTACCAGATTGAAATGGCACTGAAATCACTTTGGTTTCCCCTAGAAGTCAGACTATGAAGTGCTTTATAGTCCATAAACTAAGCAGATGGTGAGACTTGTGTTCTTGAAGAGCGAGGTTGGCCCAGTTGGGCAGGGCTCAGTGTAAAGGCTCCATTATCCACTAGATGGTGCTGTTAGCCTACTGGGGTGGGTTGTTGTGGTGCTCATAGGTGCATATGCACATGCACGGGAGCGGTGAAAATGGCGTCACCCAGCTACCCTGGGTGCTCCAGTAACGCAGCTCTGTTCTCCTGGATCAGCAATTGCACACCCATCCTCTGTCTTCAGCTTTTATCCACTCCCCACTTTTTCAGTGTCCATGACCAAGCCACAGGCTGTACCTCTCCCGAGTTTTGTCTCAGATGTGGCTGTTTTCCCCGGCCCCTTACTTCTGAAGGACTGTGGCTTTGACCCGTTTCCCCCCTCTGTGGGAGGGTCTCACCGAGCAATGGCCAAATGTCGGCTGTACCCAGGAACGCTTGCTGGACCCTGATGCTACCCGTGCCCCGACACTGGGGCCAGGTGCCAGCCTTCCCCAGAAAAAGTTCGTGAGACAGTGTAGCAGCAGCTTTTCAGGGATTATGGAAAATCACAACACACCTGGCACCAGACTTCACCTTTAAGGACCTTGTTCCTTCACCAGCTAATGTGGCAGTTCTCTGGGGTCTGCTGGGACCAAGTGGCTTCAACAGCCTCTACCAAATGTCCTTCCAACAGTGGAACTGATTTTTTCCGTGTGGCCCAAGAACCTGCCGGACCCCACTCTGCTCCTGGGGATTCGCCCTTCCCACCAGAGCACCGCCAGGTATCGAGCTGGGGAGTTGCAGCCTTTGTGCTCCCCTTGTTAAGACTATAGTCTTAATGGAATTTAACCCCTCTCTTTTCTCCTTTCTCCCTTTATAGTTTAGTCCCTGTGGCTGTTTCCAACTTTCCACTTTCTCTCCAGATGCTTTTGGGGAATGGTGCTTTTCCTGTATCTCCCCCTCCCCCATTTCCGTCCTCTCTCTCGACCTGCAAAAGCACCTCCCTGACCTCTGTGGCTTCTTGCTCCCTAAGTTCACCTCTCAATGCCACGTACCTGCTGAATTCTGTGGTCAAGTTGTGCCAATTGTTGTGTTGATCCTCCAATCAGTTTTCTAGGTGTGCAGAGTGGTTTAGTGTTAATCTGGCTGTATTTCATGGACATGAGACACACAAAAAACTTCCATGCTGTTCTGCCTTCTTGGCTTCTCCCTGATATATTCAGTTTTTAACTAGCTTTCTTTTAACTAACTGTAAGCTCTAGAAACTATGAATCTGATTGCTGGCTTTGCTACCACTGAATCCTTAACCACACAATGACTGCTACCTTGTAAGCACCCAGTAAATGTTGAGTGGCTGAATATTCTGTTATTTATGTAAACACCATTTTCTCGAGAGTAGATATTACCTTGTTATGTGTGTAATTCCAGGAATTCCTAGTACAGTATTTTACATATTGCTCTTAATATGTGAAAACTGGTAGCAGGTTCAAAGTACACAGCAAATCATCATCAATTAATTAGTACTCATTAAGACCCTCCTAGGTGGTTGACACTGAGTTACTCATTATATTTGTAGATTTCACTTTTCTGTTCTGTAAAATTAAGGTTGTGCTAGGTAATATCAAAGTTTTTTAAAGCACTTGCATTCCTGACTTTTAAACTATTCTGCTTACCTGTCAATGCTAATTCCATTAATTTAGAAAGTGAAAGCCTCTTATACATGATCTTCCTTCAAGGAACTTGTTAAATAGAAGAGTTAAATAGGACAAGGAAATCTCAATTTTGCCATAAAAGGTTTTAACAGTTTCTCAAATTTGAGGAAGAAAATGCCTGAATAATATTGAGAATACAAGTTTGATATTGAAGATAAATATACCTTTTGACTAGACTTCTTAGAATATGTTAAAATTAAAATTAGTGGAACTGATACTTGCATGGCAAAAGACTTGTTAGGTAACTAAGGCAATATTCTAGTGAAAGAGAAAAGTAATTGACAAGCTCATGTTTTCTCACAAAGCACTTGTCTGATACCAATTTTATAGCATATATAATATTGCTTGATGATATTATGTTATCTTTTGCACACCTATTATCACTAAAATTTTAAGTTGATACACCATCATATTTTTATTCCAAAATTCATCTAAAAGAAAACTCTAAAGAATCATATGTTGAGGAATGACATATTGTTTCCTCAGAGTAAAAATAATAGATCATTTCTAAAATGAGAAAAGGCAAAATTAATAGAATATATCTCCAAAATTGAATATCTTTACATATCAGCACTCATGATGCCATTTCAAAGAAGAAATAATGTCATACTTGAAGGTCAAAATAAAAGATAAGAGAAACTCAGGCTCATTAACATCTCAGAACATTTCTGGAACTGATTTAATTAAAGATCATAGAATAAATTGTGCACTGTTCCTCAAAGATAATACTTTTATAAAAACCCTAACATACGTTTAGCCTTTATTTATACTCACAAGTTTAATTTTATGTATGTGGAATTTTTCACATGCTAAAGAAGATCATATTTACAAATTAACAAATGACATAATTTAAAATATGAAATCAAATGTTATATTTGTATTATGTATCTATATGGATATGTACTCTAATATATGGCTCAAATCTCAATATTCCAAATATAGAAGGCAGATCCCATGGAAACAAAATTAAGTTTCAGTAGCCATTCCAGATTATAATATTTGATTGCTTGGGTTCATTTGGCTGTTTTCCTTCTTATAACACCATACTTTACTTTTTCCACATGGAGAATGCTGTATGCAAAGTTATGTCTAACATAAATGAGCAACCTCATGTCCTACATTCCACAACATATAAACAAAACTTAATACAGCTACAAAATATTAGGTCCTTCTTATGCTTATTTTACATCTTTAATGTTTCTTTCTTTCCTTTGGAGGAGGCAAACATGCAAGGCAATGAATTGAGTAATAGGGGGGAAATATAGAGGATTTTATAAGAAGTCCTAGTGAAATTATTTCTTTATGAGACCTGAGATTCCTAGTTACTGCTATATTCTCCTGCTGGATATGGCAAAGAAAGTGGAGGTTGGGCAGGGTGGCTGGAAAGGGGATAGAGAAAGAGATCACTAACTGAAGATGATGTTTTTAAGTATGCTTATCTCTGTTTACTCCTAAGAATACATATTGTCAATAAGACAGATGACTATGCAATATTTTCAAAAAACAGTAATATGTTCCTCCTCCTCTGAGAACATGATTCCATGAACAGTTCTACTTCTACTTTGCAAACTTCTCAAGATATTCTTACAGAGGTTCTTCTGCAGAAACTCACCTGCACCATGGTAATTTCTCCAAGGTCAACCCATATCTCGTAAAGAGATATTCATATGTGAGGTTCACAAGGCTTTGGATAATTGAAGAATGCCTCATGAAGGCACAAAGCAATAGCAGAATGATCAATATCTAAATATTCCTTGCAATCGTGCTGATAGGAAAGAAAATTCTTTAGCTTAACATTTCCTAGAATCCTGATATTTCTATTTTATTGCAATAAAATACTATATAAATTAAATACCAAACACAATCTTGCTCAGAGAAGAAGATACCTCTAACGTTGGGTAAGCCCTAGTACACAGGGGATAGTATGTCGGGAAGGAAAAGTGTTGAGAATGAAAGTACAATGACCCTTAACATGAATTTGAACTGTGTGGATCTGCTTAATAAGTGCATTTTCCCCCATAAATTCAGTACAGGACTGTAAATGTATTTTTCTCTTCCTTATGATTTTCTTTATAACATTTTTTTTCTCTAGTTTACCTTTTTGTAATAATGCAGTATGTAACATATAATGGATAAAATGTGTGTTGTATATGTTATTAGTAAGGCTTCTGGTCATCAGTTCGCTTTTAGTAGTTAAGCTTTTGGTGAGTTGAAAGTTGTGCATGGATTTTTTACTGAATTGAAAGTTTGTGCATCTAACCCTCATATTATTCAGGGTCAAGTGTAGTTGGTATTAAGGTTTCAAACTAAAGCATTGCCATTAAAAGTTTGACCCTAGTATCTACCCATATCTGATGCCAGGAGCATAGGATAGAGAAAGAGCACCATTTTTGTTTGTTTTATTAGAAGGGACTGATGAAAATTTTCAAATATAGCAAGAGTTTGAGGCCCAATAAAAGATGAGGGAGATAAAAGAGAAGGGATAGCACTCTCTTGCTTTTGAGAGTAAAGATTAAAGTTAGATTGATGAGACTGTTTCCAGGTATCATTCCCACATCATGGCTTGTGGTAAGGTGTCTACTCTATAATTAGAATAAAACTTGATTATGTTCAGTTTTTAAGTGAATGGAAGGCGAAATAGAGGAAATGGAACATATCAGTTAATAAACACCTATTCTGTACCATATTAGGGGAGATACTCATCTTACTCTATCATTACAAAGACTCTTAGAAGAAAATGCTATTGTATTTACTTCAAGAATAATAAAATGTAACTCAGTAATTTAGATTCAGTAACTTATCCATATACCCACAGCCATAAGGATAAGCTATAAATCAAACCTAAGGCTAAATGTTTCTAAAATCAAACTCCATTTGTGAGAGTACACTGCCTTTCAGGGTCAACTACATAATTTGCAGGGCACAAAGCAAATTGAAAATGTGGTTACCTTGTTCAAAAAACAGGAGAAAAGCGTCTCTAAAGATATTAAAATATCAAACTCTTTTCTTTTTTTCTGTGGTCTTTTCCTTGATTTGTCACAGTGTTTTTAATTTGTGATTTAATATTTTTCTAAATTTAAAAAAATGGCATGAATTACCTATTTATCTTTGTATTGTGCAATGTGATTTTAACAGGGAAATATAAGAGCACTTAATTTATATTCAGAATCACCAAAAATATATTATCTGTATGTTAAAACTCATATATACATATAGTGGAAATGCTACACTAAATTTACCGAACTGTTCTCATGTTCTTCATGATCTGTGTATGGTCTATCAACTCTCCAAACTTACTGAAGATTAAGGAAGGGTTGAAAAAAAAAAAAGGAATCATGGCATACTTTATCTTTCTTTTTCGTTCTATGTCTTTATTTTCTGGATAAGTAGTTAGCTAATATGGGAAGTAACATAGGTAAGAAATGATATGATAGGGTTTCTTGATGGTTCATGTTAGTTAGAATGCCATTACTTTCTGTGGTTGAAGCAAGTTATAATATAAATGAAAAGTATAGTCTCTCTTGACCCTATACTGGCATTGAGTCTCACTGAATTTCCACACATTTTGAGTCTTACAGAATTCTCTGCTCATGGGATGTCACAGCACTACAGTCCATGTGTGTATGAGATAATGCAGGTAAAGTTGACTTGAACAGGGTAAGCACTCAACAAGGAAGCTGGTATTATTATGACAATTATTATTTTCCAAACAGTTGAAGTGGAGATTTGTCTTCTCAGTGACGTTTCATAGGTATCTTTAAAACAAGAACAACTAACAAAATGACTAGTCTAAATATGTAAACATTCTACATTTGATTAAAAGCCCTAAATTTCATTCCATATGTATGCCAAACTGTGGTTATGAAAGTTTATATGAAAGAGTTAACAGAACAAATTCCTTTAACATTTTTATATAAAAGGAGGACAATAATGTAACACAGTGTGTATTCTCCAAATATGATGAATTTATTATTGATACTTCTGTGTTCTCAGCAGTTCCTGAAAAGCTACAAGAGTGTGTACATATATACATTTTTAGGACTTTGGCTTCCTATAGAAGGCTATGGAGCACAGTTATATCTAAATTGAGTCCACTGAGTTTCTTCTAAAAGCGAATAAGTAAATATAATCATGACATAATTTCATTAGAAAGAGATAAGAAATGAAATAACTGCCATTCTGCTATTAACTAAATGTACGTAAAACTTTGCAGTAGAAAATATTAAAAGTATACCATAAAGAGGTAATATACTTAGGAGGGAAATAGGAAATAAAAAGAAAGATTTAGAGGAAGGTATTGAAGGAGAGGTAATGATAAAGTTAAGGAGGGAGTGTGTAGCCCAGAAGTGTTCTTGTAATTTTATTTTTGGGGGTTTTATACATCGTGAATAATGAGAATTTATGAAGGATTTTGGTAAGTGGTATTTATCAGCATTAACCACTTGTTGCATGTGACCTACATAGGCGCCTGCCTTCTGGACAGAGATAAAATCAATTAGGCCAAAATTAAATTATGTTTAGACACATACATTTTGGGACAAACCCAGCCAACATCAAGAGGTTGTATTGAAAAAGAAATAGATACTGGTTAATACTAACTCTTGCTTCTCATAATGCTGTATACAATTTTCCAATATCATAAGTATAGACAAGAAGTATAAGTGATCAAGAATACTTGTATTCATACTTTATTAAGGATGTGCAGAAAAAATGGAGTACAAATCAACAAAGCTATAAGAAAATTGTGTCATATAATATCACAGTATACATATTTATTTGTACAAACTAGTATTTTTAGTTTTTTTAATGTTTATTTATTTTTGAGAGAGACAAAAGTGTGAGTGGGGGAGGGGCAGGGAGAGACAGAGAGAGACAGAGAGACAGAATCTGAAACAAGCTCCAGGCTCTGAGTTGTCAGCACAGAGCCCGATGCAGGGCTCAAACACACAAACTGCGAGATCATGACCTGAGCCAAAGTCGATGTTTAACTAACTGAGTCACCCAGGCACCCCGCACAAACTAATATTAATATATATTTTAAAATATATCCCCAAGAGATTTGGATTTATTTCTTTTTATTCTTTGCATATTTATTAGTGGTTTGTGATTTGTGGTTACCATCACAATAACACTTTCTCCATATACAATTCTATATTAAGTTGATGGATGTTTGAATTTGAACCCATTCTTTACTTCTCTTCTATCCATGTTTTAGGTATATGGTGTCATATTTTACATCCTTTTATTTAATGAATACCATGATTGATTTTTTATAGGAAAATATTTATTTTTACTGCCTTTGTGTTTCCTACCTTCATACTGTCATTTTTTGTCTTTCCTTTTCACCTAAAATTTCTCCTTTAATATTTCTTATAGGGCTGATTTAATGGTCATGGACTTCTTTAGTTTTTGTTTCTCTGGGAAATTCTTTATCTCTCCTTCTATTCTAAATGATAGCCTTGCTGGATAGACTATTCTTGGCTGTAGGTTTTTCCCTTCCAGCACTTTTAATATATCAAGCCACTCCTTTCTGGCTTGGAAGGTTTCTACTGAAAAATCTGCCTATAGCCTTATGGGATTTCCTTTGTATGTAATTCTTCTTTTGTTTTCCCACTTTTAATATTTTTCCTTATCACTATATTTTACCATATTTTTCTCTATTAACTTATTTGCCATTTAAATTGCATTATGCCTTGGTGTGGATCTTTTTTTGGTGATTTTGTTGGGAATTCTCTGCATCTCCTGGATCTAGATATCTGTTTCTTTCCCCAGATTAAAGTTTCCAGCTATTATTTCCTCTTTTCCCTTTTGTCTCCTCTTATTCTTGGAGTCGTATAATATGAATGGTAATTACATTTGATCGAGTCATTGAGCTCCCCAAGTCTATTCTCGTTTTGCATAATTCTTTTTCTCTCTTTGTTCAGCTTGATTATTTTCCATTACTCTGTCTTCTAGGTTATTAATTTGTTCCTTTGATTCTCCCATCCTTCTATTCATTCCATCGAGAGTGTTTCTCATTTAGTTTACAAAGTCCTTCATCTCTTTCTTTTTTATTTTTTAACGTTTATTTATTTTTGAGACAGAGAGAGACAGAGCATGAACAGGGGAGGGTCAGAGAGAGGGAGACACAGAATCTGAAACAGGCTCCAGGCTCTGAGCTGTTAGCACAGAGCCCGACGCAGGGCTTGAACTCATAGACCGTGAGATCATGACCTGAGCTGAGGTTGGCCACTTAACCGACTGAGCCACCCAGGCGCCCCAAAAGTCCTTCATCTCTGCTATGTTATTCCTTATATCTGTGTTAATGGTTGCACAGATGTTCTCCACTCTTTTCTCAAATCAGTTGAGTGTCCTTATGATCACTGCTTTAAATTCTCCATGAGACATGTTACTTTTATCTGTTTTGTTTAGATCTCTGGCCATGGTTTTGTCCTATTCTTTCATTTGGGATAAATTCCTCTGTATTCTCATTGTATTTGAGTTTATTTACCTGTTTCTGTGTTAGGAAAGTCATTACATGTCCTGTTTTTCAGGGTAATGACTTTATAAAGAATAGGTCCTGTAGTGCTGTGCCACGTAGTGTCTCCCATTCCACAGGGCCTGGAGCTTCCAATAATGTGTCTGGGTGTGCTGCAATTGCTTTGCTGTTGTGTCCTTTTTTCTTTACTGCTCAGGCTAGTGGTCTGCAGAGGCTCTCTTTTCCTGTTGTGGGCAGTATTTGGCCCCTGGCCTGAATGTGATGAGTTTTAACTAGGTGTGCTCTGGTCTGCTTGTGAAATGAGACCTATCACAGCCACCATTGGAACCAAGGTCTTGCAAAATTTATGGGTTGAAAGACACAGTGTTGGCAGGGGTTTGGGATGGTAATCTGGGGAAAGGGTCCTGCTATGCTGAGGCTAAGGCAAGTATAACTGGGAATGACAGTTCATCTGGAATGTGGGGTGGCAGGGCTTGGTGTAAGCAGGTTAGGTAGTGAATTTTGAGCACTGTCTGGTTTCCACAGGTGTCTTTGTGTTTATACTGAGGGATGGAGGAGGAAAATGGTGCTGGCCAGTTCCTTTGTACCCTGAGGGGTCTTTCTGAGAATATTGCTTCTCTGACATGTGCTCTAGGATGAGCAACTAACCTCCCTACTGTGTGTTTCAGGCAGTCTTTAGATTGCTTCTTCCAGGCTATATGCCTGTAGGGTGTTTGCCCTGCTTTTTAAGAGCAGTCCCAATGTCCTCTGAGCTCTTCTAGAAGCAAGCACACTGACCCTTTAACTCTAGACTTTAAGCCCTGCTGGTTGCAAGAACTCATGAAATTCAGGTCCTCTATCTTTCCAAGCCAATTGGTAACAGAGTTCATTTTTCCCTTTGTGCTCATCTGTCTCTCACCCTTCTCCATGACAGCAGCTCCTTCCTCACTGCAGTGGCCACTACCTATTTCTTTTACAAACCACATTTCTGTACTTCTTACCTTCTCTGATGCTGCCTCTTCTCTACCTTTAGTTATAGAGTTTGTTCTGTCAGTCTTCATCTTGACATCTGAGTATTAGGGACGATTTGATAGTTACCTCATTATATTCATGGGATAAAGAAAACCTAGAGTCTTCCTACTTTGCCTGAATCACTATTTTGAAGAGATATGTGTACTCCCATGTTCCTTGCAGCAATATTCACAATAGCCAAGAACTGGAAACAATCTAAATATCCATCTATAAGTGAATGGATAAAGAAAACTTGGTATATATTTATATGATGAAATATTATTCAGGCATAAAAAGACATTTTTGCCATTTTTGATGTGGATTAAACTTGAGAGCAGTATGCTAAATGAAAAGAAAAAAGAAAAAGTAAATATTGTATTATCAAAGATACAAACTTTCCATTATAAGATGCATAAATGCTAGGAATCTGATATACAAGATGGCGACTATAGTTAACAATACTGTATTGTATATTTGATTGTTCCTGTGAAAGGAGAGCTTCAATGTTCTCACCATAACAACATAACAACAAAAAAATGGTAATTATGTGAGATGAAGAATGTGTTAAATAACTTAATTGTGGTAAGCTTTCCTGATATATACATTTATCAAATCATCACATTGTACACCTTAATCTTACACAGTATTGTAGGCCAATTATATCTCAATAATCCCGTGAAGAAAACCGATCATGTGTAAATAATTTAGACTATTTTTTCATTAAGGATATAATATGAATAAAAATAAAGTTCCTCTTTTCAAAGATTATAAGCTTAATTGAAAATAATTCTAAATTGAAGTAGTTAGAAATTTGTTGAAGCTTACTAAATTAAGAGGTTAGGTCAATAATTATATGCTTTCAATCAGTTTAAAGGTCACAAGGATTGCTTGAAATATTAAAAAAATACTTAACCCAGAGACAATGTTGAAATAAATGGAAATTTTGTAAAAAACCTTTCAAATGATTTTTCAGATTTTGTTTTAACTTTATTACAGAGAAGATTCAAGGAGATTGAAAAGCAATCAAATAGATTCATTCAAGATGAACATTATTTTCCTTATTTCTTATGCCCATATAAAAATTAGAGTAAGATAATTGCTCAAATACTCTCTATAGTTATCTTTAATTATGTGGGTCTTCAATATGACTTTTTAAAATTATGTTTTTTTAATATTACAATTACCTCTAGGCATTAACTTTATATAACCAATTTAGAATATGTTTTTATGTTCAATAGAAAATATCTTTTAAAATGGAGGTATATAATACAAAGGTAACCATAGTTTTTTTTCACTGTAGTATAAGAAAAACAAATTAATGTGCATTTTAATTTTTCAAATAATGACTTAATTTGAAATGCAACTTTACTACAGAGACTTCGCTATGGAGAGTGTGATAAAATCAGTAATAACTTTTTTATTATATCCCACTAATTAAAAATATATTTATAACAATAAAAACATATTAGTATTTCAAGTAGATGTATCTCCACTTGTGAAATATTTAAAGGAAGCTATGTTGAAACATTTAAATGATGACATTTCTGTAACTGCACTTAAAATGAAATTCACAATTAAAAGCATGACAAATATTTAACCACATTATTCAACCATGTGGTAAAAATGTATATTACAAAAAACAGAGATATAGGCAATTGATTAAAGCTGATTAACATCAAACATTTCAAAATAGTATAAAACAAAATAAGAGATCAGTCTAATATTATATTTTTGTTTTTAAAATCAGAATATAAAGATAATTTCATTTACTTTTATTGCTAAGTAAATAAGGAATTTAGTTTAAAATAACATTTACAATTTAAGATTAATATTTATTTCCAAAAGCTTTGGAAAGCTTTTTTTTTTTTTTTTTGTTCTTAAAATACTTTAGGACTTAGTTTCCCAAAGTTTAGTTTGTTCCTATATAAATCTGGTTATTTTATTCTTTCTATTTTTTATTGGAAAATTTGATACAAATAGTAAATTAACATTGTTTTTATGGTGCCTGGTGATCTTGATATACATGTTTTAACAAATTGATGACAAGTGGACACTCAAAATTGGAAAACATTTACTTATGCCTATTATATTTTCCTAATGATTCTTATCAGCTATCAGAAATTTATATAGTCATCTAGTTAACTACAAATAAGGAAATGAAAAGGAGGTATTATTACTTTTAGTCCTGTCAAAGCAGGAAATCTAACATTATATGATTTTAGATTTTCATAATAACTAGAATTCAGAGTATCAAACTGGGGCATAAAAATATTTTTTGGCTACGAACTCAATGGTAAAGCTAGATTGATGACTGTTTATAATAGCAATAATCCCTGCAAAATCAGTCATTAGCCCAGTTAACAACTAATTTGTTGGAGTGTTAACTGCCCTTGGCCTTGCCTCAAGCTGTTAGCAAACTGGTCATTAACTGCTGGTTACAATTGATTTCTTGGGGCTCTGTTTAACAGAAATTTGATTTCAATTCAACACCCACAGAGGCTAATTTTGATTCAGTTAACAAGTCTCTTTTCTTAAGGTTAGGCTTGATACAATGTCGTTCTTCTATGATACATCAAAAGACATTTCCCCAAAATCAATGAATATGTGGAAGAAGTGTGATTGCTCTATAGGTAGTTAGATAAATGTTTGTGTTTCCACATTCAACTTATGTGGCAGGGCTGTCAGACAATACAGGACAAGAAAAACAGTGAAGAATAAAATGTCTTCATTTTAATATGTTCACATGCTACACGTTTCCCAGGGTGCCCCCAGTAAATGAAACCACAGTATATACCTTAGGACTTATTATATTTTTCAGCCAATTAATGGTAACAAAAGCAATGCCTAACAATAGTTAAGTATGAAAAATGTCTTAGTTCACTATGAATAATCACAAAACCCCAACATGTTATCATGTTATCCTAGTTTGATTAATCAATCATGTTTGATTTCCAAATGAAAACCATCATTTATATACTTCCTCTGAAGTGTGCTATTCAGTGTAACACTTAAATCATTCATTCATTCAAGTATTTATTATGATCTATGTGATAGGTATTGTTGTTTGTATTTGAATAAAACAAAGATAATTTGAGGAAATTGAATTTCTAGTGGGATTAACAAACACAACAGTAAAAATAAAATGAGATAAAAATGTATATTCAAAAACAAGTACTATAAAAGGAGGAAGAATAGGAAAAGGAGTATAAGGAAGTAAAAGGAGTGGTTATGTTGGAGTTTTAAATTAAACATAGAGTGGTTAGGGTAGGCTTCAGTGAAAAATAGTTTCAACAGAAATGTGAAGGAGGTAACAGAGTTAGCCAGGTATATATGGGGAAGAGAATAATCCAAATAGAAGAAATAGCCAGAGCATGGTTCTTACTTGTTCTTTTAACGTGATAAAATATACATGAAATGGAGTTTACCATGTGCACCATTTTTAAATTTACAATTCAAAGCATTAAGTATATTCACAACTTTGTGTAGTCATCACCACTATTTCCAAAATGTTTTATCATCCAAAACAGAAACTCTATAACCACTAAGCAATACTTCACAATTAATTATCCTATCCCAAGCCCCTGTTAAACTCAATTCTTTTTTCTGTCTTTATGAATTTGCCCATTTTAGATACTTGATTGTAAGTGGAAATACATAATATTTGTCCTTTTTCACAAAACATGTTCGTGAGGTTCATCTGTTGAAGATCTGATTATATTAGATATTCATTGTTTTTATGGCTGAATGATATACCAATGCTTATCTGTTTATCTTTTGATGGATAGTTGGGTTGTTTCCACATTCTGGTTATTATGAATAACTCTGCTGTGAGCATTGGTGTACAAATATCTGAGTCCCCATTTTCAGTTCTTTGAGGTATATAACTAAGAGTGAAATTGCTGGGTAATATGGTATTTCTATGTTTAACTTTGTGGAGGACTTACCAAACTATTTTCCACAGCAGCTCTCCAACACTCCTTTCTTTCCTTTCCTTTCCTTTCCTTTCCTTTCCTTTCCTTTCCTTTCCTTTCCTTTCCTTTCCTTTCCTTTCCTTTCCTTTCCCTTCCCTTCCCTTCCCTTCCCTTCCTTCCTTCCTTCCTTCCTTCCTTCCTTCCTTCCTTCCTTCCTTCCTTTTTCCTTCCTTCCTTCCTTCCTTCCTTCCTTCCTTCCTTCCTTCCTTCGTTTCAAATAATAACCATTCTAATGGATGTGAAGTGCTAGGTCATTGCAGTTTTGATGTGCCTTTCCCTAATAACTCATTATGTTTGACATCTTTTCCTATGCTTATTGGTCATTTATATATCTTGTTTGGACAAGTGTCTATTCAAGACTTTTGCCCATTTTTGAGTTGGGTTTTTTGGTGTTGTTGAATTGTGAAAGTTCTTTATATAGTATGTATATCAATCATGTATCAGATATATGGTTTTGAGATATTTTCTCCCATTATGTGGGTTGTCTTTTTTTTACTTATTTTCATAGTGTCCTTTGGTGCACAAATGTTTTTAATTTTGATAAAGTTCAGTTTATCCTTTCTTTTATCACCTGTGATTTTGATGTCATATTTTAGAAATCACTGCCAAATCCAAGATTATGAAAAATCTCTCTTCTTTTCTTCTAAGAGTTTTATGAAATTTAGCTATTTAATCCATTTTGAGTTGTTTTGTGTATATGGTGTAAGGGTCCAACTTCATTCTTTTTTGTAAAATGAGGGTCCAACTTTATTTTATTTATTTTTTTTTTTTTGCATGGGGACATGCAGTTTTGCCAGAATCATTTGTTGAAAAGACTGTCTTTTCACTATTATTTGGTCTTGCATCTTTGTTGACAATCAACTGATTATGTAGGTAAGTGTTTATTTCTCTGGTTTCTATTCTATACCATTGGTGTATATGCTACTACCACTTATTTTGATTACTATAGCTTTGTAGTTAGTTTTGAAATCAGGGAAATCAAGAAATATAAGTCTTTCAACTTTGTTTATCCTTTTCAAGTTTTTGTTTCTGTAGGTTTTTTCTTCTGTTTTGTTTGCTATCTCTAGTCCCTTGAGTTTCATATTGCTATGGACTGAATGTTTGCATCCTCTCAAAATGTGTATGTTGAAAACCTAATCCCCAGTAAGATGGCAATTGGAGGTGGGGTCTTCAGAAGGTAATTAGTGTTATTACACATCATAAGGATGGGATCCTCATGATGGTATTAATGATCTTCTAAAAACAAAAAGAGATGTGAGATATCTCTCTCTCTCTCTCTCTCTCTCTCTCTCTCATGCACCCAAGGAGTGGTATTAGGACATAACCAGGAAGAGGGTCCTCACCAAAAATTTGGTAATGCCAGCACCCTAATCTCTGACTTTCAGTTTCTAGGATGTCAGAAATAGATGTTTGTTGCTAAAGTCACCTAGTATATGGTATTCTGGTATAACAGCCTGACTGACTAAACTGCATATGAATTTTTGCATAAATTTGTCTGTTTTTGCAAAAAGTTGTCATTGACATTTTGATAGATATTGCATTGAATTTGTAGATCGCTATGTGAAGTATTGAGATCTTAACAATATTAAGTCTTCCAATCCACAAATATGGGTTTTCTTTCCATTCATTGTGTCTTCTTTAAATTTTTCAGCAACATTTTATACTTTTAAATGTAGAGGTCCTTTGCTTCTTTGGTTAATTTTATTTCTAAATGTTTTATTATTTTAAATGATACTGGAAAGGCAGTTTTATTAATTATCTTTTTGAATTGTTCATTGCTGGTATACACAAGAAGAACTGATTTTTGAGTGTTAAATTTGTATTTTGAAACTTTGTTGATTAGTTTCTCAGTTCTAAGGGTTTTATTTTTTGAATACTTTAGAATTATCTATATATAAGGTTATGTCATCTGTATACAGAGAAAATTTTACTTCTTCTTTTTCAGTTTGGATGTATGTCTTTTGTGTATTTTTCTTTCCTAACTGCTTTGACTAGAACTTTGAGTACTATGTTAAATGAAAGTGGCATTAGTGGGTATCCTTATCTTGTTCCTGATCTTAGGGGAATGCTATTAGTCTTATACTATTTATGTGATATTAGCTGTGGATTTTTAATATATGGCCTTCAACACATTGAATAACTTCCCTTCCAGTCCTACTTTTTGAGTATTTTTATCATGAAGAGGTTTTGGATTTTGTCTGGCTTTTATATCAAAGTGGTGGCATCATAGAATGAGTTAGTAAGTGTTCCCTTCTTTTCAATTATTTAGCAGAGCATGGTAAGAATTACTAATTCTTCATTAAGTGTTTTGTAGAATTCATCAGTGAAGTAACCTGGTCCATGGGTCTTATTTGTCAGGAGGTAGTTGATTACTGATCACTCTTTTCTATTTGATGAATCGTTTCTTTCTTACTGCTTTCAAAATTCTCTCTGCCTTTGGGTTTTAACTCTCTGCCTATTTTTTTCAATGTGCATTTCTGTGGGTTCATACTTCTTGGAGTTGTTGTTGCTTTGGGTTTCTTGAGTATATGTATTTGCATCTTTCATCAGATTTGGGGAATTTTCAGTCATTATTTCTTCAAATGTTTTTACTGTCCTTTTCTTTCTCTTCTCCTTCTAGGACTCTTATGAAACTTATACTGGTATACTTACTTGTGTCATAATTCTCTTAAACTCTTTCTTTTTTCTTTCAAGGCTTCAGACTTGATCATTTGAATTACTGATGTTTTCATATACTTGCTCAGATCTGCTATTGAACCCTCTTGTGAAAAAAAATTTTTTTAGTTATTGTGGTTTGTGGCTCCAAAATTTCTGTTTGGCTCCTTTTTATTTTATTTTTTTTATTTTTTTTAATTTTTTTTTCAACTTTTATTTATTTTTGGGACAGAGAGAGACAGAGCATGAACGGGGGAGGGGCAGAGAGAGAGGGTGACACGGAATCGGAAACAGGCTCCAGGCTCTGAGCCATCAGCCCAGAGCCCGACGCGGGGCTCGAACTCACGGACCGCGAGATCGTGACCTGGCTGAAGTCGGACGCTTAACCGACTGCGCCACCCAGGCGCCCCATGGCTCCTTTTTATAATTTATATCTGTTCATTTATATTTCATTTTTTTATATATCATTTTCCTGATTTCCTTTAGTTTTTTGTCTGTGATATCCTTTAGCTCATTGAACATATTTAAGATAGTTGTTTTAATGTCTTTGACTATTATTTCAAATGCCTGGATTTCCTCAGACATAGCTTTTGTCATTTTTTCCCCATGAGTGGGCCATATTTTCCAGTTTCCTTGTTGTATCATCTATATCTATATCTATATCTATACCTATATTTATATCTGTCTATAAATATAGGTATATAGATACACACACACACACACACACACACATACACACACATATTATTTGTTATTGAGAAGTGAACATCCAGAGTATTATAATGTAGTAACTCTGGAAATCTTATTCTCTAACTCCTCAGAGATATTTTTTCAATTTGCTGAAGTCTGGAGCTATCTGTTTGTTGTTTTGTTTTGTCTTGTTTTGTTTTTAAAATAAAGTTTCATGCCCAGCACAGAGCCCAACATAGGGCTTGAACTCTTGAACCAAGAGTCATATGCTTAGCCAACTGAGCCACCCTCACCTCTCAGCTTAGGTCTTGATCTCAGGATTTGTGAGTTTGAGCCCCATATCAGTCTCCGTGCTGACAGTACAAAACCTGCTTGGGATTCTCTCTCTCCCTCTCTCTCTGCTCCTCCCCCACTTGCTCTCTCTGTTTCTCAAAAACAAATAAATTAAAAAAAAATAGATGTAAACTGAGATGCTGAGATTAAGAGTCAAACAGTTAAACGACTAAGCCACCCAGCCACCCCTGGAGCTATCTATTCTTGACTTTCCCAAACTGTTTTTGCAGTGGTTCTGATTTGTTGTGTGAAGTCACTGAAGCTTCTGTTCTGTTATCTTTGTGGTCTGCCAGTGACTAAACTAAGATTTCCTTAAATGTTTGGGTCAAAAAAGGGAAAAAAATACACTGGCTCTTTAACCTTTTTTTGTGAGATGTCTCTGAGTCAAGCTACTGTGGCCAGAGAGTTGAAACCAAGGCAAACTTCTATAGCAGTCCCTCAGGGTACTGCTGTACTAACAAGTACACAACTCCAAATTTTCGGACAACAAGGGCCCTTCTACCTGCCCTTATATCAGCCACCTGCTCCCAGAGTTGAGGTACTCCCAGCTGCCAGCTTTTACAGGCCTGAAGAATAGATATGGTGACTTGTTCATGGATACCACTGTCTTTCCTTACAGTAGCAATCTCTCCATGCATCCAAACTTTCCTAATTGTTATAAGTGTCCACCTAAGTACCAGAGTTTTGAGTTATTTGATTCCAGTCTCTCTTCCCAGCTCATTGGTTCCTTTGGTGGAGGAACTGACCCCTAGAACTTCCTACCCTGACATTTTAGAAAACATCACTCTAGAGAAAGTTAAGAAAAGAATATGCTGATGTTAGGAAAGCTTCACTCCACCTCCTGACTTCCAGCCGCCACCTCCAGAATTAAATTCCTTCAGGAGAAAAGCAGTCTCTATTGCGAGGCTCATCTCTCTGGTTTTGCTCCTTTCTAGCATTTTTGTCTGGTAGTTCTTTGATTTCCTCTTAACTCTGCAGTGTCTTCAATTACTCAGGAAGATTATTACTGTTGAGTAATAGTTCTCTGAGTGAGGTTTGTGTCAAACTATTTATTCATCCTTATCAAAGAAAGAACTAACTCTATGAGTTTTCAATCAAATTTTTGGTTTTATAATTATTTAATCAGAAAATTAATCTAAATTGCATGTAACAATGACACATATCAGTGGATTGTCCTAAATATTCAGGGCAATCATAAATGCTCTTAGTAGGAACTGTGTATACATATATATACACACACATATATATTTACACACACTATCTTTGGTATTCCTTTGCTAGTTTGATTTGGAGTTTAAGTCCCCAACTCTTCAGACTATCATTTTACTTCATGTTCTCTGATACTACAGAGCATAAAACAACTATGAAAATTATCACAAATTAATGCAGTGGCTCAGGGGGATATCATTGGTTAAAAAGTTAATGGGATGAAAATTTTGAGGGGCGCCTGGGTGGCGCAGTCGGTTAAGCGGCCGACTTCAGCCAGGTCACGATCTTGCGGTCCGTGAGTTTGAGCCCCGCGTCGGGCTCTGGGCTGATGGCTCAGAGCCTGGAGCCTGTTTCCGATTCTGTGTCTCCCTCTCTCTCTGCCCCTCCCCCGTTCATGCTCTGTCTCTCTCTGTCCCAAAAATAAATAAAAAACGTTGAAAAAAAATTTTTTTTAAAAAGAAAATTTTGAAAAAGGTTAAAAATTGCAGCTAATGTTATCTAGGTAAATGTTAGAAAGATTACATTTCTACCTAGAATAAGAAAGAAAGCCATATAGTGCTTATTCTTCTTCAAGTTATTATTTTGCTGGCGATAGAAACATAAAGGTTTATTCTATACCTTTTACATATATCTGAATGTATAAAGAAGTTATACTATTGATTTCAAACTGCTGTGTGTATCTCTGAGTAACTTTCAGCTCACTATTTTTGGTTTTCACAAAAATCCTACTCTTCAGATAAACTCAACACCTAAATTGCAGATGCCATACATTTTAAACTGTGATGCTGTGATCAGAGAAATCAGCATCACTAATTATGGAAGCAGTCCTCTGGCATGTAAATTTGAGAGGGCCATAATATTCTATCTTCTCTGCCCTGGGAGTTAAAGATACGTTATGTTCTGTGATGGTAACTTAAAGGCAGCATACAAATGTATGCTTCTCGATTCAGCATATCTCTTTAATTTTATTAATTTTTGTCTTATAGTATTCCTATTCTTTTGGATAGTAAAGCTATATGACTTCTTTTAGTTTTTGCCTGAAGCAAAGTGCTAGTATTTGATTTATCTTCTGTACTTGTCTTTCTTTTAACAATATGAACTTTTTCTTAGACAAGTGCAATGCTGTGTGTGACCCCACAGGGAAATAGTTTTCTTTTTAAGGAATGTGTACAAAGTACTTAATAAGTCATGTCATTCCATGATTTACTGTATATTATATTTTCAGTGACTACAGTTAACTTTCTTGGTCTCTAGATGCCAACATTTTAATAAAAACAAGACATTTTCAACAAAATGTCAGAAACAAAGTGATCAAAGTGCTGTGGGAGCAGTTTGGCAACAGTTTGAGCTTTGAATTTCCTATTCAGTTTCCAAAACATTCACTTAAAAAGCATTTATTGAAGCTGAACTGCCTTTATCAGCCTGATCAGAGCTCCATAAAGAGCATGCATGATTCAACTGCCTTCCCAAGCTTTAAAAAATATAACTTTGATATATGCCTCACAAGTGCAGCACAATAGTTTTCATGCTCACGTTTGTTAAGATTTAGTGCAGCCATTAAAGAACAGAAGGGCTCTTTGGTGGCAATCCTCAGACACACCAAATATCCCAAAGCAAAACCTTCTACAAATCAGAGATTAAGGTACTGACAAAAATTTCCACTTGGTTGCAGTTTTCCCCTTTAAACCTTATATCAGGAGTGACTATCTTTTCGATCAAATCTCTCAGGGAGGTGAATAGATAGGTTTTTTCCTCTTGGAGGAAAATATCAACTGAAAGATAAAAAGTGACATTTTATGTGCCTTGTCCAGGAGTCAGTCGATTTATTTAAAAAACGGTGTGTGAGCCTGACCTATACATGAAGTTTGTGGCATGTCTCTCGTCAAGTATTGATCACTTAAGACTTTACTGTTTGCCTACTGCAATGTAGCTAATAATCTCTTTTTATTTAGTTTGTGGCTTTGAATTCTTATCGTGGCTTTTCTGATTTCTCTGGGACCTATTAGATCTCGCTTTTGCTGTGCAAATGGCTATGGAAATTAAGCTTGCTGAAGCACTTTTCCTGGGCAAACACTCTTTGTTTTCCATCAGTTCATGTGTCAAGTGGTTTGCATGCAGATAGGGTACATTTGGAAGCAGCAGGGTGCCATCAATCTTCATGACTTTGCTATACACACCATTTCACCTCTACCTGTTTCAGTGGGAGATTGTAAAGGATGGCTGAGCAATCAAGCTATTCCCCTTGACTGACATCAGGTATTTCTATCTAACTCACCTTAGCACTCTGGGGTCAATGCTGGATGCTTAGAAAAATTGGGCTCTAGGTGATATGATCAAATGTCTTCCACATTTTGATATATTTGCCAATTCTGTTAGCTTTCGAAATTGTGTTTTTGAATTTTATCCACAAATCAGAAGCAAAACTGAATTTTGTTCGCTTGTTTGTATACTCTACACTCATTATCATCCAGAATTTCGTGCATGATATACAGTAACTGTTTTATTTTCTGTATGACTTCATTGAGTTACCTGTCATGGAATTAAGAAGAAACAGTAAGTTACAAAAAATGAGCCATATTTATGAGGGATATTAAATAGACTTAACTTTTTTGCATTCTATCATGATCTATAATAAATGAATTAAATTTCAATCTTTTCAAGATAGTTGTTGATACAGATTGAGGAAATTATAATATGTATAACAGTAGAAAATCTCATTACACAAAATATTCTTGTGTGTGTGTTTGTATACATGGATGTTCTTGTATATATCTCTATAAACCACACATAGAGATATTTTATGCTATCATAGATCAAGTTAGTGAATTGATAGTGTTCAGAATTATACATCACTATTTAATGTGTCTGTTACTCCTATTCATAGCTCAAAAAAATAACTCAGTAGTAATTTCTAATTATATTGGCTGTATGCTAGTCACGTTTTCATTTTTTTTAATTAAAATGATATTGCTATCAAAATCTTAAAGGAACTCTAGATAGAAGAGTAAAAAAAGCAGTGTGTTTACTTTTTAATTTACAACTTACATCCAATAATCATCTGCATTTGCTAGCCCAGTTTCAGTGTAATAGAACCATATTACATATGATAAACATGAATGGGAATAATAGGAGAAGAAGGTAAAATGTTAACAGCTTCACATATTCTAATCAATAGTGAAATAGAAATATCATCCCAAATTAACGTAGAATTCTTTAGTACTCCATGTGTTCCAATGCTTTGGTTTATAAGTAAATATATATATATATATGTAAGTATATATATGTAAGTATGTATATGTAAATATATATATGTAAGTAAATATATGTTGTAAATATATGTAAAAAGAAAACCTCTCAAATATTCTTAATTTTGAATTGATGACTAAGTTAGATGTGAAAAACTCTATGTTAATGTGAGTTTATGTTTGTAGACTCATTAATGCAAATATATAATTAATAATGCTCCCCTACTGAAAAGAAGAGCTACCAACTAGAATCTTTTAGATAATATACTTTAAAGAATGCATGCCACTTATGTCACTTAAATGACTGCATTAAAAATGATAGTTCTTAGTATTAAAAATTTAAACACTCTTAGAATATATATTTCCTTTTATAATATAATTTAGCCCTGTTGTGTCTAAATTGATTTCTTTTTTCTCTCTCCTTTTTTTTTTATTTTTATATTTATTCCAGTGTAGTTAAAATATAGTGTTATATTAGTTTCAGGTGTACAATATAGTGATTCAACAATTCCATGTATTACTCCTTGTTCATCAACATAAGTGTACTCTTAATCCCCTTCACCTGTTTCATACCCCTACCACCACCCACTTTGCCTCTGGTAACCATCTGTTTCTCTTCTATGCCCAGTCTTTTTTTTTTTGATTTAAATAGTTACAGTATTAATCAATAGATTCAAATTAATAAATATTTACTGTCTGTAGTTAAAATGTGTAATTTTTTTGCAATGCTGTTGTTACCTTTTGCATCTTATTTTATTAGTACTTGGATATCTAAAACTGTGTCTATCTATTATCAATCCCTTCCTTGAGGACTCCTTTTCCCTTTCATTTGATACTCTAAGTCTGATTATGTGATAACAACAGGGAGCAGTCATATTCTCATGAAACCTTTGGACATAGTTGATTAATCCAGAGATGTGCAGTAGGTATTAGCTGAACAATCAGTTATTCTCTAGAAATTTGCCTACTAAGTAAGCCACAGAATAGTCTCATTTTTTGGTGAAAATTAACTTTTACCACATTCCAAGTACTTATCTGATATATGGTAAGTGGCAGTTGTTATTCTTATTTTTGTTACTAGTGATTTAGAGAATAGGACAGATAATCGTGGTATTAACCTGCAAATGCTAGTTTTACAGCAGCATTTAAAGCTTTTCTCGTGTCCTACAGTGGGAAAGCAGAAAAAAAAATGGGGCTCATGCATAGGATTTAATTGTTAGAATAGCTTAACTCCAAAGAAAGTTAAATTTCCAAACAAAGCTGATCTGCTACGTGAAGGTCAGGCCCTTGGTTGGGAAATAATGGGACATTAACATGAGATAGGGATATCTAGCTTGATTCCTTAGATAATCTTGGATATCCCAATCCTTCTGAACCTACTGGTCTCACAGAAATGGTCATTCTTCCACATTACTCACTAGCATACTTTTCTTGCCTAAAATATTGCATAGTACTGCAAGGGTGCATAACCCCTTTCCTAATCAGGATCTTTCCAACTTCCCATTAGGCCTACAACTAGCATTAATTTATAGCACTCCTTGCTGAAGATATGCTGGACCTTATCAGAGAAGAGAGAAAAAAGGACTGAAACTTAAATGATCTGCAAAACTTAACTAGTATGTACCACTAGCAACTAGGAGAGTATGTGAGGGACTGAATTTTGAAGTTCTTTAATCCAGAGAGAATTTATTGATTTAGGAGCACTGACCTGTAATATAGGATTTAACAATTTAGAAAACAAGCCCAGAACAATGTACAGGTTTGCTACTAGGATAACTTTATAGAAACATAAAAAAAGTGGTAGCCTACTCTAAGTGACATTGAAATGTCAGAATTGACATTTCATACAGTGAATGAAGAACTAAAATAAAAAGAAATTGGGCTAACCAGAGTGGCTACTTTATGTGAGTGCCTAAAACTTGTGATAATTATGTTGAAGATACACTTAGTATACGATTTAGCATGTCAATTGGGAATATGCTTGTGAGAAGGGCAACAGCATCACCAAAGTTCGATGACGTGTCTCCTTGTAGGTCACTCCTGACCATGTGAGAGGCCATTACAGAAGTAGGCTTAACTGAGAGCAATCAGGATGATAGATAGGACTCTGAACCAATGGTACTTAAGTATTGACAAGTCAAGTGGATGCAATTATTGTGATGTATGGCAAGGTCAGGAGGGCAGCAAATGGAACCTAACCTAAGGAAAGTATTAGAAATAGCATCTGTGGTTGTAGAGCATGACACCCCAGAGAAAAATAATTGGGTACCCTACATGGATCCTACTCATATTTTTAACATTCAGTAAAAGAAAAAGTGACTGACCTGGTGGCTAAGGATATCACCCAAACAAAAGTCAGCATCTCTGCCAGTTATTGGGACTGAAACCCTTTTTGGACTCAGATTCTGTGATTTAAGAGTTTGAATCTCAGGAGGAAGGATCCTGCAATACCATAGCAAGTGTAATCCTCAGATAACTATGTGCTGCAAAAGGGGAAATGCTCAAATGATTTTAGAACTCAAATTCCTTGAATAACTAAAGTTATGGAGAATCATAATACCATCTTTATTAGATTGGGCGCATTTATTCCATGTAATAAATGGAATTGTGTCCAAGATTTGACTTTCATTGTCACAATTACTTCTGTAATTCACCCAGTGGGCATTTTCCTGGACATGAATTTATAACTAGAATAGACATAATTGGTAGTTTGTACAGGGTCCTTGGTGAAGAGAGTGAATTAGAAACAAAACAAAAACCAGTATTTTTCCTCAGGAGATTATAGAATATCTTGCCATTTTTGAGTATAAAGTAGGCAGGGATTATAGTTTGGGTCATATTTTCATTTAATTATGCAACCAGATATTGAAGAATGACAGTAGATTATCACAAGGATAACCGCGTAATATCCCCAATTGCAGACACCACGAGAGATGTGATGCTTTTGCTAGAGAAGATTAACATAGCCATGGATACCTGGGATGTGTCCTTTCATTTGCTGAATATGTTTTGTTTGTTTTTCTCTCCTTATCTGAAGAAAAGATAGCAGCAGTTGTTCACCTGGAATGGGCAACAGTATATATTGTATGTTAACACCAGGGGTTTTCTAATGACTCTTTCACCCTTTGTATTGATGAGTCCAAAAGATCAGTACTGCCTGATCATCCCTCAGAATATCACATGGGCCCTCTCTATTGTTGACTTCCTGCTAATCAGACCAGCTGAGGAAGAATGGAGTACCAAGTTAGAGATCTTATGACAAGCCTCTGAGGGTGGGAGATAAACCCTATACAGATTTTCCTACCAAATCAACAAAATGTTTAGGAGACCAGTGGTCAGCAGAAGCATGTTTTGAAACATCCTCCAAAGGAAAAATTAGCAATCTTACACTTGTAACATGAAGAAGGAACACAATGCCTCATAGGCCTCTTCATGTTCTGGAGGCAGCATATTACACATCTGGAAATACTGCTCATACTGTATATTAGGTGATATGAAAATCTGCTAAAAGGACTCTTCATCAGGCACAGGAAACAGTGAAAGCAGCTTTCATGCTTGAGCCCTAACTTCCAGCAGACACTGGTATTAGAGATATAAATGATAGGAAAAGATTCCACGTGGAGTTTATGTGTATCTTTGATGGGAAAACCAAGTTTGGGGAGGCTGTCAGCAGACAATCTTCAGCTATCAGTTCCTTTATGGATACCTCAACTTCAGAGAGCTACTTCCCTAACAGCACATTCCTCTTAGGGCAACCCATATCAAATGATGGATTGGCAAAGGTGTATAACCCCAGACAATTCTAAAGGAGTTGATTAAGGCTGCCATTAGGCATGCATTGCAGCACAACTCCATCTCAGGGCTGACTTCCTGGGGAATTTCACTGGCAATAACTTTCTGGGTTTTTTTCTTTTAATTTCTTAATGTAGTTGATTGCTTTAATTGCTTTTAAGTGAAATTTATAAACAACCAAAGATTAATTTAGAGTAAGTTCAATTCTATCAATTAAGAATAAACTCAAGTTTTCATATTGTTGGATTTTGTTTGCTAACATTTTAAGATATTTGCATTAAGTTTCCTTTGTGAAATTGGCCCATTAATTATCTTACTACGACTGTCCTTCTTAGGTTTGAATTTTTTTTTTTATTGTAAAGTGATTTGGAAGAGTTCTCTTTTTTTCTATTTTTGGGAATAATGTGATAATTGGTTATTATTATGTAATTTTATATTATTAATAATATTATTGATAATGTTTAAT
Organism: Puma concolor; assembly: GCF_028749965.1. Taxonomy (NCBI): domain Eukaryota; kingdom Metazoa; phylum Chordata; class Mammalia; order Carnivora; family Felidae; genus Puma; species Puma concolor. The sequence continues at coordinate 198,910,012 of NC_141667.1, forward strand.
TATTGGTTTAAATGTTTTTCATAATTCATTGAAAAGTCATCCTGATCCAGAGGTCTTCACTGGAATATTTCAATTATTTAATGTAATTTAATATAATTTTATATTATTTCTGCTATTTCTTTGTACTTAATTTAGCAAGAAGTAATTTTCCAGAAATTTGTTTCCTTAATGGTTCAAATGTATTTGCATATTTTTTATAATTCTGACTATATTAATGTTTATAGCAACTATAATTCATTTTTTATTGCTGATATTGGTAGCTATGCTTTTAATTTTTTAAGTTTATTGATTTATTTTGGGAGAGAGAGAGAGAATGTGAGGGGGCTAGGGATGGTGAGAGAGAGAGAGAGAGAGAGAGAGAGAGAGAGAGAGAGAGAGAATCCCAAGCAGAGCCCAAAGCAGAGCTCAGGCTCAGGAACTGTGAGATCATGACCTGAGCTGAAATCAAGAGTCTGAAGCTTAACTAACTGACCCACCCACAAGGCCCTCTTGTGCTTTTTTTTTTAAAAATCAATCTCTTCATGTCTGTATTAATTTTACCAGTTTTGTCAAAGTACATATTCTCTTTTTGATTCTATTATATTTGAGCTCTAATTTATTATTACTTTGAGTTCTAATTATTATCACTTTATATATTACTTTATATTTGAGTTCTAATTATATTATTACTATTCTTTATTATCCCCTTTTACATTTTTTTGAGTATTTATTTCGTTGCTTTTCTTAAAGTTTCTCCTTGAGATAGATTGATAGCTTAGTAATTTTCATTATTTCTTCAGTAGTATTAGCCTTTAAAGTATACAAATCTCCCTCTAGTTTTTTTTATTTATTTTATATAAGACTATTATAGTTCTTATATGTATCATTTTGCTTATAGTGTATTTTGAAATATTGCTAATATTCTTATGACTTATTATTCAATATTTACTCAGAATTATCTTTTAAGTTTTCTAAACTTATGGGACTTTAAGTTATCCTTTGCCACTGATTTTTATCTCATTTCCCTGTGATTTGACAACATGCTCTTTGACAACATGCTTAATATTCAGTCCTTTGAGTTTTGTTCACTCTTACCATATGGAAAGAGAATATCACTTATTTCTAATCTTGTAAGCGTTATCTTTTAAGTGGTATAATTAATCCCTTTATATTTAACATGTTTGCTAATATATTTGGATTCTCAAACTAACTTTGTGCTTTTTATTTTTACATGTTTTCTATTATTTTTCTATTTCTTCCCATCTTTTGGATTGATAGAATTTTTTTATTGTTATTTTAGTTTTTCTCCAACATTTTACAGGATGTTTCTACTATTTTCTGTTTCTAACATCTTTTATATTTTTCTATTACTTTGCTAGTTTTACTAGAAATCCTATAATCTATATTTAATTTATTGCAAAAAAAAATGTACCCTCTTGCAGAAGACATGAACAGACATTTCTACAAAAAAGACATACAGATGGTTAACAAACATATGAAAGGGTGCTCAATACCACTAATCATCAGAGAAATGCAAATCAAAACCCCATGAGATATCACCTCACACCTGTCAGAATGGCTAAAATCAAAAACACAAGAAACAAATGTTGACAAGGATATAGAGAAAAAGGAACCCTAGTGCACTGTTGGTAGGAATCCACCTGCTGTGGAAAACAGTATGGAAGTTCCTCAAAAAACTAAAAATAGAACTACCATAATCCAGTAATTCTACTACTGGATATTTCCCTAAAGAATACAAAAACATTAATTTGAAAAGATATATGCACTCCTATGTTTATTGAAGCATTATTTGCAATAGCCAAAATATGTAACAGCCCAAGCATCCATCAGTAGATGAATGGATAAAGAAGGGATAGTGTGTGTGTGTATGTGTGTGTGTATATATATATATATATATATATATATATATATATATATAATGGAATATTACTTGGCCATAAAAAAGAATGAAATCTTGCCATTTGCAACAACATGGATGAATCTAGAGGGTATAATGCTGAGTGAAATAAGTCAGAGAAACACAAATACCATATGATTTCACTCATATGTGGAATGTAAGAAACACAAAACAAATGAACTACAGAAAAAAGAGACAAATTAAGAAACAGACTCTTAACTACAGCAAACAAACTGATAGTTACAAGAGGGGTGGTGAGTGGAAGATGGGTGAATTAGGTAAAGGGGATTAAGAGTACACTTATTGTGATGTGCACTGAGTAATGTATATTTGTTGAATAGTATAGTATTGTACACCTGAAACTGATATAACATTGTATGTTGAGTATACTAGAATTAAAAAAAAAAATAACGTGTAGCTGGATGATGCAAAATTAGAAAACATTTAAATCTATTTAGCCCTTACATCAAAAAAAAAATCTTTCTCAACGTGGTGCCTGGGTCCCTCTGTTCATTGAGTGTCCAACTCCTGATTTTGCTTCAGGTCATGATCCCAGGGTCATGGGAATGAGCCCTGCATTGGGCTCCATGCTCAGCATGAAACCTGCTTAAGATTTTCTTTCTCTCTCCCTCTGCCCCTCTCCTCTGCTCATGCTCTCGCTCTCTCTCCAAAATTAAAAAAAAATCTTTATCTTTTTTCTTTTAAATTTAGAAGTAATCATTAATATTATTTTATGTGGTTAATGTCTATTTATATTTATGCATATACTTATACTATTCTTATTCTTCATTTCTTATGTATTGGGGGCTCACTCCATGAGCACTGTCTTACTGCCTAAAATATATCTGCTAAAATTTCTTTTAGTTTGGGTTTGTTGGTGGTAAAATCTCTCAAATTTTGTTTGTATGAAAATATCTAAATTTTCTGTTTCCATGGAAATGTTTTTTCTGCATACAGAATTCTAATTTACAATTATTTCTATTGGTACAATGACAATATCATTTTGCTGTCTTGTGGATTCCTATATTTTAATATGTAACTGATAACTCCAATAGTTGAAGTCTTTTCATGTCTGTTCCTACTGTTACACACATATGCACTTATATTTATTTATATGTAAATGAATATATTTGTGAATGAACACACACATATATATTTATATTTATATGTATTTGTAATTCTGCTTGTGTCTATGCTGAGTCAATCATTCTCCAGGAAAATTGTGTATTAGAGCATTTTAGGGCTCATGAGGTAAGGGCAACTCTAAGGAGTATCTTTGTTTACTTTTGTTGCCAGGCTTCAGAAGGCATTAAATTTAGAAACTGTTTTAAACTAAATTAATGGCTTGATGATTTTTTCTCCGCCTAAGGTGAACTTGAGGTTACTGTCTACAGGAGAGATGCTATATTTACAACTTCTCAACACCATTTTCCCATGCTCTGATTAGTATCAAAGAAACTTATGCTTAACTTTAAAGCAACATTTCCTGAAGGAGGATGGTGCAGTTTTATTTTGGGTTCACCCTCACACTGAAAGTCATCATTAGTTTCTTCATTAGACTCCACAATTTAGGTGGACTCTGAAATTTGTTCTCTCATCCTTGTATCTCCCTGATCTTGAAAATCAATTGTTCAAGTTCCCCATTTGCCAACTAATTTGGGGACAAAACCAGCTTCAGTAATCTGCTAATTTCTTTGATTTTGATCATCACTGATATTTTTGGCCTGATAACTTTTTGCTATCTTGCTAGTATTGTAATGCTCGTAAAAGATTTAAAACTTATTTCAGGGCCTATGGGGGAAGATGGCGGCGTAGGAGGACGCTGGGCTCACCGCGCGTCCTGCTGATCACTTAGATTCCACCTACACCTGCCTAAATAACCCAGAAAACCACCAGAGGATTAGCAGAACGGAGTCGCCGGAGCCAAGCGCAGACGAGAGGCCCACGGAAGAGGGTAGGAAGGGCGGCGAGGCGGTGCGCGCTCCACGGACTGGCGGGAGGGAGCCGGGGCGGAGGGGCGGCTCGCCGGCCAAGCAGAGCCCCCGAGTCCGGCTTGCAAAAAGCGGAGGGGCCTGACGGATTGTGTTCCGACAGCAAGCGCGACTTAGCCTCTGGGAGGTGATAAGTTAACAGCTCTGCTCAGAAAGCGGGAAGGCTGGAGGACAAAGGGAAGGAGAGCTGCTGAGCCCCCGGACGACAGAGCTCAGTTTGGTGGGGAACAAAGGCGCTCACCAGCGCCATCTCCCCCGCCCATCCCCCAGCCAAAATCCCAAAGAGAACCAGTTCCTGCCAGGGAACTTGCTCGCTCCGCGCAAACACCCAACTCTGCGCTTCTGCGGAGCCAAACCTCCGGCAGCGGATCTGACTCCCTCCCGCTGCCACAGGGCCCCTCCTGAAGTGGATCACCTAAGAAGAAGCGAGCTAAGCCTGCCCCTCCTGCCCCTGTGCACCCTGCCTACCCACCCCAGCTAAGACGCCAGATCCCCAGCATCACAAGCCTGGCAGCGTGCAAGTAGCCCAGACGGGCCACGCCACCCCACAGTGAATCCCGCCCCTAGGAGTGGGGAAGAGAAGGCACGCACCAGTCTGACTGTGGCCCCAGCGGTGGGCTGGGGGCAGACATCAGGTCTGACTGCGGCTCCGCCCACCAACTCCAGTTATACACCACAGCACAGGGGAAGTGCCCTGCAGGTCCTCACCACGCCAGGGACTATCCAAAATGACCAAGCGGAAGAATTCCCCTCAGAAGAATCTCCAGGAAATAACAACAGCTAATGAGCTGATCAAAAAGGATTTAAATAATATAACAGAAAGTGAATTTAGAATAATAGTCATCAAATTAATCGCTGGGCTTGAAAACAGTATAGCTGACAGCAGAGAATCTCTTGCTACAGAGATCAAGGGACTAAGGAACAGTCACGAGGAGCTGAAAAAAGCTTTAAACGAAATGCATAACAAAATGGAAACCACCACGGCTCGGATTGAAGAGGCAGAGGAGAGAATAGGTGAACTAGAAGATAAAGTTATGGAAAAAGAGGAAGCTGAGAAAAAGAGAGATAAAAAAATCCAGGAGTATGAGGGGAAAATTAGAGAACTAAGTGATACACTAAAAAGAAATAATATACGCATAATAGGTATCCCAGAGGAGGAAGAGAGAGGGAAAGGTGCTGAAGGGGTACTTGAAGAAATAATAGCTGAGAACTTCCCTGAACTGGGGAAGGAAAAAGGCATTGAAATCCAAGAGGCACAGAGAACTCCCTTCAGACGTAACTTGAATCGATCTTCTGCACGACATATCATAGTGAAACTGGCAAAATACAAGGATAAAGAGAAAATTCTGAAAGCAGCAAGGGGTAAACGTGCCCTCACATATAAAGGGAGACCTATAAGACTCGTGACTGATCTCTCTTTTGAAACTTGGCAGGCCAGAAAGAATTGGCACGAGATTTTCAGTGTGCTAGACAGAAAAAATATGCAGCCGAGAATCCTTTATCCAGCAAGTCTGTCATTTAGAATAGAAGGTGAGATAAAGGTCTTCCCAAACAAACAAAAACTGAAGGAATTTGTCACCACTAAACCAGCCCTACAAGAGATCCTAAGGGGGACCCTGTGAGACAAAGTACCAGAGACATCACTACAAGCATAAAACATACAGACATCACAATGACTCTAAACCCATATCTTTCTATAATAACACTGAATGTAAATGGATTAAATGCGCCAACCAAAAGACATAGGGTATCAGAATGGATAAAAAAACAAGACCCATCTATTTGCTGTCTACAAGAGACTCATTTTAGACCTGAGGACACCTTTAGATTGAGAGTGAGGGGATGGAGAACTATTTATCATGCTACTGGAAGCCAAAAGAAAGCTGGAATAGCCATCCTTATATCAGACAAACTAGACTTTAAATTAAAGGCTGTAACAAGAGATAAAGAAGGACACTATATAATAGTGACAGGGTCTATCCATCAGGAAGAGCTAACAATTATAAATGTCTATGCGCCGAATACCGGAGCGCCCAAATATATAAAACAATTACTCATAAACATAAGCAACCTTATTGAGAAGAATGTGGTAATTGCAGGGGACTTTAACACCCCACTTACAGAAATGGATAGATCATCTAGACACACGGTCAATAAAGAAACAAGGGCCCTGAATGAGACATTGGATCAGATGGACTTGACAGATATATTTAGAACTCTGCATCCCAAAGCAACAGAATATACTTTCTTCTCAAGTGCACATGGAACATTCTCCAAGATAGATCATATACTGGGTCACAAAACAGCCCTTCATAAGTTTACAAGAATTGAAATCATACCATGCATACTTTCAGACCACAATGCTATGAAGCTTGAAATCAACCACAGAAAAAAGTCTGGAAAACCTCCAAAAGCATGGAGGTTAAAGAACACCCTACTAACGAATGAGTGGGTCAACCAGGCAATTAGAGAAGAAATTAAAAAATATATGGAAACAAACGAAAATGAAAATACAACAATCCAAACGCTTTGGGACGCAGCAAAGGCAGTCCTGAGAGGAAAATACATTGCAATCCAGGCCTATCTCCAGAAACAAGAAAAATCCCAAATACAAAATCTAACAGCACACCTAAAGGAACTATAAGCAGAACAGCAAAGGCAGCCTAAACCCAGCAGAAGAAGAGAAATAATAAAGATCAGAGCAGAAATAAACAATATAGAATCTAAAAAAACTGTAGAGCAGATCAATGAAACCAAGAGTTGGTTTTTTGAAAAAATAAACAAAATTGACAAACCTCTAGCCAGGCTTCTCAAAAAGAAAAGGGAGATGACCCAAATAGATAAAATCATGAATGAAAATGGAATTATTACAACCAATCCCTCAGAGATACAAACAATTATCAGGGAATACTATGAAAAATTATATGCCAACAAATTGGACAACCTGGAAGAAATGGACAAATTCCTGAACACCCACACTCTTCCAAAACTCAATCAGAAGGAAATAGAAAGCTTGAACAGACCCATCACCAGCGAAGAAATTGAATCGGTTATCAAAAATCTCCCAACAAATAAGAGTCCAGGACCAGATGGCTTCCCAGGGGAGTTCTACCAGATGTTTAAAGCAGAGATAATACCTATCCTTCTCAAGCTATTCCAAGAAACAGAAAGGGAAGGAAAACTTCCAGACTCATTCTATGAAGCCAGTATTACGTTGATTCCTAAACCAGACAGAGACCCAGTAAAAAAAGAGAACTACAGGCCAATATCCCTGATGAATATGGATGCAAAAATTCTCAATAAGATACTAGCAAATCGAATTCAACGGCATATAAAAAGAATTATTCACCATGATCAAGTGGGATTCATTCCTGGGATGCAGGGCTGGTTCAACATTCGCAAATCAATCAACGTGATACATCACATTAACAAAAAAAAAGAGAAAAACCATATGATCCTGTCAATCGATGCAGAAAAGGCCTTTGACAAAATCCAGCACCCTTTCTTAATAAAAACTCTTGAGAAAGTCGGGATAGAAGGAACATACTTAAAGATCATAAAAGCCATTTATGAAAAGCCCACAGCTAACATCATCCTCAACGGGGAAAAACTGAGAGCTTTTTCCCTGAGATCAGGAACACGACAGGGATGCCCACTCTCACCGCTGTTGTTTAACATAGTGCTGGAAGTTCTAGCATCAGCAATCAGACAACAAAAGGAAATCAAAGGCGTCAAAATTGGCAAAGATGAAGTCAAGCTTTCGCTCTTTGCAGATGACATGATATTATACATGGAAAATCCGATAGACTCCACCAAAAGTCTGCTAGAACTGATACATGAATTCAGCAAAGTTGCAGGATACAAAATCAATGTACAGAAATCAGTTGCATTCTTATACACTAACAATGAAGCAACAGAAAGACAAATAAAGAAACTGATCCCATTCACAATTGCACCAAGAAGCATAAAATACCTAGGAATAAATCTAACCAAAGATGTAAAGGATCTGTATGCTGAAAACTATAGAAAGCTTATGAAGGTAATTGAAGAAGATTTAAGGAAATGGAAAGACATTCCCTGCTCATGGATTGGAAGAATAAATATTGTCAAAATGTCAATACTACCCAAAGCTATCTACACATTCAATGCAATCCCAATCAAAATTGCACCAGCATTCTTCTCGAAACTAGAACAAGCAATCCTAAAATTCATATGGAACCACAAAAGGCCCCGAATAGCCAAAGTAATTTTGAAGAAGAAGACCAAAGCAGGAGGCATCACAATCCCAGACTTTAGCCTCTACTACAAAGCTGTCATCATCAAGACAGCATGGTATTGGCACAAAAACAGACACATAGACCAATGGAATAGAATAGAAACCCCAGAACTAGACCCACAAACGTATGGCCAACTCATCTTTGACAAAGCAGGAAAGAACATCCAATGGAAAAAAGACAGTCTCTTTAACAAATGGTGCTGGGAGAACTGGACAGCAACATGCAGAAGGTTGAAACTAGACCACTTTCTCACACCATTCACAAAAATAAACTCCAAATGGATAAAGGACCTGAATGTGAGACAGGAAACCATCCAAACCTTAGAGGAGAAAGCAGGAAAAGACCTCTCTGACCTCAGCCGTAGCAATCTCTTACTCGACACATCCCCAAAGGCAAGGGAATTAAAAGCAAAAGTGAATTACTGGGACCTTATGAAGATAAAAAGCTCCTGCACAGCAAAGGAAACAACCAACAAAACTAAAAGGCAACCAACGGAATGGGAAAAGATATTTGCAAATGACATATCGGACAAAGGGCTAGTGTCCAAAATCTATAAAGAGCTCACCAAACTCCACACCCGAAAAGCAAATAACCCAGTGAAGAAATGGGCAGAAAACATGAATAGACACTTCTCTAAAGAAGACATCCGGATGGCCAACAGGCACATGAAAAGATGTTCAGCGTCGCTCCTTATCAGGGAAATACAAATCAAAACCACACTCAGGTATCACCTCACCCCAGTCAGAGTGGCCAAAATGAACAAATCAGGAGACTATAGATGCTGGAGAGGATGTGGAGAAACGGGAACCCTCTTGCACTGTTGGTGGGAATGCAAATTGGTGCAGCTGCTCTGGAAAGCAGTGTGGAGGTTCCTCAGAAAATTAAAAATAGACCTACCCTATGACCCAGCAATAGCACTGCTAGGAATTTATCCAAGGGACACAGGAGTACTGATGCATAGGGGCACTTGTACCCCAATGTTCATAGCAGCACTCTCAACAATAGCCAAATTATGGAAAGAGCCTAAATGTCCATCAACTGATGAATGGATAAAAAAATTGTGGTTTATATACACAATGGAGTACTACGTAGCAATGAGAAAAAATGAAATATGGCCTTTTGTAGCAACGTGGATGGAACTGGAGAGTGTGATGCTAAGTGAAATAAGCCATACAGAGAAAGACAGATACCATATGGTTTCACTCTTATGTGGATCCTGAGAAACTTAAGAGAAACCCATGGGGGAGGGGAACAAAAAAAAAAAAAAAAAAAAGAGGTTAGAGTGGGAGAGAGCCAAAGCATAAGAGACTGTTGAGAACTGAGAACAAACTAAGGGTTGATGGGGGGTGGGAGGGAGGAGAGGGTGGGTGATGGGTACTGAGGAGGGCACCTTTTGGGATGAGCACTGGGTGTTGTATGGAAACCAATTTGACAATAAATTTCATATATAAATAAAAAAAATAAATAAAAAAAAAATAAAACTTATTTCATCATGTAATTTCCATTTTTCAGTAGAAGGTTTGAGCAGAGTATCTTTCTACAGTAATGATTTTTATATATGTTTCAAGATTTTTGAAACTGTGATTTTTTTCTTAATGCCTAGTACCCAATCAACACTTCTAAATATTTCTTGTATGTATAAATAAAATGTGTACACTGTCTCTTTCAATAGAGCTACTTCTACAGAGGTGAATGATACCAACTTTGGGCTTAATGCTGATCTTAGGTTACCTAGGGTATATCTTCTATTTAAGACAGATTACAAATTAGATCTGAATCATAAGTGAACATGCTCTTTAATTACTTGAAAGAAAAAAATATAAGCTAAATTCTCATCCTAGTAGTATTCTACATATCTTTTTCATTTCCAGGATAATGATCCTTGGGAAGATAAAAGCTAACATAATCATAGCTACTACTTATAAAGAACTCATTAAGTACAAGACTTTCTAAATGTTCAGTCTTCACAAAATTCTCCAAGAGGTAATGTTACCACATACCCCCTTCTGCAGATAAGGGAGCTGAGCTACTTTAGGTTAAGTGTTGAGTTCCAGCTTACAGAGTGCATAAATCAGGGAGCCAGCCAAGAGGCAAACTGTTCTGGTGTCAGAGTCCAAGACTAACAATGGTACTGCCCACTCACCAGCACCCCCCTAAGATAATCTCAGAACATTACAGGATAGCTAAACAAATTGTGATTCTGGCATGCTGATCTGTGTTGTGTTTTACCTTAACATAAATCTCCACATTTGTGCAGTCTGGGAAAGTAAATCAATGTCAGAACAGCCTTAAGAGCCAACTACAGTTGCTTTATGACTCCAATGCAGTGATGATATCACCTTCCAGCTGCAGTCAAGTAGATATTAGGATCATTACACCAAAACTTGTTTTTCTTTGCATAGCACTGACCATGTTTTAAGACAAATCATATGCCACAGATTTATAGAATTTTAGACCTGGAAGTGGTCCCTGGGATTGCCCATTCCTTCCTTCTCATTATAGATGTGAGGATACTGATCCCTACTGAGAGGATCTTATTTCAAAGCCATGCCGTTTTTATTCCTGGTCTTCCTGATTCCAGTGTTAGCTTTCTCGTGTGCAGTCTTCTCTTTATTAATGCCTAATACCCAGCAACACTTCTAAATATTTCTTGTATGTGTAAGTAAAATGTGTACACTATGTTAGGAATAATGTTTTACATGGCCATTAACTCAAACTTGTTATTTTTGTCATTCAGTGTTTCATATCCTAATTAATTTTTCAAGTTCTTCCATCCATTTGTAACAGAAATAAATTAAATCATTCCACTAGAATTGTATACATGTCAATTATCCATACATCAATTAACAGTACTTGTTTTATATACTTTTAAATCACAATGTTAGGTAAATTTTTATTTTTTAGAATCATTTATCTTTGTAGTGATTTTTATCCTATATAAATATGAAATAGCCTTTTTGGATCATTTTCTGTTGTTGCTGTTGTAATTGTGAGGACTTTTTCACTTATGTTTTTATTTTTTTACCTCTCCTAGGTATTTTGATATAGAATATCTAAGTCTTCACTGAAAAGTAAATAATTTTTCACTTGACAATAGCTTATCTTTTTTGAATAGAGGATCCCTAGAGGATCAATATCCAGCTAGGGCTGAGCTCTAGCTCATACTAAAAAAAAATATCTAGCTTCTAAGGAAAAAGGAGCAAGAGAAGAGTTTCCCACTGACCTGGCTTTCTCTAATTAATAATCGTATTAGTTGCAATGAGGTTTTCCTTCCATTCTTTGGTGGAGTGCCATGGACTCTTTACCTCCATCCCTCAAAAAATGCCGTTGTCAATTTTTGATTTTCATTATTCAGTAAATACTTAAACTTATACACTCTGCTTCCCACATCAATTAATGTTTCTATATAAATACTCTTTTATATTTTATCTCTATATAAATGTATAGGCATATGTGTACATATGTGTGTATATGTGTATGTGTATATATATGTGTACATGTATGGATATCTATATGTATGTGTGTGATCTTAAGGGATCTGACACATTGAAGTGAATACAACTCTTTATGGGCTGCCATTTAACAAATGATTTAACGTAACTATTAACTTTATGTTCAGAAAAATGCTCCTTTATAAAATATATGTTAAATAAAATCAACTCATTTTTTTTTTGTTTTTCATATAAGATTTGAGAATTAGGTAACATATCTGATTCTGAGTCTTATCATAAACTTTAACAGGGTAATATAAATGTTATTATTTATCAACAAATATTTTAGTTAATATTTTCTACTGCTAAATATTCAACAGAGAATTTCCACTGATTGTAATAATCTTATATTTACTACTTAATTAGTTGGTTTAAATTGGTGGAAATAATCATATTTTAATAGTATTCATGAAAGTTTTCTATTATGAGTCACTTTTCAAAACAGTAATAATAAGCCACCATATGATTCCTGTTGCATATAATTTTATTTATTGAGTTATTGGTAGGATTTTTTCCAGTCTTATAATCATCCAGGTACAAATAATTTTTTGTGGAAGGATGATAATTCATCTGGGTACGTAGAGCATTTATTGAAGAATATTGAGGTTAGAATTTCTTTGGGTTAGTAGTAGATTATTTGGTCAAGTCCTAGAAAAATTTTGATGAGGCAATTATACTCAATAAAATAATTCTAGTAGAATTATTGGTATATCTGCTGAGTGTGAGGTGTATAAACAGAAGAAATAATTGATACAGGGCGTGCCTGGGTGGCTCAGTAGGTTGAGTGTCCAACTCTTCACTCCAGCTCAGGTCATAATCCCAGGGTCATGGGATAGAGCCCCCTGTTGGGCTCCATGCTGAGGAGCCTGCCTAAGATTCTCTCTCTCTCTCTCTCTCTCTCTCTCTCTCTCTCTCTCTCTCTCTCTGTCTTTCTCTTTCTCTCTCTCTACCCCTCTCCCTGCTAGTGTGCACTCTGTCTCTAAAAAAATAAAATAAAAACATAGTTTATATGGTTTACTTTCAAAAACCAACTTGGCGGTGATACAGGTTTTCTAAATGTAAAATCAAGTGTTCCATCTGTTTCCATCCATTCTCTAAAATATTGTGATTTTATGGTATATATATTGTGACAAGTAGCACACTTGTTTATGTTTATTATATACTTTATTTTCAAAACTTGTCATTGATTTGTATAAAATATAGAACAATTTATCCCAATATTTTTAGAGTAATGATTTAAATTTTAAAAAGTAATTTTAAGGGTACGTGGGTCGCTCAGTTGGTTAAGCGTCCAACTCTTGGTTTTGGCTCAGATCATGATCCCATGGTTTGTGGGACTGAGCCCCCATTGGCTCTGTGCTGACAATGCTGAGCCTGCTTGGGATTCTCTCTCTCCCTCTCTCTGTCTGCCCCTCCCCTACTTGAATACATTCATGCTCTCTCTCCCTAAAAATAAATAAATAAACTTTAAAAAAGTAATTTTAAAATAATACAATAAATAACAATCTACCTCATATCTAGATTATATTTTGAACACCCCTCCTAAAAGTATTTTTAAGATATGAATACATAAATAAAGCACTTTCAGTAGCAACATGAATTAAATCATTAAATTTCATTTGTGTTGTTGATTTTATTGAAATAATTGACAATAATTAAAAATCAAAGATCAGTTTAAAGAATCACCGTAAAATCTTAAAACTCCAATATAATATAAAATAATGTTAGTACATTATTTTTTCTCACTATTTGTCCTCATGATTTTTTATTTACATATGAGTAATTATGGGTTGAATACAACACTTGTTTTCTTCACAATTTTAATTTGAATAATTATATTATCATTCTAATATTGAAGTATTAGTTAATTTATAATTTTATAACTGTAAATACATAGACATATTTTTAAATGAATACACTTTGTTACAAATGCAAAGATATTCCCTGTAAAGTAGTGGATATAAGCAAGTGCCTCACTGCCTTATTTAGTTTAAGAAACTAATTCAATCTTCAGTAATGCATTTATAGAAATTCTTGGTAAAAACACACTTGCTTATAGACAGGTGATGCTATCTGCTTATAGATGAGGGGTAGGATCAAGATTAAAAAGACAGCAATAGACAATTTGTTCTGAAAAGTAACTGCCCTATTTTTTTTTTAACTGCTGAAGGGAGCTCATGGAAAATAGATGAAATGGGTAAAAAGTCAAGAATAATTAAGAAAAATGATAGTGTTAAATTGAATGAAGGAAATGCATCTCCTTATATAATCTTCTCTTCCCATTTTTCTCCTTTACTTTTAAATGTCATCCCTGTACTCAAATTATTTAGGATAGTGCTCCAAAAAAGTGAATGGTTTTTAGGTAATTTTACATACCCCTTTGATAAAGTTGATTGGATACTTTGTTAAGTATAGCTTGTTTAGATTGTGAGTCTACTTTCTGTGACTTAAATGGATCAAAATTAATAAAATAATTGAGGGATATCAGCTTTCCAAGGGGAATAGCTTAATTTACCTTTAGATTTATTTTCCACCTCATCTTACAAAATCTTTTTTTTTTTTTTTGGTAGATTCTCTTATATATAATTTCTCCATTTTACATGTATATTCAAAGTAATACCATAATGAGATATGCCACAGAATAATTTATACTTTCATTACAGTTAATTATACCAATCAGTTAATCCACATATTAGGTAAAATTTTATTTTTATTCTTTAACATAAAAATTAAAACCACACATTTTTTAATTTACCATTTTCTGTAATGCATTATTTCAGGTTGAAATAATTATATTTAGTCAATTCATATTCCTCTGTTTTGGTAAAAAAGAACAATATCTAGTTTACGCATTTCTTAGAGTGAGTACAGAGACTTGGAATAAAAGATATTTAAAAAATAATTTTTTATAAGCTTTTAGAAGACAAAAATATATAATTTTAAATCCCAATATATTAACTTTAAAATTTTACCAAAATGTCAGGAAATTTAAAAAGTTTTAAATTTTTTAATGTTTATTTATTGTTGAGAGACAGAGAAACCCAGAGCACAGGCAGGGAGGGGCAGAGACAGAGGGAGACATAGAATCTGAAACAGGCTCTAGGCTCTGAGCTGTCAGCACAGAACCCAATGTGGGGCTCAAACTCATGAACTGTGAAATCATGACCTGAACTGAAGTTGGATGCTTAACCAACTTAGCCACCCAAGCACTCCTCAAAATTCTTTAAAAATGGAAATTTTATAACAGACGAGATGCGAAGCCACAGGTAAATTGGCAATAAGCAACAAAAGAAAGTTTCATGGCAGTGTCACTTATTTCATTAAATATTTATCAGCACTTATTAAAAAGGTAGTGAAAGAGACAACAGAGATACAAAATGAGAAAGATATGCCCCATATCTTATGTTTTTCAGGTTCCTAATGCATAAATATGCATTTTTAAAACTATATTAATATGTAAGTTTTATTAAAAAAAAACACATTTTTAATCCATAAATAAACACATCATACATTTAGATGTGTTAAGAAAATCATGATAGAAGAGTCAAAGTTTGAACTACATTTTCAAACAGGAATACATGTTTACCAGATAGTAAGGAGAGCAGTTATATTCCTAGCAAATAAATTGTACACAGAGACTTAGCCTGAATCAATGGAGGAGTGTGTTTGGCTGAGAATAGAGTGCAAAATCATGGACAGAGAGAGAAAGATGAGCAAAGTGGCAGACAAGAATAAAACAAGAAACAAGACAAGGGAAAAAAAAGTGCCTTGCACTTCATGGTGAGTAATTAGTTTTTCTGTGTTAAATAAAGAGGTATTTAAGAGGTTTAAGAGTATATAGATTGCACTGGAGGTCAAAACTGGCAGACAAGTTCAGCACATGTTACAAATACACCATAATGCAGGTGAGAAGGGAAAAAAACCTGATGTATACCAATAGTGAGCAAGCTAGACAAAAATAATAACAATGATCCTTGCCAAGAGGGTGTCCTTGGAGCCCATATTGGCTTCTCTCTGATTGGACTGAGAGAAAAAAATCCATTAATAACAGAGAAAAAAACAAATCCTATTCATTTATTTTAAATAATAGTATTAAAAATAATACCTCAATTAGAGAATGCAGATATAAGTTACATTTAAGCCTTCATGGTTGCAGGTCCGTGTGTCTTTGCTTTAACTATAGCTCTAGCTTTCTCCTGACATTCCAGAGTAATTACTGATCGCAACACCCTCACTCTTAAGTGTCACAGTTTAATTGATAAATTATATGGTCACCACAGTCATAAGTTATACCTGTACATCTCTACATATCTTCTCATTTTACATAGTATTAAGTCAAAGGGGAGACATCTCAAACTACGAAAAGTTAGGGAAAAAAATACACTGAAAACAAATTTAATGTTTAGTCCAGCATTTGATTAACTTTGTCACCTGGACAAAGCTAATGAAATTTGAAAAAACATTCAAATTCAGGATTGTTTTTCCTTTTGACTGAGATATAAGCACATGTTCTATGACTTCACACTGGCTGAATCTTCTTTTCAACAAGTTAGAAGGTGAATGCTGAGATCTTGCTGCAACGACACTTCAGTCTTATCAGTAGGCAACATTTTCAACTTTTGCTTATAGAGCAGTCCAATGCCATAACAAATTTAAATCTTAAATAAGGATCTAATGTGTGGTCAAATATTTAAGTATATTTTTTCTACAAGTTAACACATTTTAGGAACTATGTAGTTCAAAGCATGTGATTACTACAGGTGGCGACGTCACTTTTATAAGTGGTGTTCTCATCTTACTGATTTACTTTAAAACTGCTTTACTGATAAAGTTAGATTCACTCTCTACAAAAATATATATGTATATTAATTTATAAACATACATCATTCTTGGGGCACCTGAGTGGCTCAGTTGGTTAAGTTTCAGACTCTTGATTTCAGCTCAGGTCATGATTTCGTGATCTTGGGGCTCCTGGGATCAAGCCCCATGTTGGGCTCTGTCTGACAGCATGGAATCTGCTTGGGATTCTCTCCCTCTCTCTCTCTCTCTGCCCCTCCCCACTTGCATTCTCTCTCTCTCTCTCTTTCTCTCTGTTTCTCTCTCTGTCTCAAAATAAATAAACATTTAAAAAATATATATCATCTTCGTGAGTTTATTTTGAAAACTAAATCTTTATTTAAAAATTTGCAATTTCTATTTTTGTTAAACACAACATAGTACAACAAATGAGTATGGAAATAAAATTGTCTAATATAAATCATTGTATTTAAAATGCTTAAGAAATATTATTTTAGCATATGCGTGATTATTCAATTTTCATCTTTAATTAATATCACTGGGAATGACCAGTTAATATCATTAAAACTTTTTGAGGGGAAAGAAAATTTATCCCTTTTGCAGATAACAAATTCCAAATGAAACAAAAACTGTCTAAAGGCACTGAATAACAAACCAGTAGAGACACATACTGAAAAGAAGTTGAAGCTTGGATAAAAGGGAAGTCACTGGGTAAATTCCTGTGTGTGTGTGTGTGTGTGTGGGTGTGTGTGTGTGTGTGTGCGCACGTGTGCGCGCGTGGCATGGGTGCATTCTCTTATGTCCTTTAGCCTAAGGGGGGGATATACCTTTTAGGTAAAACTTAGGAAGAAAATCTATAGTCTCATTTCTTGGGTACTAGAGGGCAAAGTTAAGGCAGCTATAGGTGTAAGGGTCTGAATGTGTTGAAATCCAAATTCTCAGTGTGGTAGTATTAGGAAGTAGGGTATTCCAGAGATGCTTGGGTCATGAGAGTAGATCCTCTCATGAATAGAATCAGTACTTTTATAAAAGAGATCCCAAAGATCTCCCTAGCCCTTTCTACCATGTGGCCACACAGCTAGAAATCCCTGGGCCTTCCCTGAACGTGAAATCTGCTGGCACCATAATCTTGCATTTCCTATACTCCAAAACTGTGAGAAATAAACTTCTCTTGTTTATAAGCTACCTATTCTACAGTATTTTGTTAAGCAACCTGGATGGATTAGTTTTAGTGTGAACCATAAACTTAATCAGTCGTGTTAGCATGAAAATAGCCAACTTGAACCAAAGGGGAAGGAGACAGGCAGGAATGAAAGAAGGTTATCAGACTTGTATTTTTTTTAATGTTTATTTTTTATTTAGTCTAAGAGAGAGAGAGAGAGAGAGACAGAGAGAGAAGGTGAGGGAGGGACAAAGAGAGAGGGAGAGAGAGAATCCCAAGCAGGCTCCACACTGTCAGCACAGAGCTCACCCAGGGCCCAGTCTCACAAACCATGAGATCATAACCTGAGCCAAAATCAAGAGTCACACACTTAACCAACTGAGTCACCCAGGTGCCCCTGCCAGTTTTATATTTTACAGGATGGAACCATAGAGCTATTTGGCTAAGAATATGCAATATTCTTTAAGATTAAGAGAAGTTCCTCAAAGGCAATTCAGAGGTAATGAGGACTGCTTCCTCAGTTTCAAAAGGGAGGCCATTGCCTGGATTCAATAGGTCAGATGACCCCTACTCAAAGATGTTGGGGGGGGGGGATCTACCCAGCAAAGCCAGAAAAGCATGGCTACCTCCACCTAGGTTTTGAAGGATGGGATATGCTGGAGCTACAGACATGTGACCCAAGGCAGAGACTGTAACAAGGACCAGGCGACCAGTAGGGCAATGCCCAGTAGATCCATAGTGTTGGGCTGCCCCTGAGACCCAAGCAGGTAAGGCCACCAGCTTGTGATTCCAGCTCTGGGGAGCCACAGAGAGTAGCTGCATGAGCTGTGCCCAGCAAAGCCAGGGGGTTTGAGGACACCCCAGCGTGTCTAGAAGGGAGGACCCTTGCCTCAGTGGGCCTGGAATTCACAACATCCAGTTAAAGAAGATTATTTTGAGCTTTAAAATTTGATGCTGTTTCTCTGTTGAATTTTGGACTTGCTTGGGGCCTGAAACACCCTTATTTCCTATTTCTCACTTTTGGGATGGGAATGTTTACCCATTCTATCCCACCAGTGCATTTTGGAAGCACCTAACTTGTTTAATTTCACTGATTCACAGCTCGAGAACAATTTGCCTCAGAATTAATTGTACCTTGAGTCTCACCCATATTTGATTTAGATGATATTTAGATGAGACCGACTTTAGATTTTTGAGTTAATGCTGGAATGAATTAACACTTTGGGGACTGGTGGGGTAAAATGAATGTATTTTGCCTGTGAGAAGGACATGAATTTTGGGGTTTGGGGTGGAATGCTATGGTCTGAATATTTGTGTCCCCCCATCTCCAAATCTTAATGCTCAATATGATTTTTCAGGATGAAGGGCCTTTGGGAGGTACTTAGGTCAAGAGGATGGAACTCTCCCGAATGGGATTAATGCTCTTACAAAAGAGACCCCAGAGAACTTCCTCTGTCCTTCCTCCATTTGAGGATACAGTGAGAAGGCATCTTCTAAGAAGTGAGCCCTCATTAAACACTGAATCTGCTGGTACTATAATCTTAGACTTCCCGTTCTCCAGAACTATGAAAAGCAAATTACTGTTGCTTATAAGCTACCCATTCTGTGGTATTTTGTTATGGTAGTCCAAACAGATGAAGATAATAGGAGCTGGGAAGTGAGGGAAAAAAACCCTAGAAAGGAGTGTAAAAGTGAGGGACATCCCAAATTCTAAAGGTACATTTGGCTCAGATTTCTGGATGAATTACACATATTTGTGGCAGTTTCCAAGTAGCCCAGAAAAGGCTTAGGCTAATATAATTGAACTCAGAGAGCAGCTGCCACCACTTTGCCAGGGGCAGAATTTATTATTTGAATTCAGCTGGTTGTATCTAGATTTTGTTCATGATACTTCGTAGAGACACAAGATTCTTTCATGTTCCTCCAAAGATTGTGTGTGTGTGTGTGTGTGTGTGTGTGTGTGTGTGTGTGTGTGTGTTTCTAGTTGTATAATTATAGTATCTGCATAAATGACTTATCCTAGTATGTTTAATTTAGAATAGTTTGTTTTCCAGTCTTCTTGAATTTTCTAGAATACCTGAGATATTGTTTACTGATATTATGATTACGACATCCTTCTCTTTTTTTTTAATTTTTAATGTTTATTTATTTTTGAGAGACCGAGAAAGACAGAGTGTGATAGGGGAGGAGCAGAGAGAGAGAGAGAGAGAGCGAGAGAGAGATAGAATAAGAATAAGAATCGGAAGCAGGCTTCAGGCTTTGAGCTGTCAGCACAGAGCCTGACATGGGGCTGGAACTCACAAACCACGAGATCATGACCTGAACCAAAGTCAGATGCTTAACCGACTGAGCTACCCAGGCACCCCTTATAGACATCCTTCTAAAGTTGATTTTAACAGTCATTTTACTGTTTGGGTTTTTAGGATAAACATTTTTGCATCTTATAAAAGGTAATATTCTATTCCTATTCTATTCTATTCTATTCTATTCTATTCTATTCTATTCTATTCTATTCTATTCTATTCTATTCTTCATGGAATTATCCAGAAAAACTAATCTTTGTCAAATGGCATTACAGAGTTAACTGTTAAAGATGAATTTTCATCTTTAATTTGTTGGAGTCACAGATAGGTGGATATCCTGATAATCTATCTACGTAGCTAAATTATACTCTGATAATAAATTCTGCCTGGCACTAGTAAGTTACATCCTATTTTGTAATAATGTAAAGATTTCTTAATATTCAGGAAACAACATTTATTTTGGTCCATTTTTATTGACTTTATTGAGGCATAAATTACCTGAAGTAAAATTCGCACACAGTAAGTGTATAATTCAATGGATTTGGAAAAAATTATAAAGCAGAATAACTATCAAGTTGATCAAGTTTAAAACTTTTCTATCATCATATAAAATTCCCTTTACTCCTTTGTTGTAAATTATTGACTCCAAATCCATGTTTTACACACCACTGATCTCATTTCTACAATGGATAAGTATATCTAATTCTAGAAATTCACATAAAGAAAATCCCATGGTAGCAGTCTTGGCTTATTTTGCTCCGCATACATTTTTTGACTTCAGACACATAGTTACATGTGTCAGTCAGTAGTTCATACTTTCTAAAACTACTGATTAGGATTCCATCATGTGAACATACTATAGCTTATGTATCCTTTTGACTGTTGATGGGTATTTGGCGTTTTTTTCCATGTCAACTATTAAAAATATAATGGCTGTAATTATGCATGAATATATTGGACAGATGATTTTATTTCTTTTGATAAATACCTAGGAGTGTAATTGTTAAGTCATTACTTAAAAATTATGTCATTGTGTAATTACTCTTGCAATGACAAGCATTCTAAATGAGCGTTCATATCTAGGCAAATCTGGTACTATCATATTTTTAGTTTTAGCCATCTAATGAATGTGAACTGGTATCTCATTGCTCTTTATTTTGCATTTCCCTTGTGACAATTTATGTTTAATATTTACTTACTTGTTTACTGACATCGTGTATAATGTGTTGTCCTTTTTGTAGTGTGTGTTCAGACTTCTACTCATTTTTAGATTTTTAAATTTCTTAATATTTAATCATAAAAGTTCTTTATATATTCTGAACATAAATCCTTTGGCAGATACATGCATCAAGAATGTTTACTCCTACCTATGGCTAATCTTTCTATTTTTGTAGTAGTATTTTTTGAAGAGAATGTGATTTTAATTTTGGTAATTCAATTTATTATTTTTATATGTTAATATTGTATTCTGTCTAAATATTCTGTGTCTTCCCCAAGGTACAGAAGATTTCCTCCTGTACTTTGCGCTAGAGATTTTAGAGATTTTGCTTTTATGCTGGGTACTTCAGTCTTTATATTCTTTATTTTTGTGTATGGTACAAAGTGAAGTAAGGGATAAGGCACATTTTCATTCTATCTAGTTGTAATACTTAAAAGTTTGTTGATGGGACACCTGAGTGGCTCAGTCGGTTAAGCGTTGGTCTGTTGAATTCGTTCAGGTCATGATATTACGGTTTGTGAGTTTGAGCTCCATGTTGGGCTCTGTGCTGACAGCAAGGAGCCTGCTTTGAATTCTCTCCCTGCCCCCTTTCTCTCATAAATAAACAAACAAACATTTTAAATAGTTCGTTGAAAAACCTATCCTATCTCTGGTGAATTCTGTTAGCACCTTTTACAGACATCTATTATAATTTGCTTTATTTTTAAAATTTTCTTCGATTTGGATCAGAATATCACCTTAAAAATGCTCTCTCCTTTTCTTTCTTTCTTTCTTTCTTTCTTTCTTTCTTTCTTTCGTATTTATTTATTTATTTATTTATTTATTTATTTACTTATTTATTCATTCATTCATTTGGGGAGTGCAGCAAAGAGTTTGATTGATTTACTGTGAATCTTCCATGAATTTTTAAAGAAATAAATACTTCTGTTCAGTAATGATTCTTTCTAAAGCAATCAAAGAGAACAATTGTTTACTATCAAATTCTTCTGTTTCCCTTGTTTTTGCATACTGGGTTTCTCAAATTCTTGGAAATGTTTACTAAAATCATCTTGCATTTCTAAAAAATTTTCTCATATATTTAATGTCTGTGTTATTTGGCATTCACAGTATTATATGTATTCCAGTTTCCTTAAAACCTACACCTCTTATCTTTATAGTAGTTATTCTTTATACTAGGTAGTGTGTTTTTTAAGTTTACTTATTTATTTTGAGAGAGAGAGAGAGAGAGAGAACAAGCAGGGGAGGGGCAGAGAGAGAGGGAGAGAGAGAAACCCAAGCAAATTCTGCACTGTCAACGTGGAGCCCAATGTGGGGCTTGAACTCACGAACCTCAAAATCATGACCTGAACTGAAACCAAGAGTCAGATGCTCAACCAACTGAGCCACCCAGGTGCCCCTATGCTATTTAGTGTTATTAATTTAAATTCCCTATGTCAATTTTTTTTTGTATTCAAGGAATATTGTATTCATTGGCTCATCCACATAGATTAAAACTTGATTTACTTTGTTTTAATGTATTTTTAACTATATTGTTTTGCATGTTATTTAAGATGGCTAACACAGTTTCTTCTATGTGGTACACATAGGCAAAATTAAGGGTCAGTTTCTCATAGAATTTTCTCTCCCAGGTCTTCAAGATTCTTTTTACGTAGTTAATCTTATTTTAGGAAACTCATCCCCTTTCTGTCAAATAACAATCCTTCTCTACTTTAAAATTGCAGTCAAGAAAAAATTTACCCAAATATAAAGCCTAGCCCCTTTCTGGAGTTATGCAATTCTTTCCATTGA
Source organism: Puma concolor (assembly GCF_028749965.1). NCBI lineage: Eukaryota > Metazoa > Chordata > Mammalia > Carnivora > Felidae > Puma > Puma concolor. Next base: position 198,932,937 of record NC_141667.1, read on the forward strand.
CCAGTTAATTTCTGATGAAATCCAGCCACTCAGTATCTCAAATTTTTCTCACATTCTGTTTATTAATCAGTTGGAAATGTTAAATACAAGTCTCTGGATATTAATGTAGAAAGTAAATTCAAGAATTTTGCTTTTATACACTATCTGACAAACTTCAATTCAGACATCTCACCAGAGGCTTCAGGAATATTCAGAAGCTCAACAGACTCACAGGGCTTCTGTTCTCTCAGTAGGGTTGACATCAATTTGCACTAACACTGAATGTTCACAGGCTTTTGAATACATCACAGGCAAGAGTCTATACACTGACTACCAAATGTTTAATTTTAATACTCACCTTGTCCTTCTTTAAATATCTCCCCTCTTTAGAATTAAAAGGGTCTCAAAAAGTCATTTGGGTTTTTAAATAACACTGGATGAATAAAAGTTCTCTTCAAAAGGTTAAAAGAACCCATAACTCTTTGAATAGAGAAAACACAGATGATCTCTTTTGGTAATTGTTAAAGGTCATGTTTTAATCTAGTGCCTCCAACTGATAATAGGGAACAGCCACAAGACTATAGCTGAAGGTCATAACATCACACTGAACTCATAGTATATTAGAATAAAATCAATTAAACATGGTATTTGTCTTCTGAATTTGTTGGCTCTGACGAAGTTCAAACCCCCATATTTGTTGTGCATATTTTTAGAGTGATATGTATTGAATCTTTTGAGGAAATTATAATAACAAGCAAAATAAATTAGATGGATCACAATATAACTCAATAATTTAAATATTTGTGAATATTACCTTTGAATTCTATGGTATAAAAAGTTGTTTTAATACAGGGCACCTGGGTGGCTCAGTGGGTTAAGTGACCGACTTCGGCTCAGGTCGTGATCTCACGGTTCATGGGTTCAAGCTCCGTGTCGGCTCTGTGCTGACAGCTCAGAGCCTGGAACCTGCTTCAGATTCTGTGTCTTCCTCTCTCTCTACTCTCCCCCGCTCATGCTCTGTCTCTCTGTTTCTCTCATAAATGAATAAAGGTTAAAAAAAAATTTTAAGTTGTTTTAATATGTATTGACCATGAAATAATATCTTGACAAAATTTTTTTCATTTAAAAATTGATTTTTAATATTTTCCTTCCTTCGTAATGTTTGTTTCCTGCCAGATGAAATATATAATTAATTGTTCTGATAACAACCGTCCAGAGAGATATTAAAACAATTCAAACTTTAATGCTCTGGCATTGCCTTTCTCTTGACACATCTATAATGTTGGACTAAACTCAACCTAAAAACTAAAATTATCTTACAGTTGTAACATGTTACTGATATAGAATTCCATATTATTCACAGCACATTAAAATGTTAAGATTAGAAAAGTAATCAAAATTGATAATGCCTCAAAATACTTGGTAATTTGTTGCACACCCAAGAGAAGGGATCCAATAATTTCACTAACGTATAATTTTTCTTTATAATAAACCTTGTGAGACAGGTATTTTTATGACAATTTTTAAAGAGGTCAAACTAGGGTTAAATTATATGTCAAAGTTTACCATATGATTTAAGACTAGATAAGGACTAACACAGAGATCCTCTTAGTTTTCCTTACCTGCCTTGCTCTATTGCACTCTATCCCTTCAAAGATCCATTTCAAAGCTGACTTTAGAGATTCAGAAGGTGCTCTGAAAGTGTAGGTCAAAGAGCACATGCAGAGTGGCTTGTGGGAAGGGAATTTAAAATGAAATACTGATAAAAGTGACATAATGAGATTATTTTCTCCAAAATTTAAGACAGAAAAAGAAGAAGGTAACGTAAATAAGATGAAATTATTTCCTTTCCTCCTAATCCTCATAGTCTCAGCTAAAATACAGCACTTTAGAATTATGATGGTTAGTAAGGAAACAGCAAGGAAAAACTTGTGATGAGAAGATTTTCTCAATTTTATTGCTAAGAAGAAGAAATGCAGTTTGTAGGATTGCTTATAGTTGCCATTCATTTTGGAGAAATGAACGGAAGAGAAAAAAACAAATATTTCTACTAGGTGTTAGAAACTGCTCTAGACACTTAAAAATGTTATCATTTTCTATTGATTAATTACATGTTTCATAGGACTTTACTTGAATTATAATATTTTATCCTCATAAGAAGTCAGAAGAAATTGAGACTCACTCACAGGAGTCACTATTAAAGCCAGTTATGTTTTTCATTTAAGGGTTTTAGAGACCAAATTCTGAAAACTTATATAAGGAAAATAGGAAACAAATTCTCACAACAAAGGATAGTGGCTGCAATATTGTGCTGATCTTTCCCATCTCTTCTAATGGCTCTGTCACCATCATCTCTCATGTTGTAACCTTTGTGCCAATGTGTTCTTGTCTTTTTGGTGGGATGAAATTAGATTTTTAAAAAATTTTACTAGGGAGTTAAGTTGCTGCAACCTAATTACACCTTGGTCTAAATGTATTACTTTGAGGCAGATTTGATACAGCACATTTTTATTATGCTTGTGACTTTTAATTATGAAATCATTGATATATTTATATATTTTATCTGTTTTCTTTAGATTTGTCACAGGACTCCAAATTTTAAAGATTGCTAATAAAGTAATATTAGTACCACTACTAATAAAAGCTCTTACCGACTAGATTCCTATAATAAAACCAGTAAGAAATATCTACTCCCAATAATAGGGCTATATTTTGTATTGGACTTACCCTTCTACAGAAACAATTATAAATTCTGAATAAAATATAGAAACAACCTTTTGAGGTAATAAGAGTGAATAGGGGCAAGGACAATCAAAAAGGACTCTACTGTGGAAAAAAAAAGTTATACTGGGTAAAATTTCTATGAAGCTTTTTGCCTGTACACTCTCCATATCATGGAGTACAAGATGGATAGACCAAGAAAACAACATATTTTTACTTGTTTGAAGATCCAGAGATAGATTTATGTCATTCCCACCACATCTAGAAAATGAGAGAAAAAAAATGAGAAACAGACTCTTAACTATAGAGAACAAACTGGGGGTTGATGGAGGGGTGATGGGTGGGGGCAAATGGACTAAATGGGTGATAGGTATTATGGAGGACATTATTGTGACAAACACTGGGTGTTGTATGTAAGTGATGAATCACTAAATGCTACTCCTGAAACCAATATTACACTATATGTTAACGGACTAGAATGTATATAAAAACTTGAAATAAATAAACAAACAAACAAACAAACAAATAAATAAATAAATAAATTTATTATTTATTTAAAAATATAAATAAATTACCTATTATAAATATTCTCAAGGATAGGGTGCCTGGGTGGCTCAGTCGGTTAAGCATCTGACTTCAGCTCAGATCATGATCTCCGGGTTCGTGGGTTCAAGCCCATGTTGGACTCTGTGCTGACAGCTAAAAGTACCTGGAGGCTGCTTTGGATTCTGTGTCTCCCTCTTTCTCTACCCCTCCCCCAGTTGTCTTCTGTCTTTCTCAAAAATACATAAACATTTAAAACTTTTTAAAAATAAATAAAAATAAATATGCTCAAGGGCTTTAAGAAATATGTTTGAGATGAATTAACATATTTAGAGCCTCAACAGATAAATGATAATGCTAAAAAAAAGACAAAATGAAAATATTTTCACATTAATAGACTATTTTTAGAGCAGTTTTAGGTTTACAGAAAAAATTGAGCACATTGTATACACATGCAATATACCCATTCTCACATCTCAGTTTTCTGTATTTTTAATGTCTTGGATTATTATGGTACATTTATTAAAACTGATGAACCAATATTTTGCACATTTTTATTAACTTAAGTCCATAGCTTACATTAGACCCATTCTTTGTGCCAAACAGTTCTGTGGATTTTCACAACTGTATAATTTCATGTATCCACCATTACAGTCTCATATAGAATAGTTTCACTGACCTAAAATTCCCTGCATTCCTTCTATTCATATGATTCTCACTCCTTCCAAACCCCTGACAACCACTGATCTTTTATTACCTCTGTAGTTTTTTTCTTTTCTAGAATGTCATGTAAATGGACCATATATTATTTAGTCATTTCTGACTGGCTTTTTTCACTTTACAGTATTCATTTTTGATCCTTTATGTATTTTTGTGGCTTGAAAGCTAATTTCTTTTTCTCACTGAGTAATATTTCTTTGCCTGAATGTACCACAGTTTGTTTATTCATTCATCCACTGAGGAGCATTTTGTTTTCTTGCTGTTATTTGAAATTATGAATTAAGCTACTATAAATATTTGTGCACAGGCTTTTATGGACAAGTGGAAATTTTAAGAATAAAAATTACAGTAGCTGAAATGAAAACTAAAATTAGTAAATGGCTGTAACAACTAAGGAAGACAGCAAAATGTTCAGTGAATTGGAAAACAGACTTAAAGATATTAATGGTTATGAAGAATGAAGAAAAATGATTGAAAAAACAAAAAACAAAAACAAGGGGTGCCTGGGTGGATCAGTCGGTTAAGCATCTGACTTCGTCTCAGGTCATGAACTCATGAACCGTGAGTCGAGCCCCATGTTGGGCTCTGTTCTGACAACTCAGAGCCTGGAGTCTGCTTAATTTTCTGTGTGTGTCTCTGTCTCTGCTCCTACCCCACTCATATTCTGTCTCCCTCTTTCTCTCAAAACAATAAACATTAAAAAAATTAAAGCAAAAACAAAAAACAAGCATCATGCTTCTATGAAACAATCTCAGTTTTTTTTAATTATATTTCATTAGACCCCCAAATGAGAGGAGAGTAAAATTTCACTGGAAACCATTTGAAGAAATAATAATGGAAACTTCTCCATTTTGATGAAAAACATCAACTTACATGTACAAGAAGCTTAGTTAATGAGAGGCAGCATGAAAAAAAAAATTAAGAAAACATTTAGGCATTTAAGAGCCAAACTAATTCATGATAGCTGAAAAAGAGATCTTGAAAGCAGCTAGATAAAAATGCACATTACATAAATAAGAACAGTGGTAAGAACAATGTATGAATTTTCAACAGGGGCATGGAGGTCAAATGACAATAGACAAAGACAAAGCTTTTGAGTTTGAAAAGTCAACCCCAAATCCTCAATGCAACAACAACAACAACAAACTACTTAATATATGAGACTGTAATTCAGATATTTTCAGAAAAAATAAAGGCTGAGAGAATCTGCAGGAGCAGTCCTACACTATAAGAAATGTTAAAGGAATTTCTTCAAAATGAAGGGAATTGATTCAACCTCAGATATACAGGAATAAATCCCAAGCACAAGAAAGAGTAAATGCAAAGAGAATGTTAATGGAAATAAGAGTACAAAGATGTGAAGTAAATGAGTTACAGCATTACAAGCATCTTATACTTTGAGTGAAGTGGTATAATATTAAGTCTAAGTAGTACACTTACACTGTAATTTGAACCCTATGGCATCTACCGGAAAAAAAAATCCTAAAAAAATAAAATCAAAAACTAAAAGTAAAAATTAAGTGGAAAGAGATATACAAAAATCAAGCAGTAAACCAATTCTAAATACTTTTTTTCTTAAAAGAAATCTGAATATATACAAAGGCAAAACATTTTGCTTTCTCTTTCTTCTGTTTTAACTTGGTCTTCTAATCTCCAGCATTCCTTCAATTGGGGAAATTTTCTGATAATGTTGTCAAATTAATTTTGAGGCTAAGTTTTGTTAATTTTTGTTTAGAGCCCTCTTGTAACTAGTTTATGAGAAATCATTTTCTTATGAATATTTACACTTCAGATGAATAATACAACTGTGCAACCATATCAATATAAAATGCATTAAAATGTTAAGTGTATTCTTATTAAATGTTTAAGGAATTTTAAAAAATATTTTAAAACATTGAAATTTCTCTTGCAAAATTTTTACTACCTTCTCTGCTATAAATCTGAGAAGAGAAAATGACTGAAATATGCTTTTCTCTACAAAAATTCTGTAAAATCTTTGTAATTCAGCCTCTGATATTTAAGTAACTTAGATGTAATTATTCTTTTCTCAGAGGATTATATTTAATGTATTCCAGTATCAATTTTTATAAAAATATGAAGCTAGTTTGACTTCAATTCAGAACCCAAATCTAAAGTAGTAACACTTTTATTTCATTAAATGTAAATATAATTGTAGTAATTCTGATATTACCTTTTAAAACATGAAGATTTATGTAGAAATGAAAACTTTGCTACAGAACATGTAGAATGACTAATTTTAACTATAATTAATTAAATACCACTCAGTACTTAATACTTTTTATGTATTATTTCTTACTTATATTTTTCAAGTATATGTAGTGTTATTGTCTTAATTTTATGTTCTATCCATTGCTGACATTCTTTTTCATCATTGGTCTTAAGTCCAAAGCCTTATCAATTCCATTCATATATTTATAAAAATAGCTTAGCTATCCCTATTCACCCTGTTAGCCCACTTGCCCAGTTCTTCTGTTCTAAATCCTAGATTGTTCACTTTCAGCTCCCACATCATATGAACCCCACATTGTGTGTTTTAATATTCCTTCATATTTTTCCACTAATCAAACATGTCCAGATCATTTACCTAGTTAGAAAGTCTTCCATTTCATTCCATTATCTTAGTTGATCCAGATTTTTGAAAATTTTCTTGCACACAAGATTAGTCGTAGCCCAACTAATAGTCTTCCCAAAATGCTTACATCCTAATCCCTGAAATTTTTGTATATGTTACTTTTACATGGTCAAAGGGACTTTGCAGATGTAATAAAAATAAGGATCTGAAAATGGAGAGAGCATCCTGGATATTCCAGGTGGATTCAATGTAATCATAGGAATCCTTATAAAAGGAAGCCAGGAAACCAGTCGGTAGATGTGATGATAGAATCAAGAAGTTGGGATGATGTAAGAAGAGATCATAGTCCAAAGAATACAGGTGATTGTCATCTGAAAAAAGTAAGTAAATGGCTGCTCCCTAGAATCCTTCAGGAAGACTGCAGTTATGTGGATATCTTGATTTACTCTTCTGACCTCCAGAACTACAAGAGAACAAATTTATATTAAAAAAACCACTGAGTTTGTGATAATTTGTTAGAGTAGCTATAGGAAACTAATACAGATTTTTGGCACCTAGAAATGGAGTAGTGCTGTAACAAAAACCTTCAAAGTATGGAAGTGATTTTGGAACTACATAATGAGCAGAATCTGGTAGTGAATGCTAGGAGAAAAAAAAGATGATTGTAAACAGACTGTTAGTAGAAATGTGGAAGTTAAATCTTTGCTGGTGAGAGCTCAGAATAGGATGAGGAGAAAACACACTTTCAAGAATCCTCTAAAAGCTGAAAAAAGAAAATGGATTCACCCTTCAGAAACTCTGAAAGGAATTAACCCTAGCAACATCTTGAGTTGAGACCATTAAGTCTGATTGTAGAGTTTGGCTTCTAGAATTGTAAAATAATACTTTTTTTAAAAAAATATATTTATTCATTTATTTTGAGAGAGTGTGTGTGTGGAATGTGCACACACGTGTGCAAGCAGGGAAGGGTCAGAAAGAGAGAGAGGGATAGGGAGAGAGAGGGAGAGAGAGGGATAGAGAAAGAGAGAGAGAGAGAGAGAGAGAGAGAGAGAGAGAGAGAGAGAGAGTCTCAAGCAGGCTCCATGCTCAGTGTGGAGCCCAATGTGGGGCTTGACCTCACAACCATGAGATCACAACCTGAGCCAATATCAGATGCTTAACCAACTGAGCCATCCAGGTGTTCCTAATATAATAATTTTGTGTCATTTTGAAGACACTAAGTTTGTGTTTATTTGTTATAGCAGCAATAGAAAACTAATACAAGACTGAAAGCAGTTGTTTTCAATTTCATTCCCAAATCTAATGCCCTTTCAACTTATTTCAAGTAGTGTAAGAAGAAATACTAATCTTGTAGAGATTGATGTTGCTTTCACTGGGAGCAACTGGGATTTCTGGAATTAAGTTTGGTGGAAAAAGAACTTGATAATGTAGGAATTTCTATCATGTTTAGCAAGAATTTTACTTTGATGTAAAAGTTGATAGAATTTAAAACCTAAATTGTATTAAAGTAAATATATTTTGATTTAATCTTGTTCATAAGGTCCACTTAAGACTGTTCTTTGCTGTCCTCCTAATAAAAGAGGATCTTTGGCCTTTTCTGTAACTCACACCTACTTCAGGTAGGTCAATGGTGAGGTCATTGCATAATACATCCTATTCCATACTTGATTATATTATATGGAGTTTCTCTTTCTATATTTAATATTTTATTTCTTGGCCCAGAAAATCCTAATGATTGTGAAGAAAATCTTTTTGTTTCATTTTTTAAAAGGTATTATTAGTTATAAATTACCATTGTCTTAGAGTAGTTTGAGCTCTGCACATATTATGTCAAAGTTGTCAATATAGAGATTCATGAGATAATTTATGGGACACGGTGTAATTATTTATCATTCAACCCACTGTAATTAAATCCTAATATAAGTCTGATAAACTATTTTAAATACAGCCCCAATTGGCAACTCAATAATGTGAAAGAAAGCATGCTTTCTTCACCTGATAACAAGCAAGCATCAAGATTTAGTACTAGAGTACTAAGCCACTTTTTGAGCAAAAAAATAGATAAAATTATTTTTTAAACAAAAAGCAACTAATGTAGGGGCACCTGGGTGGCTCAGTTTGTTGAGTGTCTCTTCATTTCAACTCAGGTCATGATTTCACAGTTTGTGAGATTAAGCCCCATGTCAGGCTCTGCACTGACAGCACAGAGCCTGATTAGGATTCTCTCTCTCTCTCTCTCTCTCTCTCTCTCTCTCTCTCTCTCTTTCAGCCCTTTTCTAGCTTTCTCTCTCTCAAAAAAAGTAAATAAATAAATAAACTTAAAAAAAGTAACTCCTGTAAATTATATTTATGTGCCCAGGATATATGGTTATATATTTGGCTTATATTATGATTAACATATTAGAAAAATAACAAATTATAGGAAGGAATAAAGTCTTCTGTCCCATGCTTGTTATCTTTGATTCTTATATCCTCTGCTTTTTCCTCTCTCTCCACTCTAACAGAAATTTTTCACTGGCTAAATATAATGGGCTTGCAAGATTTCTATAGTAAGACTTCAGTCATTTAAAATTGCAAAATTGGTCCAATACACCAGCTTCTACATTTACCTAAACTTTCCCAAGCCATCATAAAATTCAGTGAAATATATTTGAATATATTGTTGATATTCTATGTAAATGTAAAATAAAAAAGCATTGCATCGTTTTTAATTAACATTTTTGATATTCTTCTCCAATATATACCTCCAATACAGTTGTTAACTTCTAAAAACCTATGACAGAACTTATAGTCTCTATTACCATACTTCCTGTAGCAGTATCCACAATGAAAGTGTAGGTTATTTTAGCTAAGCATCAGAAGCTTCAGAAGCTTCCTTCCTAAATAACCGCAGTGCTATTCCTCATGTAGATACTCTGTAACACCAGAGTGAGCTGTTTTGCCAATATATAGTTTCAGCCTAGTATACAGTGCTTCATAAATATGGAAGGGTGTATCTGCTCTATTTCCTTTCCCTTTCTTTCTTACTCTTCCCCTCTCTTTCTTCCTAAAAATGTAAAATGATTTGTTAAAGACAACTTTACAAGAGAGTAAATTTTACAGAAACATTAGTGAATATTAGAGTCAGTGTTGTCTTCATATAGGCTTGTTCTAAGGTAGTGACACTGGCGATCTCAGAATGTTTACCTATAGTATTTAAACTCCCAAAAAGGAGTTTTGTTGTTGTTGTTGTTGTTGTTGTTGTTGTTATTGTTATTGTTGTTGTCTATTGCAACCAATGAAACTAATAATCTGCACAGGAATACCAATAGGTTTCTAATGATCTAAATAAATTGTTAGTCTTTATTTATCTTTGAGCCTCTACAAATGCTAACAGGACTTATTAATAAGCTGCCATATACTGACAGAGACAAAAATATCTGTAGCAGATTATAAAAATAATAATATAAGAATACCAGAAAACTAAGAACATGCACTACCCTACCACTGCAAACTTGGCCTCAAATGAAAATATTTACTTGGCCAAACAATTTTGAAAAACAATCTTAAAATCCTGAAACCCTCACAGTAAAATGCAAAGCAATGCTCTAGAGAAATATAAACAAAGATAAATAAGATAAGTAAGATTTCAGTGGTCACAGAGAATAAGGTTAAGAGCTTAGCCCTGGAGACAGTCTGAGGTTCTCCATTCTCTGCCATTTCTTAGTTGGCAGAGGCAAGTTATTTACTCTCTGTGTACCTCAATTTTCACATGATGAAATTAGGATAAAATCAATACCTGCTTTATATGGTTGTTATGAAGAGTAAGTGAACTAACAGTTTATAAGCACTTCAACACATGCCCTATAATACATGAAGCATCATCCACTATCCAAAGACTTGAATGGACTTTACATGCTATCCCTATAGGAGATAATGTTGGGCAAGTAGATTAAAAAATTCATAATAAACAACAGATGACTGAGGGAGGAGTAGGAAAGTAGTCTTTGTGGAAGGAATGTTCTTTTTGCCAGTTAGATAATATAAAAAAAAGCGCCCTTCATTGTGGTCATTTGGGGTAGAAAAAAAGTTTTTTAAGTAAATCATAGTAAAAACATACGTACCAGTTATATCTGTCTACAAAATAATTTATTTTTTTGCTTGATTTGTGGTCTATTAGCATACAGATATAGCCATAGCTCTTGTTGAGGATATACTTATAATTTTATTTAATTGCCTTAGGTTAGCTCTGAAATGTAAATAATATATCAGTGAGCAGAGATTAGTGCAAGAAGCACTAAATGAGTAGCCAAGAGACCTGAATACTAATCCAAGCTCTAAACCAGCACCAGCAGTGGGACTCCAGGCAAATTACTTCAAATGTAAGAGTTAAGTTGAATTAAATATCTCCCAGTGTTGTATGATTCAATGTTTTTGATGAATTAGCAATACTATTCCTATTACTATGGATACAGGTCAGTGGTTTAAAATACAGTTTAAAACACTGCTTTAAAAACCACAAACTGAATTATTAACACAAGTCTGTGTGCTTTAGTTATCTGACAAAACAATGCAAGACTGAAAATGTATAGACATAAATTAAAAGCCTTTACTTTCAGATATGTGTTGTTTTTTTAATTTTTTTTAATGTTTTTATTTATTTTTGAAGGAGTGAGAGAGAGACAGAGCATGAGTGGGGGAGGAGCAGAGAGAGAGGGAGACACAGAATCCGAAGCAGGCTCTAGGCTCTAAGCTGTCAGCACAGAGCCCGATGCGGAGCTCGAACCCACAGACCGTGAGATCATGACCTGAGCCGAAGCCGGACGCTCAACCGACTGAGCCACCCAGGCGCCCCAGACATGTGTTGTTTTTAAAACTTTTTATAGCCTCTTCTTGTATTAAGTGTCATCTTGATTTTTCATCAAGATACTGTGTTTTAGTAATGACTTAAAATGACTTCACAGGATTTTATCTTATGAGTAATTAGAGTTATCCAATAATTCTGTCTTAAGATAAATTTGCATAAGACAGATGTAGTCTTCTTTGAGTGAAATATCAACTTTAAACACAAAAGGAATTGCTTCTACAGAGTATTACATTTAGGGCTAAAACATCCAACTGTATATATTTTTATACATGTTTTTTGGTTCTAATTTTGTTTCAGATATCCTAGACGTTGGATTATTGGATAAAAATATAAATGTTGAGGGGGCTCCTGGGTTGCTCAGTCAGTTAAATGACTGAATCTTGATTTCAGCTCAGGTCATGATCTCACAGTTCATGAGTTCAAGACCCTGCATTGGGCTCTGCACTGACAGTGCAGAGCCTGCTTGGGATTCTCTCTCCCTCTCTCTCACTATTTCCTCTCTGCTTGTGCTTTCTCTCTCTCTCTCAAAATAAATAAACTTAAAAAAATTAAAAAATATATATATTATATAAATGTTGATGAAGCTGTTAACATATGATATTATATTGCCCATGAAAATGTTCTTATAATTTACCCTTCTAACAACAGTATCTGAAAATACAGGCTTCCCTTTACTCTCATCAAAGCATGGTACTTTAAGTTGCCAATGCCAGAATCATATTTTTCTTCTTTTTTTACAATCCTTACCAGTTGTAGAGTTTTTGTCAAATTACTTAAACTTTGCTTCAATTTCCTCATATGAAAAATTGGTATGCCTCTGTCTACCTTATAGAAAGGCTTAGTGAGTGTTAAAAGTAGTGAGCATATTTTGCTCAAGCAAAATTTTTCCTGAGCATATTTTCAGGTGCAAAGCAAGTGTTCAAAGATGTTTTGTATTTTTTATCACTGACAGTACATTTGTAGATTTGTATCTGGTATGAGCCGGGCATTTAAGTATTTCAAATATTTTTCTATTTAGATGTCCCTCATTTTCTTATCAACATACTAGAGCCCTTTATACCAAGTGTGTCAAATGCATAACAACGATTTTTTTTCAGTTTAACATTTAAGCCTTGTTTACAGCGCTTTTGTATGCAGAATTTTTGTATTTTTGTGTCCAAATAGATTGTTTTTTTCAATATCTTTTTTCTTTTTTTCTTATACTTAGAAAGATCTTTACCAAAGGTGAGATACATATATACTTTATTACTATCACAAAATAACTTTTTATATTAAAATTATAAGTTAATACATCTAGATTTTTGAGTACCATAGGGGTATCATTTATTTACTAATTCTCATAGAGATCTTGATCATTACAAATTATCCCTTGTAATGAGTTTAAGACAATAAGTGGCAAAAAAGAAGTTCTTAGTGTATGTTAGCAATATATTTATAAATATTAGCTGTAGACCAAACCCTTACTCATTCCAAATGTTTCTTTTATAATATCCTAAATTATTTCCCCACAAAGATTTTAGAAAATTGCTACCCTACACAAAAAAACCAAATAGGATTGGCAGGGAATAAAAGGATAAAACGTATGGAACAAACTATTCCAACTCAGGTTACTTAATCTGTGGCTGTTTCTTTTACAACGAGCTGATTGATTCAGTGAAATATGAGAAACAGAACAAATGGGGAACCATGGGTTTTACTTGTCAAGGAAAAAAGAGTGACATGCAGTCATTCACATACGGAGTATAATGTTGTCTCAGCTTATCATGGCCTGGCCATGCTGTCATGTAAAATGTTAATGGATACATACCACGATGCAGATATAAAATATAGGACTTACTGGGGAAAAACTTCCTAGCCGAGGACACCTGATACACTAACTCATTATCCTTTGCTTTAGGCCGAGCACTGACAGTCTATGAATGTTATAGCCAAGTTCCAGTAGAAAGGCATCCCATCTACATAACACCTTCTATATTTTTAGTTTGAGGGGGGGCAGGAATTATCCATGTTAACTATGTAACAATAAAAACTGCCTAGTCAGAGAACTTTCCTTGTTAAAAACAGAAAGTCTTGCGAGCACAGTAAGTAGTCCTAACCCATTCTTCTTGTGAACGAACTCAGACCCGTTGAGCCAACTCTCTGCTAAGCCGCCAAAAGAAGCGAATGGACCTTCAGGACCCCGAACATGCTGATTGAATAAATGCATTGCTACCCACACCTGTGGCTTTTAGGAAAATCAATTCTATATACATCCAAGTATATTCTGTATCCATAAAGCCTGCCAAAATTATATGATTGAAATAATACCACAGCCAGTAAAAGAAAAAGAACTTGATCATCTCACAGAAGGTTTATTAAAACAATGGTGCTATTCAGTATGGTTCCTAAGTGTTATAACTCTGCTTGGCCCTTGAAGGCCAGTGTTTTGTTTTTTTATTTTTTTTATATTTTTTAATGTTTATTTATTTTTTGAGAGAGACAGAGTATGAACAGGGGAGGGTCAGAGAGAGAGAAGAAGACACAGAATCCAAAGTAGGCAGCAGTCTCTGAGCTGTCAGCCCAGAGCCTGATGCGGGGCTCGAACTCACAAACTGTGAGATCATGACCTGAGCCGCAGTCAGATGCTTAACTGACTGAGCCACCCAGGTGCCCCCTGAAGGCCAATGGTTCTTGAAGGTTCCTGAAACTTCTGTGGATGGGAAAGGCTTAGATAAGGAAGTAGAGACCATTATTACTACCTACCCACCCCTTACTTGTGAGTGTGTTGTCAGTACTGGTATTTTGCTTTGGATATTGCAGACCCCTTCCTCCCTTCCTTCCTCCCTCCCTTCCTTCCTTCCTTCCTTCCTTCCTTCCTTCCTTCCTTCCTTCCTTCCTTCCTTCCTTTCTTCCTTCCTTATTCTCCTCCTCCTCCTCTTTCTTCTTCATTTTCTTTCTTCTTTCTTTCTTTCTTTCTTTCTTTCTTTCTTTCTTTCTTTCTTTCTTTCTTTTATATTATGTAATGCTATTTGCTGTTGAGCCATGTAGAAAACCATAATTACTTTTCCCTTTCTCTCTAATTTTCTGTTTTCTGTGGTGCTAAAGTATGTCTCCTTTTTATTTGTTTACTTATTTTATTTTATTTTATTTTTTTAATGTTTATTTATTTTTGAGAGAGAGAGAGAGACAGAGTGTGAGAGGGGGAGGGGCAGAGAGAGAGAGGGAGACACAGAATCCGAAGCAGGCTCCAGGCTCTGAGCTGTCAGTGCAGAGCCCAATGCAGGGCTCAAACTCACAAGCTATGAGATCATGACCTGAGCAGAAGTCAGACACTTAACTGACTGAGCCACCCAGGCACCCCATTGTTTACTTTTTTTAAATAAAACTTTTCAAAATTTATCCCCAACTGCCATGTTCCACACCCTATTCCCTGCCTGTTATAATCCCCTATCATTACATTTATTAATTTTAGGTATTCTCAAATAAATATTCTTGGAGACATCTCTTAGAAACTTCTGACTTTCCTTGATCTGGATAATGTTCTCTGACTCTGCTATTCCACTCTTACCCTGATGTCTCCCTTTATTTTAATACTGAGTTGTTCCTTCTTTTCTTTCTTGTTTAGAACCCAGTGTCTTCCTATTTATTGTTTAGTTTCCTCATCTTGGTGAAGCACTTCATTCATTAGTGTTCTTATAAAGGATGCACAGAATGAAAATCAAAATAATGTGTATGCCTAAAAATATTGCTAGTTGATTTTTCTACTTATTTTACACTTTTGTTTGGTATAGAATTCCGGATTGCAAATTATTTTCCCTTATGATTTTGAAGACATTATTTCATTTTCCTTAACTTCTGGTATTACTATTGATAAACCTGAAACCCATCTGCTTGCTGATTCTTAGTATATAACCTTTTTTTCTCTTCTTCTGTGACTTTTAGATCTTTTCTTTATTCCCAGAATTCTGAAATTTTCATTGATGTTCCTTGATCAGCTTTATTTTCATCTTTTTTGCTCAGCTTTTTAGTGAGTCCTTCAATCAAGAAACTCAAGTTTTTTGGTTATTGGAAATTATTTTAAATTTATTCTTTGATTGTTTTTCTTTTTGATGTTCTAATTACACCTTTAATAGCATTGTATTTTTACTTTATGGATGCAATATCTCCCCTCCTCTGAGGATATTAATGGCAAGTTGTTTTTGTTGCTGTTTGAGTTTTCATTTTCCTAAATAGTCTCTGTTTTACCAAGTTGCTTTTTCCCTTATTTGTTTGATATCTTCTTGTCATTCATTTTAACAGCTTTCTTCAGGTATCTAGTCATCTTTGGTTATCTGCTCATTTTTAAGAATGGGAACCAAAAAACTAATTGAAAGCTGTGTATGTGTGTGTGTGTGTGTGTGTGTGTGTCCACTTGCATTTTAAGATTACAGGTTGGACTACTTATGGGAGAAGTCCTGGTGTTGGTTTCTTCAAGTCTTATTCTTGAAATGGTTAGATTCCTTGTGTAAGATTCTTTTAATATCTTACCTGGGGAATATGACTCATTATTTTGGTGGTCAAAGAGGAGAAAAAAAAGGCTGCAAGTCTCTGCATTTAGGTTATAAATGTTTGTTTAGTGCCCTTGATTTGAGTATAATATCCTCTTCCTCAGTTCTTTCTGATGCCTGCATATTCAGAGATCTTGATTTTATTCATTTGTCACAATAAACTTCTAGTTTCCGTCAGGATCAATTAGGGATATCTTTGTAGCTATGCAGATTTAGGGAGAATGCCTCGGAGCCTGTTTTTTTAAAAACGATTTATTATGGAAAGTTTCTAGCATAAATCAAAATGGAGACAAGAATATAATAAACTCCCATCTTCCTAAAGCCCAGCTTCAAATACTTATCAATATTTTTTACAATTTCAAATACTGTATTTTAAATACACTTATAACCCATATTTTCATACTCAGCCCTGACTTTTCCCCCTCTTCCAGAGGTCCTGATACCCCCAGTTGCTGAGCTTTTTGGATTTTCTTTGGTATAAACTGGATTGTTTTTGTTTTTGTTTTCTTGAACCATTATAACTTTTACAGTACTTACCTCTGAATTGTGAGTGTATTAGCAGAACTGCATTTGATGTTTTGCTTTGGATATTGCCAATGCTTTATTTCTTATAGCTTTCCAAAAAGACTACAAAAATAGGATTCCCTGCCTTTAGTTTGGTATGCCAGCAACCTATTATCAATAGGGTGAGGGAACCCTTATACAATACGAACTATTGGTTGCTGTATGAACATTCTGAAGATAAATTGTTTACCCTTAAGCTACCAACTACAAACAAACTGGCCCAAAACCAATTGGTGTCTTTGGAAGTTTGACATAGCACTTTCTACATCTGGGAATTTGCTACAACTTTTATACCAAATAACTAGATATCTAAATTTTAAAGAAGCTGTAAATACAGTCAAGGCAATGATAAATTAAATTCTTCCCTGGAGTCTCTTAACTTTTTTTTTTAACCCTAGGAAATTGCAAATATTACTTGCCAAAATTAGGATGGCTAGAACATTTGTCATCAAGACTCACTTGGTATTTCTACAGTTTGAATTGTGGCTTCTTATGTGTCTTTAGTAGCTGCTAACTGGTAACTGGTCTGTTACAGGATCTTAATGGAAACCTATTCCATCATTTTTAAAAAGCTCATTATTACCATAAGTGAGAGAAAGACAAATACCATATGATTTCACTTATATGTGGAATATAAAGACCAAAACAAATTGGGGTTCAGGCAGATAACTCTTGATTTTGGCTCAGATCATGATCTTGTTGTTCATGAGTTTGAACCCCACATTGGGCTCTATGCTGACAGCATGGAGCCTGCTTATAATTTTCTGTATCTCCCTCTCCTTCTGCCCCTTGCCGTCTCCCTCTCTCTCTCTCAAAAATAAATAAATGAATGAGTGAAGGAATGAATGAATGAATAAATAAATAAATACATGTTTTTGTAAAAAGAACAAAACAAATGAACAAACACCAAACAGGAATAGACTCATAAATTTAGAGAATAAACTGATGGTTGCCAAAGGGCAGGGGATGGGGGAATAGATGAAATAGGTGAAGGAGATTAAGAGGTACCAATTTCCAGTTATAAAATAAGTAAGATATAGGGATGGAGAGTGCCACATAAGGAATATAAACAATAATATTGTAATAACTTTAGTGACTGATTGTAACTATACTTCTCAAGGTGAGTCTTTCATAATGTATATAACTGTCAAACCACTATGTTGTATATCTAAAACTCTTTTATGTCAGCTACACTTCAATTTAAAAAAAAATTTTTAAGTCATAGTTTTCTAGCCTTTCTCACTTTGAAATGGGTCTCTCTGATTTAAAATCATATAACATGGGACAAACCCTCAAAGGTTCCATTTTGTTAAGAAAATTATGCTTCTGATTAACAGACAAAACTGACTCCTAAAACCTTAGCCATTTTCATAAATATGTGGCTATGTACTTGTTAAAAACAGAGATAGGGTGTCTGGGTGGCTCAGTTGGTTAAGCGTCTGACTCTTAATTTCAGCTCAGGTCATGATCTCCTGATTTGTGGGATTGAGCCCTGAACTGGGCTCTGTGCTGATAGCATGGAGCCTGGTTGGAATTCTCTCTCTCTCTTCCCTTCCCCTGCTTGTGCACATCCTCTCTCTCTCAAAATAAATAAAAAATAAATATTAAAAAAAAACAGAGATAATATCCTAACAACCTGAGGTTGTTAGGATATAACATCCTGAAGTGGATGAACCAATAAAATGCTGCTTCATAATAGCAATGAATTGCACATAGCAAACATTGAATTCTTTCTATGATGGCCTGAACATCACATGATATTCTTTGCTATAGACAGACTTACCTATCAATACATTTCTATAGACATATAGATCAAAACAAATAGCTTAACTATGTGATAAGGCTAATGGTCCAATAGGCACTGAATTACTAAAATACCCATATAGGATTTCTTTCTATAAAAACAGATACAGCCTCATGTATTAAGTCTTTATGTTGCACATGTGTAGGCCTTATAGAGTGAACACATTTAAAGAAAAACATTTAGGCTGAGAAATCCAAATCAAATATTTTTGGCCATTACCTTTATAGCCCACTAGATCAATAATAAATCTTATCATAATAATGAAACCATAACAATAACTACAATGCCCAAAGGAAAATTATTTTTAAATATGTTAGTCATGTCGCCCTGCAGACTATACTATCTGCCAGCCATATCAGCTTCTCTAGCAATAACCTCCATAAGAACATGCATTTCAACTCTTAAATTATTTTTGTCTTACATAGGATCTTACCCTTTTTGTCTGGTTGAGCTCTCAGGTAGCTGAGAGTCATTGGGGATTATAAATGTGCATGTTTGCACTCTCTCCCTCTCTTGCTATCTCTTTTTCTTTCTTTTTATCTCCCCCTCTTCCTCTCTCCCTCCTTCCCTACACGATTCCCACACCCACCTTTGCATTGGCCTTAGAAGATAATTTTATAACCTCAGTGGAAAATTAAATAGTCCATATTACTCAGATCAAAAATACCTGGATAAACATGAATTTGGAGACTGATTTTTTTTTTTCTGGTGGCTCTATAGGCCCTTCTTCTGATTGCAGATGTTGTTTATGACTAAAAAATTGTGACTTCTGTATCTTTGTGAGCCATTCCCTGCAGAAAAAGAAAAAAGGAATTTGACACTTCTCTCAAGGGGATACCCTCCTTCAGGGGGATATCCTCTATCAGGATGGATAACAGGTTTCAATTGGTTTGTGAACATGAATGACAATTGTAGGAGAGTAGGGAATGAATGAGTAAATAACTCTTCTTTCCCTATTACAGATGTAGATGAACTGCCACAAATGATCTTCCACAGCTGTTCCAAAACTGACGTCTTAAAGGTGATAGATATAACTACTCTGACCAAGCATTATGGATCTTATTGATATTTAAATATCAGGAAATTACAGAAACTTCTCTGAAACAGAAATCATTTTATGACCTAACCTAGTGATCGATTGAAATTGCTCAATCTGAATTTGCTCAATAAAAGCAAAGATCAGAACCTGTCTTAAGTTGCTAAGACTCCCTCTTTCTAAGAAAGTTGCATCACTAACCAGAGTGCTTCCATTGCTGCATAGTCTGATAATATATTCTGCCTCCCAATTCATTAAATATGTGTAGCAACACTTTGATTATAGCTCTTCATTGAAATATAAGTCATACTGCATATAGGCTATTCATGGCCCTCCTAGATTTTAGGATATTATAAGTTCAAGGCAGAGTGTGTACTTTACTACTTATTTGTTTTTGAGTTCTCTATTCCTGCTTTGTATCTTCTCTTAGTTCTAGTGGCATACATCTTAATCCCTTGCATAATACCCAATCAGTTAAGCATTGCTTCATGTCTGAGTCCTAGCAATTCCTGAGACAAAATACCTTTGGGCCTTGAAACCCTAAATACTCCCTTTTCTATCCTCCTTGACAGAACTACTATAACAAAGTGTTTTAATTTGCAAGAAATGTCCACATTTTACTAGAGAAAAAAGTACAATCATTGTGAATCAATAAATCAATATTGGAGACTTATTGTGATTTTTTTTTTCTGGTCCATAGGGGCCACTTTGAGGGGTTGGAGTAAAATTTTCCTGTATAGAAAGATTTTCCTACTGCTATTCATCCTGAGTCAGAAACAATGAAAGGCTTTTTGTGTTTGGGTGAGGGCTACATCACATTTTGTCTAAAGAATGGAGGCTGTACACTTTGAGGCTCAAAGATGGCAGAGGTGTTTCTATGGATAGAAGATAAACTATACCCTGATGTTAATGCAGGAGTAAGTGGCAACACCATGCATTTTTCCCCCACTGGTAGTCAAGTTAGTAGCACCATCAGAATTTGGTGCATCAGCTTGAAGAGTAGTTGTTCTCTAAAACACCTTATATATGTGGTACAGTTAGAGAGATCTTCCCTTTAAAGAGTAATGTCAATCCATGGTTTTGGAGTAGGGGTCTCATTATTTGTTACCCAGACAGTTGATCTCAGGAGAACAGAGATGTAGTGAGATCACCAACAGATGAAATCAGAAGTGATCAGCAGAGAAGTATAAAGTGGCTAGGACAAATGGCTGACTAAGCTGATCAATAGGCAAGGTAGATATATACAGTATGTTAATGTTCCTCCTGGTTAAGAGATCAAAAATAGCATCTCTCCAGCAAGTTCCATAACGTGAAATGGTGCTGAAGACACCAATGTAGCATATGAACTCCTATTCACTCAGTCAGTCCCAAGGGGCTCCTCAGGTAGTCAAAGTTTCTAAGAGAGGGATGCCTTCCTTCATCACTGTCGCATTTGCTTGGTTGACACACACCACCAACAGTCACAGGGTAAGAATTGTTTCTCTGAACCTGGCTTCAGTCATGGTTTATGCTGGGACTAAGACACACAGGTCACTCTGAAACACGGAGTTCTGGAGTAAAACATATGAACCTGGGCCACTTTCAGAAGGGCCCTAAATTCATACTCCTATTGCTAAATGCCAATTATTGAAACCTCCAGTAAATAGGTCAGTTAAGACAGAGACTGGGTAATACTCTGAAAATGCAACTTTAAGCAGCACAGCTCAAAATACAAGGTAGCCACTAAGCAAGAGCTCAAAGAGTATACTTACTTGTCAGCTGGCAGCAGAACTAGTAAGCCACACAGACAAACATATAAAAGACCCCTTATATTCTGGACATATTACTCACAGAACTCACGGACTATTGTGAACATCCTACAGATACAAAATGGACACCCACCCAAAACTTGATTCTATGATGAGAATGATAACATACACACCGTAAAAGATTGTAAAAAGGTTAAGACTTTGTAGGGAAAGAAGAGTGGCTCCCAAATGGGTCCAAAAATAATAAGGAAACTGGCTCAAGGTGGCTGGGGGTATGGCATGAGTGAGAATTTCCCAAAGGCAGGGACTTTTATGATTTGAAATTCTCACAGGTGCTAAATGAAGGAGCATCCAAATTTTCTTATCAGTTTTTCCAGAAGTGGAGCAAAAAGGGAAGAAAAAGGAATAAAGCCTAAAATCTGTCAGTATCAAACATTAATAAATGGAATCATACTCTTTATTAATCCACATATTCAATTACCCTCCACTTATTTCCTTCTACATGGCAATCTGTGTCTCTGTTTTTTTAATGATATTTTTACTGTCTCTATAGTTTTGCTTCTTTTATTGTTTTAAAGAAATTCACTTGTTTATTTTGAAAGAGAAGTGTGTGTGCATGTGTGCACGAATGAGTGGGGGGAGGGGCAGAGAGAGGAGAGAGATCCCAAGCAGGCTCTGCAATACCAGCGTAAAGCCCCATGCAGGGCTCAAACTCATCATCCACGAATTCATTGCCAGAGCTGCAACCAAGAGTTTGTCCTTAACTGGGAGTCCTTCACCCCCAGTTTTGCCTCTTTTAGAATGTATTGTTAGGGGTGCCTGGGTGGTTCAGTCGCTTAAGTATCCAACTTGGGCTCAGATGGACGAGTTAGAGCTCTGTGTTCTGACAGCACAGACTCTGCTTCAGATCCTCTGTCTCTTTCTCTGTCCCTCCCCTGCTCTCTCTCTCTCTCTCTCTCTCTCAAAAATAAACATTAAAAATAAATAAAGAATGTCATATTATTAAAATCTTAAGAGTATATAGCCTTTTCAAATGGACTTCTTTCATTTAGTAATATGAATTTACGTTTCCTTCATGTTTTTCCTGGTTTGAGAACTCATTTTTCATTGCTATGTGGCACTGTATGGATGTACCACAGTTTATCCATTAACCTTATCGAAGGACATCTTGGTCGCTTCCAACATTTAGTAATTATGGATGAAGCTTGTGTAAACACTTGTGTGCAGGTGTTTGTGTGGAGATAAGATTTCAATTCATTTAGTAAATATCTAAGAGCATAAATTCTGTATCGTATGGTAAGAATATCTCTGCATTTGTGGGAAACTACAAAACCATCTTCCGTAACAGCTGTACCATTTCTCATTTACACCAGAAACGTATGATAATAAAGTAACCAGTTTATATTGTCGTTTTAATTTACTTTAATCATTCACATTTCTCTCTCATACAGACAATTTGAATCATTCTCATTATCTACATTTGAGTGTATACCCTAGCAGTATGCAAATATGCATTCTTTCAACATCTAAACTTCTACAGACATCTAAACAGTCTGCACTGGGAAAAACTCACATTCATCAAGGACCATTATCAACACTACATGGTGCAGAGGCCTCACATATTTATCATCACAATAAACCTTTTGAAATAGACATGATAATGAAATAGAAACTTACAGAGATTTAGTGAATTGTTTAAGGCCATATAGCTAAGTGACATTCACACCCAAGGATACACAGCTTCAGAGATGATGCTCTTTTCACCTCATCCTACAGCCTTTCCACACTAATGATGAGTCACTCTCTCGTGGATTTGAAAAATGTTCAAATGCAGGAGAAGTAAATTAGATTGGAACTGTAACTACATACATAAGTAGAATTGATGTGTGTCTGCATCACATACATTAACTTTACAACCACACCTGAAGCAAACTTCTTTTCCTGGATTTTATCTGGGCTTCCTATGAAGGCTCTCCTTCACTCTCTTTTCCACCCTAGTTGACCAGTCATAGAGGATCATCTCTTTATGATACTCACATGATATTAACAGCTTTTGGAGAAGAAAGTTTGCTGTAAATGTGGTAAAAATTTCTAATAATTTCCCGCAAGTGGAATAATGTCATTAATCAGTATTTTTAGAGGCTTTATCTAGAAACAGAAATTAATGTCCATGGACTAAATGCAGTCAGTAGAATATATCATTTTTCTTCCACTATATCTTAAAGATTGGACCTGAAAAAAAATCAATCAATTGATTTCATATATAAATCCATGTATCTGTTCAAAAACAAATCTGTCAAAACCCTTCCCATGTCCCTGAATGGCTGCCAGTACTAGACATATACACTGCCTTCTACCACAGTCCCCACCTCTTCAGGTTGCTTCCTACAGTATCAACTGTAATTTTTTTATCTCTACTTTGGGTATTTATAATATATTAGGATGAGAGTTTGATGTATTTATATCTCTACCAAAAGTTGCAAAACAAGTGATATACCACAAAGCTGATGTTACATGAAGAATTGGGGGCGGGGTGGGGGGTGCCTGGGTGGCTCAGTGGTTAAACTTCCGACTCTTGATTTCAGTTTGGCTCAGGTCATGATCTCCTGGTTGGTAAGTTCAAGCCCTGTATCAGGCTCTGCACTGACAGCATGGAGCCTGCTTGGGATTCTTTCTCTCCCTCTCTCTCTGCCTTCCCCTGCTCCTGTTCTCTCTCTCTCTCTCTCTCTCTCTCTCTCTCTCTCTCTCTCAAAATAAATAAATAAATTTAAAAAAAGAATTGGGGAGAGCATATTTGTTTCTAGAAATTAAAAAATCCCACATATTTAATGCACATCCAAATACCGACATTTGGATTTGTGGTCTCTATTTTACATGATTCCATGTTGTTCACTTATTCTTTATTTTAAATCATGTATAATACTATATAATATTCTATACTATACTGTTTTATACTAAATAAACGTTTTTACATTTGCATAAACTTTCAAATATATTGATGTTATTGAGAATTGGTGTTTATATGTTGGTTTGTAGTAAAGCATTTAAAAAGCAAATAATGGAACTATGTGCTCTAAGCTCATTTAAAATATATTATTTTTGTATGGATAGTCTGATGGAAATTTCCCCATATTTTAGAATTTGCAGGCACATGGATTATTTTTCACAGTTCAGATTCTCATAGCATGTTTATTCAAATGTTTTACATGTAAAACACAGATTATATACTCAGAAACTGCACACAGTTGTGTCTATTTGTATTGGTGTTAATTGACTTATGGCGGCATTAAAGTTAAGAAGTTTAGCCAAAATCTCTTAACGCATCAAAATGCCTATAGGAGATAACCAAGAGTCAGAATCACTTTGTTTTAAAAGTGCTTTTCACACTTAATGCTACAGTGCTTTTTAATCATTATCTACTAATATTCAAAATAGGTACCAATATATGTAAGTGGTTTCTCAATCATGTTCTTAATGTTTGTATTGAGACATGCTAATTTAGTTCACAAGGGTACACATTTCATCTTTTTAACCTGTATTATATCTTTTTTTTCCTCCAGAGTTTGTGATTACAAAAGTAAATAAAATCTTGTACACTGATAAGATGTGTGTTTTCACATGGCCGTACCTCTTAGTTTCAAATCTAGAGAAATATTTTGATTATTGAACCCTTGTCACAATCTAAAGAAGTTCATGCCAACAGTCATTTAGTCTTCAAACTTTTCTGATCTTTAATCGTAAAATTTCTTAAGCAATGAACCCAAAATATGTATATGTAATTGTTTATTTTTAAAATGCTTTATACCATACTTGAATTGTGTTTTTTTTTTTTTATATTATGGAAGATAACCAAAGATATAAGTTAAAATGGATGAGATAAAAGTAACATAAATACTTTAGAATATTTTAAAAATCTTGTTGAATTTAAATCTTTGGTGTAACATGGGACTTATTCCATTCTATGTACCACCACACATGTGTATTCCAATTTACTTTCAAATCATGTTGAGTTTATTATTAAATAATGGCAACATGATTAAATATGCTTTATTATATTTTAAAGTTTTGGCATAAAACTTTGTACTCAGAAGTTTATTTTGATAATTGTTTTTAATGGCTACTAAAAAGTAGATTTCATACATAAATGGGTCCAAATGGAAGTACATTATTAACTGTGTTTTCTAAATTATAATGATCAGGTTCCAAATCAATCTAACCATTATGCAAATATTTTTGTTAAAATTTGTCTGGTAAAGTTTCATTCTCCCTAATGTCATTTGATTGTTCTTATAAACTAATGGGAAATGCAATGCTTTTTTTTTTTGTTTTGTTTTTATATTTAGAGCACATCTTTCTTTGAAAGACTTTTAACACATTAAATTATTTGTTTACAATTTTTTAAGTATATGACTATGAGAGGGCTTTTATAAATGACAGAAATATTGTAAATAACAAAGTGAAATACCAAGAAAACTATTCTAAGTAACTATTTAAAGTTCTCTCTCTTCATAAAATGTGTTTTACTAAATAAAGCAAAACCATTATTTTCACACTCATATTTAAAAACACCATCTGAATCTTAGAGAGAATGATGAAACATTTTTTAAAATGTTAAGTAGTATACTACAAATTGTCATTATTTTTACACTGTAATTTTGCTAATGATTCCTTATACAAATATTAAGAATGTTCAACTTTGTTACTTTCTTGTGGTCTTGTGCTTATATTCAAACTATGTTTCATTACAAAGTTCTCTATATCCTGTGCTGATTTTGTGCATGTTAGACTAGTTACATGGTACATCTGTAAATTATAAGCAGAAACAGGCAAACTGTAATATGTGGAAAACAATTGACAATTGTCAATGCTCCCACATGTGAAAAATTCTACCTTTCTCTGCTTACCATAAATGATACATCACCTCCTTTGAGATAGAAGAAGGCAGTAATATGAATTCATGAACTAAATACTAATAAAGTTTAATATCCTTATGTTATCAACTATATGTGTGAGAGAGAGAGATTTCTTTTTCTGTATCACAATGCCTAATCATGCTCCATATTTGGGATGTATGCTTCTAATCAGTGGTATGCTAGTCTAGACAATTAAATAAGTGCATCATTTCAAAATCCTAAGCTTAGAACATATTTTTGAGCTATTATTAAAAATAACACAATTGTAAAATTCTCAGGAAGTTTACCTCATTTTTATATTTTCTCCCATTAGACCTAATAATATGCATTAATATGCATTTGACAGTATAGGGTCCATTCAATATTAATTGATAATTCAATCTAACATATTGGTAAGGTATACTCCCAAATCATAGATTTTTTAGTTAGTTGCATATTGAACTGGTACAATACAAATGTCTGAGAGGATCTTTGTTATGCATATATTATTTTTAGTAATTTACAAGCTGTGTAATAATCTACCTTTCCCAGGAGTAATTTCTTCAGCAGCTGACTTAGAAGACTTTTAAATAATTCAAAATGATTTTTTTCAGGAAAGAAAAACAGCATTTTAAATAAATACTCTTTAAATTTTGATATGGTTGCCAACTACACCAGATTCACCTTGATATATCAAATCGAAGTGTAGTGATAGAGACCAATGATCAGTATTTTTAACAATCTTCTCTAGGACATTTTTAAGCAGACTGAAGGTTAACAAACACTGTTTCAAATGGCTTCAGTATCATTTCAAGTCAGAGCTTAGTATATTGCCCATTTTTTTATGTGACAAAGCCAAAAAGGAACTTAACTCACACACTCTAACTCCAGAGCTGGTGCTCTTTAATCACTGTTATTATGTCTCCTGATGGACTCACCCTAGAATTCTTGCATCCCAATGATTTTTAAATGTTTTCTCTTAAATTATACCAAAAATTTCTGCTGCCTCATTTCATATCCTGGATCAGTCCTTTTAAATTAATCAACCCAACAAATTGTTGTACATACATTAAACTAAGAATATTTTTAAGTGATCCAAAAATGACCCAATGTGGACAGATTAAGACTGATTTAAAGGTTTGTTTTCTTTTTCTTGGTGAAGAATTCTCATAATAGTCTTATGTACCAGAGTTTTGCTCTATAAAGAATGTATTTTTGTAGTTTGTGTACTGAACAAGTCATTCCTAATGGTTTGGCATTCTGTTCTAGGAGCCTTTTGGACTTTTCTTTGGTTCCTGACTAAATGCAGAATAAGCCTGTAGAGCTCCCCCCTTGCAAATAATCTCCCTCTGAAGAGGGCAAAGGACACTGGAGAGTTGATCCTGATGTAGAGCAATCAAAGTAGTGACCACAGTGCTCTCTCCTAAACTTTCATTCCAAGCATACAGTCCAATGCCTGCATTAACCTAGAGATCATTTTTACTCTTAGGTGCTCACCTTGTCAACTGTCAGCAAAACAGATCCTGTTTGGCCCCATATCACTTGATGTTCCTGCCTATCCAAGTTCTTTGTTCGCCTAAAATTTAATCTTTCCTTTAAACTATTCTGTTATATTCTACCATGTTGTATTGTGTTGTGTTGTATTATATTGTATCAGTCTTTTATATCAGCCCTTAGTGCCTTCCAAATTGCCAAATGCAACGTATTTAGACAAATTAAATTGTGCTAATGTTCATGGAAGAGGGTCTAAAAAGTTAGTAACAAATCAAAGGTGATTAATGTATAATGGAATAAGTAAGCAGATGAGAAACACTGGGCTGTAAGGTTCCTTCACAGTGTCTCAGATTAAAGAGATGCATCTTAACCATAATGATTTGAAAAAAAATCTAATTATGTAGCTTAAATTATTAGACAAGTAAATAGGATAAATTGATAACAGTTTGATGAAAGAATGGAGGATATGCATCATGTCTCTTGAAAGAGTATTTTGGGGATTCATGCTAGTGTCTTCCTGAGTAACCAGGCTTATGGAGACATTATATCCTCCGTATAATAGTATTTTTCATATTGAAAATACAGTAGACCAAGTGGTTTTATAACTTATTTCAGTAAATATATCATTTTATATTTAATTCCCTTTAAGAATACAAACTTAAGAATTTTCATCTTAAAACATACTGAATACAAGAAGGATGTAACTAATATGTAACTAAAACCAGACAATCAACTTTAGGTCATATGTATAAATGGTAACTAGAGAAAGGGCTCCTAATAGATGAGTAACAATTTACTTTGTATCCACATGTAAATATTTTGACCTAATTATCTGTAGACGATCTAACAATCTGTCTATCCATCATCTATCTATTGCTATCAAAAAACACTTAACTAGATACTGAACTTAGAATGTCTATTATATGCATCTAATTTAAGCTAAGAGAAAAATAAAGTTTCCTCATTGATTACATATACATTTGTAACATTTTTTTTCAACAAACAAGGATTAAATACTCCTTTATATTTTATCTATATAGACTCAAAGAGATTTAAGTTTATTTAAGTAATGTTTCTTTAAACAAAGAAAGTTCATTTCACATACTTTGGAATATCTATAAATATTTACAAACTTCTTATTGATTTTAATTTATACAAAATTAAAGAATTTTTTTAAATTTAATAATGAGGCACTTTTTTTTAACTTAGTAGGTTGTATCAAATAAGTTTTGAGCAGTGTGCCTGCATTGTACCTAATTGTAGTCAACCTACCTTAGACAGAAATCAGAACTGACAGATAACTTGTGTTATTCTGTGAATTAAGGAAGATGGAAATGGTATACGAGGTTGAGGGGATCAGGTGTAGTCTATCTACCCTGAAACTTCAACCTAATGAACAGTTATGATGAGGTTGGCCCATTTTATCTTAGGTAGTAATCCAAACCCAGATTTTAAAAAGTCCATCTTGTCACCAGCAATTCCTATCACACATAACTTTAAGCAGTTTATATATACACTGAGTAACACTTAATTCAATCATTTTTATTCTTAATAACAGAGCCTTGCATTCTTATGCAGAAAATAATTTTTTCTTATGATCTTGCTAATGAAGAAATTCAGGCAAGGCTTTTCAGGCAATAGGGTACTTTTACAATAGAATCTTAGTGCAACTGTTGAAATATTCAAATTTAGAGCAAGTTCAAAATCTACTGTTGTTTAAAAGGAAATTTGATATACCACTTTTCCCCCCTTGTAAACATTTCTGTTAATTACTCAGAGTTTGAAAAAGCTTTACTTCATCCTGGCAGTTCCCTGGAGCTAACAATCCGTGGCTGGGTTTAGTAATCATGGTGGAATGCCAGTTACACTGCATGATGAATGAAAGATCTGCTACAACTGTCACAAAGCAACAAAAGTCTCAAAACATTTAAAAGCCAGAGGCTTAGAATTAGATTTCTCACTGAATATGTAAACAAGACTTTATATCTCAAACTTATCTATAACAATGAGAAGTATGTTCCCATATTAAAAACTACCGAAATTGTCATATTGTTTGATCTTCACTAGAATTTCATGTCAATGCACAAAGGAATAGAGAACACACTAAAAAGAGAAGTCGCCATTATCATTTATTTATAGAATTAGAAAGATTAGTATACCTTTTCTGTATTCTTGGAAATGCCTAAATCAGTGTACATATAAGTAGGTATATATACTATACAATGTACAAATGACTTATCTAAGGAGTATTTGGTAATCTTAAACATTTTCAAATTGAGTTAGGGAAGGAGCAGGGAAATTTCAGTGATACTTAGAAGATGTTTAAAGCACATGTTATTTATTGCATAAGATATCAAAAATCATAGAATTTCCCATTATGTGCTTATTTGGAGAAAAGAATCATATATTTTGCCCCTCACTTTTTTTTTTTAAATTACGTTAGCTACTTTGATACAAATCTTATTTATACTCAAGAATCTACAAGTGGAGGATTCCTTGTTATGTGTCTTTTTTTGTGGGGGTAGGACATAAATAATCCTGACAGATTTCTGAATCTTTCTCAGAATAAATTTCACATGGGCCTTTTAACATGTTTTAGCCTCTACCTCAAAAAATACACACACACACTTGTGTGTATACAATTTCTAATTTAAACTGACAATGTAAAATTCCACTAAAAGATTATTTATGTATGTAATTTTTCACAATAGTAAGTCTACACTGTAACTCTTGTTTTTCTTTTGTGTGTGAGCCATGTTTTGTGTGTTTACCCAAAGACCTAAATAAATCATAGAGGAAATAAAGTAAAAGTTGTAGAGAAGAAAATGTAAACAACTTTTGGGAAAATTTTTGTATTGCTAAACACATTGCTTTTGTCATTGTATTTGATGACATTCAAGCCCAGGGGTTTTAAGGAGCCGTCCAAGGTCATGAGCAGAATGATAAAGCCCAGATTTGCATTTTGGGGATACATATTTTGCATGGATTGTTACTTTCTCAGAGAAGCAGGTTTACTGGTGTAAACTCTTATACCTGTATAATGTGACCCTATGTGGTTATGTGCAAGCAAATATAGTCCATGATATGTATGTATGTATGTATATATATGTGTGTGTGTGTGTGTGTGTATACACACACACACACACACACACACACACATATATATACACACACACACACACACACATATATATACACACACACATATATATACATACATACATGTATATATACACACATGTACATATACATATATGTACATGTATATACACACATGTACATATATAGATACAGTTCACAATTATCAAGCCTTGAGAAACCATTGGATAAAAATGGATTCAATATAAAAGAAAATAAAAGTCAAAAGCAAATTTACAAATTGATCGATTCCAGATTTCCTGACTTGAGCTCTTATCTTTCATGTCATGTATATCATGCTCTATATTATTTCATTCAGTAAACATTGACTTACTTTGTTCCTACCATGAGCCAAAACGTGGCAATAAGGTAAAGTTCATATTCACTGTGTTCAAAGTGGACTGTGTATTCTGCCACCCCCCCCCCCCATTTTAAGAGAATGAAGTATTATTAAATTTTTAAATTAATAGGGATTGAATATAGTTTGTTTGATTTTAGAGACAAACTTCATAAATGTAAAGCTTTATTGCCTAAAACCTGGAGTGAGAATGGAATATACAATGCCAGCGGTAAAAGCCCTATACGTTTACTTGATTAATTACTTGAGAAAAACCTCCATGTGGCTTGGAAATTTTTAACACCCAATGCAAAGAGAAATTTTATGTTAATTTATATGAAATGTGCTAAAGTTATAAGTATATTAGTTATTCTTCACAACTAAAATGACTTCTGGTAGTTAGATCTGAAAAAGCTTTCTTCAGTGGGTCTTTATATAAAAGACATTACAGAATAGAATGTAAAATATAGTTAGCAATTTCCATAGAGGATGCACAAGAAGTTTTATAAAACAGTTTCTTATAAGTTTGTCACTGTATCTAGAAGAAAATAAAATGCTTCTGGTTTGTAGTCATTGTAATGTTTTAAATTTTATAGATTTTTCTTTAATACTTAATAATTTCAATTATACTAACAATGAGAACATTCATTCCTTTTATTTAGCACTTGTAACACATACTATAATACAAACCTTGAACTTCTTCTTATTTAATTCTCAATACATCCAAAATAATACTGATATCAGTAAAAATACTCATACAGAAGAGGAAATTGAGAGAAAAGTTTAAATAGATTAAATAAAGTCATATAGCAAGAAAGTGGAAAGCTGCAGTTTTCTCATTGGAGGGATGGATGGATGGATGGTTGGATAGACAGAGAAATAAAGAAGTATCATCTAGGAATGTAGTCATCTAAGGGTTTGATTAAGATGGAAGCTTCAAGATCATTCACTCACATTGGACACTCTCTTCCAAAGGCAATGGGAAAAGTGGATTCAGGGCCCCAGGAGGTATGCATTTCTATCTTCATATAGTAGTAAAGCCTTGTTTCTTCACGTGGCCACCCAATTATGTTTTTCTACATGGTCTCTTCAGTATGATAGTTAGCTTTCTTACACAGTAGCACAGAACTCCTGAAATCACTAAAAGGAAATTTTTCTGCCTCAAAATATAAACATATAAATGTTACAGTGACCTTTTCCATAGTATACTGGATACAATAATCACATGGCCAACCTAGCTTCAATGTGGAAGAGTCTATACTGAAGTTTGAATACTGGGAGGTATGGCTCTTTGTGGGCCTTCTTTGAGAGTAGATGACAAAAATGACCAGTTCAGATAAGAAAGGAGAAGGGAGAAATAGAATCTACCTGAAGAGTAGTAATGATACATTCCCAGGGAAACAAGATATTGTGAAATGGGGTGGCAAAATTTATTGGGATCCATTATTCTAACAATAGCCACATTAACCTTATTATACTAATTTACTTCAAAATATCTTCTAAATTCCATATTGATTTCTTGACTCATGAGTAAGTTTGAAGTGTATTACTAAATTTCCAAATATGTGACACTGGATAGATGTCTCATTTTCATTGTATTACTACTACTAATAATAACAACAACATCAACAACAGTAGTGCCTGTAGTAATAATGATGGAGGTAGTGAAAATAACAGTAGTAGTTTCTAGCTCAGTTGAATGATAGTTGAGTCCTCTTAAATTTGTTGAGACTTGATTTGTGGACCAGTATATAGTTAATTTGGGTAATTTTTCCATGTGTACTTGTAAAGAGTATATCCTCTGCATTGTTGAGTGCAATGCTGCTTACTCAATTAGGCCAAATATCAAATTGAAGCTGTTCAAACCTTCTATTTATAAGCTAACAATTTTCATTTCTCTATAAATTACTGAAAGACACATTAAAGTTTCCTATTATTGTATGTTTGTCTCTCTTTTCAGTTCTCTTGAATTTTGCTCTATATTTTGAGGTTATATTATTATGTTTATACAAATTTATTAGTTTTATGTCTCTGTAGTGAATTAAACCATTTATCATTATAAAATTACTCAGCTTTCATAAAATTAATCTTAAAATTTATTTTGTCTAGCATTAATATACCAGTTTTCTTTGGGTTAGTTTTTGCATAAGTATCGTTTCTATCCTTTTACTTTCATTTAATTCATTATAGTGTGTTTTTTATAAACAGCATAGGGTTTTTTAAATTTGTTTTTCATCCAGATACTCTTTGCTTTTCCTCAATTTGTATTCCTCAGCTATATACATTTATGGCATTTAATGTGTGCCTATCAAGATTCTGAACCAAACTACTCATTCCATTATTTAAGATGAACCCCAAAGATAATATGAAAGGAAATAAGACATTGTGGTCTAAGAAGTCACTTGGGTCACAAGGAAAACTGCTTTGAACTTATGTATATTTGGGTGGTGGTTTTGGCCTCGGACAGAAGACAATGAGTGAATGAAATACAAACAATTACCCCCTTGTATCTCTCCTATCATTAACTTAGAAGAAACAGTATCTGGCCCTGCACCTGATTTGTCTTAGACCTGTTTGTGATACTTTATTAACAACGCCAGTACACATTGTCCTGGCCTTTTGAGCAGTTGAGTGGATGACAAAATGGATGTTGCTTCCCACCCTAAACAAACCCCCTGGCCTGATAAAAAATAATCTAAAGACAATCAGCACCAATGTTGCTTTTTTCCTCATTAGCAAAGGATGAAGCCTTGACCTAATAAAATGTTTTCTAGGGTGAGGAAATGATCAACTGATTTTATGGTGCCGGGGGGGGGGGGGGGTCTTCAAATTAGAGCTGATTTTCTCCCTACCGCTGAATTAATTGGCTGTCCCAGGCACTGGGTCCTGGCCTTTGCCAATATATATTGGCTGAGAGAAGAGCTGATATCTCCAGAGAACAATGAGCTTCAGACTGAAGTAACAAGATATATTATTAGCACAATCATTTCAAAGGAAATATGTGTGTGTGTGGGGGGGGGGGTGTGCCCACATACACACACAACTGCAGTCTATCAAAATCAGAATTACTAGAACTGAAAAGCAAGAATTTAAACTTGGAGAAATAAACATATTAAACGAGCTAAGGGAATATTAGCATATGAAATAATGATCTGAAAACATAAACATCACCAGTTAGAAATGTGAGAAATGAAATGTACACATTAAACCATTCCTCTTTAAGTATTTTTCAGACTATTCTCTATTTCAATGTCATTTCCCCTTTTACTAGCTATTGTATCTTTGACAAATTACTACTTTGTGTTTCAATTTCTTCATATGAAATACTGATAATAATAGTGGTCACATCATAGATTTATTTTAAAAATTAAAGTATTTAGTATGTGTAAAACTGACTCTGGTATTCCTGACATGGAGTAGGATCTATAAAAATTGTATACCTTATTGTTACCATTATTGTTTAAATCTAGGGACTGAAAAAATAACAAGATATTTAATATAATAAGTAATATGCATGAAATATTAGAATGTGAGTATGCTTATAAAAGGACATGTGATAGAGAAAACTGGGGATTATTAGATATATGAGAGAAATATTTGTATTTTATTTTTCTGACCATAATATAGTAAATATATATATATATATTAATTTTAATAGATATATAAATCCCAAGCCATTTACATTTTAGGAAAGGGCTTCCTTAATTACTCATAGATCAAGAGCAATTAGAATAGTAATGTAAACACTAAGAACTAATTATAATTACAATATATATTAGAACCTGTAAGATTCAATTCAAGCAGCACAACAATTTGTATAGACTTCATCATGTTTTAGTAACTATTAAGATGAAAATAAATGAGCTGTGTTCCCAATTTAATAGAGAGAAAGAAAGAAAAAGGGAGAGAGGGAGAAAGAGAATGTACCCATTTTACCCTAAAGATTAGGATAGTTTGAAAGTAAAAGGAAGGGCAACAGTACCATGAAAACACTAAATGTAAGAATGCTGATGCAGCTATGTAAGTAATGCATGAGTAGACTTGAACACAATTGTAAGTGATAAGATGGAACTCCTATAAGATTTCAACACAGTCACAATATATATGGAGACTTACTAAAAGTGCTTTAAAATATACAAAGCAAAAACTGATAGAACAAAAGGAAAAATAGACAAATTCCTAAGACTAAAGAAGATTCAGCTAGAAAATTTTAATAATTAATAAAGGCTGTGTGTCAGATACAGGAAAAGTGTGTGAGAATGCTGCTTCTGAGGATTCAGTCTGGGGAGGGCAACAGCAGCCACTGCTAAAATTATGTCCAGACCCATCTCCCCTCTCTTCCTACAGAAAAAAACTGCTTTAATCTGTAGGGTGAAGAGCAAAAGAACTGTGGCCCTAAAAACCCTCATAGAAACCCATGGCATCAGGAGAAAATAGTAGCCACTACCAAAGCCCCTGTCAGACCCATGATCTCATCCCCATTCCCATCACCCACCTTGTATGGGAAGAGGTAGAAAAAAGAAAACTCAAAATGGGTACTACATCTTAAATATAAATTGTAAAACTATAAGACTTATAGAAGAAATCTAGGAGAAAATTTATGTGACATTGAGTTTGGCAATGACTTTTAGATATGACACCAAGATCACTCTATACAGAAGAAAATCTTAAATTAGATTTGATCAAAATTGAAAATGTTTGCACTGAAAAAGATACTGTTAAGAAAATGAAAAGGCAAACCACAGACTCCAAAAAAGTATATTTGCAAATCACTTATCTTGTAAAAGAATTGTATCCAGAATACATAAAGATCTCTCAATTCTCAATTAGAAAGTATGTACAATTTTTATGGGACTTTTGTTTTTTATTTTTTAAATTAATTTTTTTAACATTTCAGTTTTATTTTTTCCAAGTTATTATTTAAATTCTAGTTAGTTAACATATAGTACAATATTGGTTTCAGGAATAGAATTTAGTGATTTGTCACTTACATATAACACCCAGTGCTCCCCACAAGTGCCCTCCCATCACCATTTCACCCATCCTCCACCCACTTCCCTTTAAAATATACGAAGGGAATTGCTTTAAAATATACATAGCAAAAATTGACAGAACAAAAGGAAAAATAGACAAATTCATAAGACTAAAGAAGATTCAGCAATGGATACATACACACACACACACAAACACACATATAACACACACACACAGTGGATATATATATCCATTCTATACTATTTTACAGAGTGGCTGCACCAGTTTGCATTCCCATTAACAATGTCAGAGGGTTCCCCTTCATCCTCGCCAACATCTGTTGTTTCCTGTTTTGTTAGTTTTAGCCATTCTGACAGGTTGAGGTGGTATCTCATTGTAATTTGATTTGTATTTCCTTGATGATGAGTGATGTTGAACATCTTTTCATGTGTCTGTTAGTCATCTGGATGTCTTCTTTGGAAAAATGTCTAGTCATGTCTTCTGCCCATTTGTTAACTGAATTATTTGTTTTTTGAGTGTTGAGTTTGATAAGTTCTTTATGGATTTTGGATACTAAGCCTTTATCAGATATGTCAGTTGCAAATATCTTCTCCCATTCCATAGGATACCTTTGAGTTTTGTTGATTGTTTCCTTTGCTGTCCAGAGGCTTTTCATCATGAAGAAGTCCTGGTAGATCATTTTTGCTTTTGTTTCTCTTGCCTCCAGAGATGTGTCTAGTAAGAAGTTGCCACAGCTAAAGTCACAGAGGTGGCTGCCTGTGTTCTCTGGGATTTTGATGGTTTCCTGTTTTGCACTTAGGTCTTTCATCCATTTTGAGTTTAGTTTTGTGTATGGTTTAAGAAAGTGGTGCAATTTCATTCTTCATATTGGTTTCCAGTTTTCCCATAACCATTTGTTGAAGAGACTGTCTTTTGTCCATTGGATATTCTTTCATGCTTTTTTGAAGATGAGTTGACCATATAGTTGCGAGTTCATTTCTGGGTTTTTTGTTCTGTTCCATTGATCTATGTGTCTGTTTTTGTACTAGTATCATACTATCTTGGTGACTACAGCTTTATAATATAGTTTGAAGTCTGAAATAATAATGCTTTCAACTTTGCTTTTCTTTTTCAGGATTTATTCAGCTATTTGGAGTCTTTTGTGGTTCCATACAAATTTTAGGACTGTTTGTTCTAGCTCTGTGAAAATCACTGGTAGTGTTTTGATAGGGATTGCATTAATTGTGTAGATTGCTTTATTTAGGTAGTAATGAGCCTGGAAAGTTTTCCTATTTCTTTGTGCCCTCTTCAATTTCTTTCATAAGTGTTCTATCATTTCCAGATCACAGATCTTATACACCTTTGGTTAGGTTTATCCCTAAGTATCTTATTGCTTTTGGTTCAGTTGTCAATAGGATTGATACCTTGATTTCTTTTCCTGCTACTTCATTATTGGCATATAGAAATGCAACAGATTTATGTACTTTGATTTTATATCCTGTGACTTTGCTGAATTCATGCATTAGTTCCAGCATTTGTTTTGGTGGAATCTTACAGGTTTTCTACATATAGTACCATATTGTCTGCAAATAGCAAAAATTTTATTTGTTCCTTGCTGATTTGTGTGCCCTTTATTTCTTTTAGTTGTCTGATTGCTGAGTTTAAGACTTCCAGTACTATGTTAAATAGTAATGGTGAGAGTGGACATCTCTGTCTTTTTCCTGATCTTAAAGGAAAATCTCTTCACTTTTTCCCCATTGAAGATGATATTAGAGGTGAGTCTTTTGTTATGTGGCTTTTATGATGTTGTGGTATGTTCCATCTGTACCTACTTTTTTGGTGTTTTTATCAAGAATGGATGCTGTATTTTGTCAGATGCTTTTTCTACATCTATTGAGATGATCATATGGTTCTTATCATTTCTGTTATTAATGTGGCATATAACATTGATTGATTTGCAAATATCGAACTACCCTTGAAGCCCAGGAATAAATTCCACTTGATCGTGGTGAATAATTCTTTTAATGTACTTTTGGACTTGATTTGTTAGTATCTTCTTGAGAATTTTTGCATCCATGTTCATCACGGATATTGGCCTATAATTCTTTTTAGTAGGGCCTTGTCTGCTTTTGAGATATATATATATACACACACACACATATATATATATATATATATGTATATATATATGTGTGTGTGTGTATATATATATACACACATATATAGGGCCTTGTCTGCTTTTGAGATATATATATAATATAATAATATATTATATATAATTTATATATATATATATATATTATATATATGTATATATATATATAATTTATATATATATATAATTTTGAGTGAAGAAAAATCCCAGAATAAATAAAACCTGACATCCATTCTATAAAAAAGCAACCAATTCTAAATAATATATTTTTCATCATATACATATACATGCAACAATACTCACACAAAAAAGCAGTGGAAGGTAGGGTGAGAACATGGATATGTAAGTTATTGGTAGATAGATACCTAGTTATTTTGAGTAGTGGGTTCATGATTGATTATAATATTTAAAATAAATTTTAAAAATAAGGATATGTGTAGAACAATACTGGTAAGTATATCATTGCTATAGTCCAAATGTTTGTGTGCCCCAAATGTAACACATTGGAATCCTAATACCTAATGTGATGATGTTAAGAAGTTGGGGCCTTTGAGAAATGATTGGGTCATGAGGATGGAAAACTGATTGGAATTAGTGCTCTTATAAAAAAGACCCCATAGAAAAGAGAGCTCCCTGGCCCCTTCTACCAAGTGAGGACATAACAAAAAGGCATCATCTAGGAAGTAGGCATTCACTAAACACTTAATCTGCTGGTGTCATAATCTTGGACTTCCCATCCTCCATAACTGTTAGAAAAAATTCTGTTGTTCAAAAACCACCTGGTCTGTGGTGTTTTGTTATAGCAACACAGACAGACTAAGACACTTATAGAGAGAATAAGTTTAAAATAATAAACTTTAAATAACGATGGATAAATAAATTTTTGTGTAGTTAAAACACAGAATACTATTTTTCCATTAGAAAGAAATGTTTATATAGCAACATGAATGAATTTCACTAACTGAATATTAGTTGAGAAAAGAAATCCCCAGAAAAATGTCTACTGTAAAATGTATGACTACTGTATTTATGATGCTATTTATTTAAAATTTAATGTAATAGACTATTATGCATATATATGTATATATATATATTATATATATATATATATATATACACACACACATATATATGTATATATACACACACACACACATATATATATACCATCAGTATATGCAATAAATGTAAGAAAGAAAGTAATGTAAGTGATCTTTTTGAAACTAATGAGAAGCTATTTCTTTCGGGATTAAAGGTAGGGAAGAGAATAATGGAAATGAAGTGGTATGTATAGTTGACTCAATTGTATTTATAAAATATTTTATTCCTTAAACTGGAAGTGTGTAGTGTTCGCTTTGGCAGCACATATACTAAACTGGAAATGCATATATAGGCATGTTTCATCTTCAATAGGCAATACTTTGTTGTTAGTTGAAATAGTATTTTTCTGAAATATGTCAGCATATATGTATGAGGGAGAGGCACATAGACAAAGAGAGAAGTTATTAAGAAGTAAATATTCACAATTCTGTTTGCCACTATGAAATTATTATAATTATTCAAGATTAATACAAAGAAGGAAAAAAGTTAAGACAGTAAATGAGATAAAATATTATATATAGTTAGGTTACTCATTAAGGTAGTTCTGATGTATCACATATCTCATTTTTATTTAATATTCAGAGTAAATTTATGTGGCAGGTATTTTAATTCCCATTTTATAGTTGCAGGATTAGAATTCAGCAAAATTAAGCAATGTTCCTCCGCTCTGCAATTCCTGCATTTTCCTGTATGACTGCTTCACAGACGTGATGGAGCTATCTAGTGAAGTGGCCATGGGCACGCTGATTTTATGGCTGTGGAAATAATAGGGTTTAATTTCAACCATTAGTATATGAATGAGGAGAGAGATCAAGAAAGGACTTTGGGTTTGAAAATAAGATTTTGGTACTTGTTAAGGAAACATTTTTATTTAAAAGTGGGGCTAAACTGTCCTGACAAAAATAAGGCAACAGGTATGTATTACTAGTTTATTTTTATCTCCTAAATTTAGCCTTGTGTTTTGCATTTTTCCCCCTTTTGAAGATCTTGTGCAGAGATGAACACAATTAAGTCAAATACTGTGTTTTCAACCTCTGTGCAGAGAGGTTGCTTAACTTTTGGAAAGCTGAAACTACTGATCACAATGTTTCCAAGATACCTAACATGGCCCCCAAAGACTTACATGTCTTTGGATGTGTTTATAGCTGTTAAAAAAGAAAAGTTCTCTCCCAGAAAAATGAATGGATTCCCTGTTGGACACTAAATAGATACCACTTTAAGGAAGGTATTTGTTTATTGCTCATCAGAAATTTTGTGGGGTTCTTTTTCAGTGCCTCTAGCAGCAAAAGCTACCTAGGAGCTAAAATACAGCTACAGCTGGAGCTAACTTCCACTCATTCATCATTGTCACTGCATGAATTAGGAGCCAGCAGACCATTTCTCTTATTTTACTTTAGCTAGCTCCTTTTCAGAATGAGGTAAGGTTCATAATGCTCAAATATGATAGTTCTTTTTCTAACCGATTATTTACAGAGTAGTTTTATTCTGTGTCATCCTATAAACTCAAGCTTTTCAAAAGGAAACTAAGTTTCGAGTGGTGTTTTTGTATAAATATGTGCATGCATGTTAGTAGGACATTTGGCAATGACTTTAGCTTAACACTTCAATATCATCACACAGCCATGACATTTTTATTAGATGCATTTTAACTTCTCCAAAACCTGAAACAGCTCTCCTTTTCTGTCATTCAAATAATCACATTCAGAGTAAGTCCTTTTAAAAAAATGCTAAAGATTCATACTTTTAATTTGCCAAAACTTTTTAGACATGTTAGTGGTAATGGATGAGATGATTATGTCTACTGAATTGCCGGTAGGATAGTTGATCACCTCATCATCGGAGGGAAGTTTTTCCTTAAAATGGATTGTGTTCTATCAATTTATTCTCTTTCAAGAGTTACAGGCATTAACCTTTGGAATGACCATTACCCTTTAATTGGCATTCTTATACTATCCAGTGTATGATTAGCCTTTGTAGACTGTGTCATTAAAAGTGGCAATTATAATTTTCAGGAAATTATAATACTATAACAAGTTGGGATCATCTTTTCAGCCCCCCAAAGCCACTAATTAGCCATGTGCTTAGATGTGCACATATTTAACCATGCGCAAAAGATAAAATGAAGCTTTGTTGCAGCAAATTATTTTTCCCTGTTTTAAACTATTACAAATACAGTTATACATCCACATAATTTATAAAGTCACAAAACATAATCATAACAACCTTTGACAAGATTTCCAGAGTAAGGGAAAACACAATAGAAATAAAGTCTCCTGGGGCATCTGGGTGGCTTAGTCAGTTAGGCACCCAACTCTTGGTTTCAACTCAGGTCATGATCTCATGATTGTGAGATTGAGCCCCACATCTGGATCCCATGCTTGGCATGGAGCCTGCTTGAGATTCTTTCCCTCTCTCTGTGTCTCTCTCTCTTTTTTCCCCTCTCAAAATAAATACATAAACTTAAAAAAAAATACCTATTAAACAAAAAAGAAATAAAGTATCTTATAAAATCTACTTCAGTGAAATGCAAACTTTTGGAATGTTTTAATGTAAAACCTGTGATGAGGTTGTGAGACTATATAGGTAGATTTCCTAGATTATTCACCACACAAAAGTCAAATTTTCCAGTGTGAACAGGTGGAATGAGCATTGTAAAATTGATTGAAAATATTGTGGCATCAAAATAACATAGATACAGATATTTAGATACATACACTAGGATTTTAAATTTTAAAAATAGATCATTATAACCCCAGTATAGTGATGGTTATAAGAAAAGATACATTTGTAAACATGTTCAACCAAGAGACACAGAACTTACCAATATTTTTGCAGATTAATTTCCACATTCAATTTAATAGAAGGATTCACAAGATCAGTGTTGAACTAGAAAATTTGCATAATGCATATAATTTTGCATAAATATTTAACAGGCTTGATATAAATATTTTTAAATAATATGTTTATGTAGTTTTCTAAAAAAATTAATAACTTTGGCTTAATGTCATGGTTTGGTCTGTGACCTCAGTTATAAACCCAGAACAAGCATAACATTCTCTGAAAGAATGAGTTTGCCATGGATTTCATATTGTTGACATTGAAGGATACTTAGTAAACCAACTCATGGTTGAATGGCCTTCCTCTTCTGGTCACTCTTGTAGCAATCATATATTTTTATTAAAAAGATAAATCTGACCCATCATCACTGATTTCAACTCCTTTAACTTTTCAGTCTTCACAGACTTCTTTAATACTCAGAGAAAGGATATATTCTTCTCCCTTTCACAGTTTTTCCAAAGTGCAATAACTCATTCTGACTTACCTACTTCAAAATACTGAATAAACTAAAGATAATTCTATCAAAGATTATTGTTGTTACATTTCATAATATAACTAAAGAGTAAAAATACTGTAAGACTCAATTCAAATAAGAAACACTTCACAGAATTCTCTTTATTTAACAGACAGAATTTATGTCATAAAATCATTATATTGAATAAATTAAGACAAACCTCTGAAACTTAAGCATTTAAAATTAGGGCATTAGGATACTTTCTGCTCCAAATTACAGATACGTTAACATATTCCTGACAAAATGTGTCCAGATATAAAATTACGGATTTTTTTAACATTTATTTATTTTTGAGACAGAGAGAGACAGAGCATGAACAGGGGAGGGGCAGAGAGAGAGGGAGACACAGAATCTGAAACAGGCTCCAGGCTCTGAGCTGTCAGCACAGAGCCCGACGCGGGGCTGGAACTCACGAACCGTGAGATCATGACCTGAGCCAAAGTCAGACGCTTAACCGACCGAGCCACCCAGGCACCCCCAAAATTACAGATTTTTTAAATGTTTATTTTATTTTTGAGAGAGAGAGACAGAGAGAGCTCACATGCATGAGCAGGGGAGAGGCAGAGAGAGAGAGGGAGACACAGAATGTGAAGCAGGTTGCAGGCTCCGAGCCATCAGCACACGGCCTGATGCAGGGCCTGAACTCATGAACTGTGAGATCATGACCTGAGCCAAAGTCATTGGCTTTAACCAGCTGAGCCACGCAGGCGCCCCTAAAATTACAGATTTTTTTTTCCTTTGGGCAGACAGTTACCTTAGAAATATCTGTGTCCTTCTGATAATTTAAACATGAGGATACTGAAACCAAAAGATATTTAGTATTCATCCAAATTTATGTGGATGGTAATTGTAGAATACGAAACAAACCCCAGGGGTTCCTGGGTGGCTCAGTCGGTTGAGAGTACGACTTCAGCTTGGGTCATGATCTCACGGTCCGTGGGTTCGAGCCCCGGGTCGGCTCTGTGCTGACAGCTCAGAGCCTGCAGCCTGCTTCGGATTCTGTGTCTCCCTCTCTTTCTGCCCCTCCCCTGCTCATGCTCTGTCTCTCTCTGTCTCAAAAATAAATAAAAACATTTTTAAAAATTTAAAAAAAAAGAAAAGAAACAAACCCCAGGTAGTCAGACACTTGAATGTGAATAATACCTCTACCTGAAATACCACTAAAGTTTTAATCAAGAAGGAGATGACTTATGTTGGCCCTTAGACATTGATAGAATTTAGCATGAAAAATAAGATATTTCTTCACTGTTTAACAAGTTTGTTATTTTAACAAAGAAAAGCAAGATTTTTTAGTACTGAAGAAAGTCTCAAGAACATTCTGAATGCTTTATAATAATTTATTGATCAAAAGATGAAACAACTATACACATTATTTAGTTGGAAAGATAAGGATATTTATGTTTATTGTCTGTATCTTCTCAGAGCTCTTGAAAAGTTGTACAATTAAATTCTAACATTTTTGTCAGCCATCTGACATTGGATACCATATAACCTCTGTTCAAAAGTTACTTGTATGTGGCCTTTATTTTGTTGAGTTAACTTTTTTCTATTCTTTATTGAGAGCTTTATCATGACAGTACCAATTTTGTCAAATGCTTCTTATGTATCTATTGAGATGATCACGTGACTTTTATCTTTCATTCTGTTAATGTGGTATGTCATACTGATTGATTTTCGTATTTTTATTTTTTTTAATGTTTCTTATTTATTTTTGAGAGAGAGAGAGAGCTTGTGCGCACAGGTGGGGGAGGGCAGAGGGAGAAGGAGATACAGAATCTGAAACAGACTCCAGGTTCAAAGCTGACAGCACCAAGCCTGACACAGGGCTGGAACTCACCAACTGTGAGATCATGACCTAAGCCCAAGTCACTTAACTGACTGAGGGACCCAGGAGTCCCCGATTTTCATATTTTGAACCATCCTTGCATCCAAGGTTCAATGTCCCTTGTTGAATTTGGTTTGCTAGAATTTTATTGAGGATTTTTGCATCTATGTTCATCAGCAATATTAGTCTATACTTTTCTTTGGTGTCTTTTTCTGGCTTTCGTATCAGGGCAATATTGGCCTGGTAAAATGAGCTTGGAAGTGCTCCCTCCTCTTTGATATTTTGGAATAGTTAAAGGAAATGTGGTATATACACACAATGAAATATTGTTTAGTCTTTAAAAAGAAGG
Source organism: Puma concolor (assembly GCF_028749965.1). Lineage (NCBI taxonomy): Eukaryota > Metazoa > Chordata > Mammalia > Carnivora > Felidae > Puma > Puma concolor. The sequence continues at coordinate 198,977,634 of NC_141667.1, forward strand.
AAATCCTGCAATAGGCAACATGGATGAAACTTGAAAACATTATGTTAAATGAAATTAGCTAGTCACTGAAGAACAAATGTTGCATGATTTCATTTATAAGAGGTATCTAAAATAGTCAAACTCATAGAAACAAAGAATAGAATGATGACTGCTGGGGGCTGATAGGAGAGGAAATGGGGAGTTGCTAATCAATGTTTCAGTATTTTAGTTATGCAAGATAAATAAGTTCTAGAGAGATGATGTACATCATTCCTATATATAACAATACAGTATTATATACTTTATAAGCTGTTAAAAGTGTAAATCTAGTGTTTTAATACAATAACAAAATTTATTTGTACCACTTTGAAAAGATTAAAATTCATATAATGTGTGTGTATATATACATATATATAGTGTGTATATATATATTAATTTCTATTCTATTCTATATATGTGTGTATATACATTTTATTTTTTTAATATATGAAATTTATTGTCAAATTGGTTTCCATACAACACCCAGTGCTCATCCCAAAAGATGCCCTCTTCAATACCCATCACCTACTCTCCCCTCCCTCCCACCCCCCATCAACCCTTAGTTTGTTCTCAGTTTTTAAGAGTCTCTTATGCTTTGGCTCTCTCCCACTCTAACCTCTTTTTTTTCCTTCCCCTCCCCCATGGGTTTCTGTTAAGTTTCTCAGGATCCACATAAGAGTGAAAACATATGGTATCTGTCTTTCTCTGTATGGCTTATTTCACTTAGCATCACAATCTCCAGTTCCGTCCACATTGCTACAAAGGGCCATGTATATACATTTTATATTCACATTTACTAAAGTGTAATTTGGTCAACATTTTTTGAAAAAGAACATCTCTAATTAGTGTTCGAGCAGCAAAGCATTAATTAAATGAGAACCACATTGCTTTTGTCATCTACAAAACATAAAGCAGTTTCCATACTCTGTAAATTTTGCCACAGTTCAATATTTGTGCTGAGTTTGTGTTCACTGACAGTATTATATGGGGACAGCATAAAGGACATGTAGTGGAAAACATGTTGGAAAGACTCTCGACTCCATAATGAGAAAATAATAGCAAAGATATTCAGCAATATGAAACAAATGTTTGAAAGTACTATTATCAGTCAATTCTACCTTGGAAATTGTACCAAAGATAAATTCTACGTAAGAAAAATAACGTGTATGCTTAAAAGTGTTACCAGAGTATTGTTTTTTTGCAATACCAAATATGGGAAACTATGTAAATGGATAAACATGAAGAGTTTTAGACATTAACTCAGAAGAATATAACTGAATTAACTACATAAAATTTCGTTCAGTTGGACACATTCTATAAGGAATGATTTGGCAGAGGGCCAGCAACAGGTGTAAACCAGGACTGAACTAGGCAAACCAACACATATGATTACCCTAAATATTGTGCACCTTTTAAAAATGATGTTAAAAAGTAATAATTGGTTTGGAGAAGCATTTATGTTGTAATATTAACTATATAAATAGTAAATTCAGAATGATCGCAAATATATTCTTTAAAATGGCACTCTATCATAGAAATATCTTTATAGTAAAAATATGAATGACTATATTTCTTTTCCAATTCTGTATTTTATGTTTTGTATATTGAATATGCATTGATTTGATTAAAAACACATAGTAAAAAATATAGCTCTATTTAAAATCTCCACAAGATTCACTAAAGAATTAGTGTGGCTTGTTCAGAATTTTCACAGAGATAAAATTAATTTTAAGCTATAGAGGAAATAGAGAATAGCATAAAGAATATATATACTCTGTCTTTTTCCAAGTTACATAATTCAGAATCACCCCAAATGTTTAACAGCTTAGAATGCTGAAGAACTGACATTAAGCCACATTTCAGAACTATTAAAAAAACAAACAATTTTTCTACAAGTGACCTACAAATAGATAAAACAGATTACAGTTTTATTCTAGGGTATTAACAGTTTCTAGAGAATGTCTGGAAAGTATATTACTTTTAGGCCATTTGGAAATGTACTTTTATTATTTCACTACATTGCTCAGTTGGATGCCATCCTTTAAATGATAACTCACTAATAATTACCTATTATTCATAATTAATTGATTTTGGAGAAAATCACATTTTCTCAGAGTATATTTTGTATAAGTGAATGAGGAGGGTTCATCTAATTGAATTATACAAAAAAATACCATCTTCCGTAAAGAAACTTAACAGCAAGAGAGTGGATAAAGCAAATATCTCAAAAAGAGGAAATATGCCACCTAATTTTCACTGTGTGGAGCTGCAGTTTTTATAGGTTTAGGAGTTTTTACTTCAATCACATTGAACACACATAAAAATTACTAAAATATTTTTAAAGGACAAAGAGCTTCTCAATAGCAATACAAGCTACTTCAACATTTATGTGACAACTCTCATATCTAAGGCTCGGTTATTAACATTTATGAAGACTAATTAACTTTAAGATCAGATTAGCTAATTCACAACCTTAAAAAACTTGATCAGGATTTTCAGAAGTTGTATTTCCAGAAAACACAGAGTTTACAGTTACTTATTTTCATGATTCTTGAAATAATAACAACTGGAGTCAAAATCCAGTCTGTCTCCACAGCAGACTTTAGGAATATCCCCCCTTCTATAATTAGCAAGCATGACAGAAGAAATTATTACAAAATCTCCAGAAAGACAAAAGAATATAACTAGTAGTCATTGGATACCTGCTATTGCAGGCATAAAATTGTAATGAATGGTTTTCATTCACCATAATCCTTTCTGTAATCTGTAATCCTTTCTGTAGTCTTCCCCTTTTGAAGTTGAATTTACAGGGTCAGAGTGATTAAGGATATCTTCTAAGATGCACTCCTAATAAGAAGCCTGAGGCAAGTCCACAATTGTTCAAATTCAAACTTAGTAATATTTTTATCCCATTACTTTCATAGAAACTTTGTTGTTGTTGCAGTTCCCAACATAGATTGGATTTTCTATTCTCCTCCAATGAATTCCTCTCTGTATACTTTAGAAAATATTTAGTCAATAAATAACACTTAACACTTATCTCTATTATTTATGCAATTTAAACATCCCCAGAAGCCAATAGATAATTAGTTCCTTTAAAATAATTCTACTAAATAAAACTAAATAAATAGAGGAAAGAATTCTCTGGACAGAATATTGATTCTAGCACTTGTGACCTCCTCCATTCTATTATAGAGCATATTGTGTTTATTACATCATTTATAGTTAATCTTGTCATTTGAATTGAGCTACTTTACAACTTTATTCCAAATGTACCACCATGTTGCTTGATTAAAAGAAATAAACAAGAAGCTTGATATACCCTTTCTATACTAATTTCTTACATACAATTCAATAACATAGAACATGCCTATCAAAGAGAAAATGCAGTTGATTTTTCACAGTTTTTTCCCCCTTTTTTTCCATAGCTTGAAAACTATGGTATGTTTCTTTGTAATGAATTCACTTGCCTCTCTCCGATTTCTTTTCCTCGGCAACAGTCCAATGAGTCTTTATCTATTGCTCCAGACAGCCATCTTCCCAAATCACCTAGAGATGTGAGTGATAACCCTATCACTTACTAGACAGAAACATCAAAATTCTGGCCACCATTCACCAAGATAGCTTTTTCTTATCTGAAGCTATCCATTTATAATGTGTAAGGACAGAGCTTGCTTTCAGTAATGCAGCTGGTTATAGCAACTAAGAATAGCACAAGCTTCCTTCCAGATGATGTAGAGTAACTCACCTTCATCAAAATCAACTAGAACCGGATGTTTGACTCCTGAAGGACAATTGGAAAAAGCGTGTATTGAGTATAAAACACTCAGAAGGACTGAGTCAAGTAACTAACTGAAATGTATTTTGTAGCCAGATTTATAAATAGGTATGTTTCGCATCTATAAATAGTTTAACCAGTATAATTTATTGTTTAGCAATGCAAGTAATTTTGCAGTTTTCATTACTTAGTCAAAAAAATAGAAATAAGTATATAAAATTAGGGAATAAGTTAAATATGTTTGAACAAAACTGCAGTTTTAATGCAGTGAAATAAGTAAATATGTACTGTCTTATGCTATTTCTGTATGTCTTATTGCTATGTCAAATAACGTATCTCTCAAAACTGGATTTTTTCTTCTTGACATTACCTAGTGTTATATAAGCAGTTATGAGACCCTCCACAATATATATTAATCCTGAATAAGCCATCATGATACAAAGCTTACTTTGATGATTAAAAGAGATTATTCTCTTAGCACTTATTTTTATTTTTAATATAAAATGATTATTCTAAGTAAAATACAAAATATCCATAAAATTGATATATTTTCTTTTCTCAAACATTTATCTCTCTCACATATTCAGATGTTTAAAATAAATACACAAAGAACATTTTACTCTGAAAAACGAAGAGCAACAACAGCACAAATTAACACTACGCTTCTGTAGTCTTTGCATCGTTTCATTCAGGAGTCTGAGAAGTCAAGCAAAACTGAGTGATCCATGAACAAATGAACAGCATCCGGGAAGCAATAATATACACATAGTAGCATGCAGACTTTGGTTTGAGTTCCATTTTCTACATCTACTATTTTATGTCACTTGTGTATTTATGGTCTAAATTTCCTCTTTTCATCTTTTTATCTGCAAAATGGCAATGATCACTTACTTCAATTACAACCAAGAAGTAAATCATAAGACATATAGCTATGTAATCATTTAACCCACAAAAGGAAAAATAAGTGTCTCAAAAAGTGTTTTTTGACAATAAAGAAATTATTCTTTAAAGTATTAAAAAGTCATTAATAATAAAACCATGCTTTAGTAGCAGTATCAATAAATCATTTAGCATTTGATATTTTAATTTTTTTACATATACTAATGAGTTTCACTAGAACTCTACACATTATAGAATTCTATAATGTGTAATAGAAAAAAAATCTAGTGGTTGGCTTGTTTAGGAATAAATGTTTGTTTTGTTTATGTTATTTATATTAGTTCTCATTATATGTTTCAGAGGTAAGACATGAGGATAGCTCTCTTCTTGTTCATCATTTAGTGACCCTCCTCTTTGAGGGCACATCTTATATTAAATATATCTTGTAAAAGACACTTAGCAACTAAACCATTTTTCTTTTTAGTTTCTAAGAAAGTTGAGGAATGATTTTAAGTACATATATGTCCTAGGGGAGAATTATTGCCTACGTTATGGGCCTCCCTCTTTCCTATAAACATTGCCAAAGGACATTATCTCCTTGCCAAAGATCTAGAAGCTAGCTTTTATTTTCAGCTCTAATGGTCTCATCTGGATCCTCATCCCAGGAGCATTAGCCGACAGAGACCCCATGCTGTGATTCATGCTGTTTAATGCCAAGTTGATGGGTAATAAAGTTATCATAATCCATAATTTAATTATAGATGATAGTCTCTGCTCTGATTGTAACACTGAAACTGTGGCTTCATTTACACTTCTGGGACACTTCACAAATGATTTGGGCTGATCTTTGATACAGGGTCAAGGGTGGAGAAATTTTTCGTATAATTGCATTTTATTCTATTTGAAAGAACATTCCACATTCAAATTGGATTTATTTTTGAGTTGACATATTTCTACTTTCTATGGTATTGTAAATTTTAATAAGGATTTGTGTAGGTATTTCCTCTTTGCCACAGATACTTAGGTTGGACTTACCATCTCATTTGAATATAAAAATTGCTTCTTGTTACTGCTGCAAACCTCAAAAACAAAATATATTGTTTTCCTAGGGAAATTAGAAGAAATGCATATTTGGAAAACGATTTTATTTTCCTAGATTGTACTGTTCTCATTCAAATTTCATATCAGTTCATGAATTTGCTAAGGCTGTTCACTTAGCTAGGCATAGCGCCCTTCTCCTTTCTTATCTTCAAATGGTATCCAATTCTATCCCTTCTCCTCCATGAAGCTTTTTCTAGAAGAAACTATAGTACACACTAAGTTTACATGCAGCCTGTATTAGTACTTACTAGCTCTGTGACTAACACATTCACTAGACCTTTCTGAATCTCTCTAAATTCTCACAATGATGGCAGTTAAATATCTCTCAAGTAGACATGGTGACTAAGCTAAATAATACTCAGACATATCTAGCCACCTTCCACAAGGACTTAATAAAAATACTATGGCATATATTGTTTTAAAAATCAAGTAGCTGAGTGGTGGTTTTAATTATTTTTGTATGTGAATATATATTTGGGGGTGGTTTCAATATATACATTTATAATAGAAATTGTGTAAGAAAAATGCTTTGTATTATCCATACTCTTCCTTTCGGAGCTAAGATTAGTGGTCTGTGTTTTGGTTTTTTTTTTGGAAATTCTTCAGAAATTACAATTATATTTAGAAAGGTAAACCAGTTGACTATGAGAAGCGAGAGAGTATAAAGAATAGGATTTCCTTCAAGTATTTTAAAGAGTACAATAAGTATCATATGTGAATAAAAGATTCAGGTCTTTTGTGATCTCATATATCAATGTTGAACATGTAATCAGAATTTATGAAAATTGGGTGTAAAATATTGATTAGATTGTACTAGACAAAGATATATAAGCCTGCAGGTAGTACCATCATGATATAGAGGAATATTTACATAAAAAAAGTTAATGTATTTCCACACAGAGTACTTTATATAGAAAAAAACATAGGTCATTCAACATTAATAAATATTAAAAAAAAAAAGTCAGATGTTGCCCTTGGTGAGTCCAAGGCCAAAAACAAAGTGCTTTCTCTCTCTCTCTCTCTCTTTTTAATGTTTGTTTATTTTTGAGAGAGAGAGAGAGAGAAAAAGAGTGTGAGTGGGGGAGGGGCAGAGAGAGAGAGGAAGACACAGAACTCAAAGCAGCCTCGAACTCATGAATCATGAGATCATGACCTGAGCCAAAGTCAGATGCTTAACCAACTGAGCCACCCAGGTGTCCCTGTTTTCTCTTTTATTGATACACAGATATTACTTATATTACTTGTATTAGTTTATTCAAGTTAAGAGTAACAGACACATGTAACATTTATACAAAAGGCCAACAGCCATTATAGTTATGCATAAATTCTCATTTGTAATGAGATATAAATATATAATATGTATAATATATGTGATGAGATATAAATAAATACCACACATTTTAAATTATCACACTAAAATTTTATGTACGTATAGGCATATTCTCTTTTAATTTAAAGACCACTATAGCATGCCTAAGGCATGTTCAAAGAAAAATAGGAGAAAATAAAATGAAAATAAAGAAAATGGAATTCACAAAAGGAGAGAATATTAATGTGGTTGTCTTTTTTTTTGTTTTTAGATTATTGGCTTTGAGGTATTGTATGGAGCAATAATTCAGTTGTAAAGGAGTACCTGGGAGAGGGCCATGGTTTCTGGAGGGGGTATCTGAGATGGAGCAAATCCCCCCCCCCCAACTCAAACTCCCAGGGATGAATGGATTAGGACTAGGAACTTTGGGACACCCCCACCTCCAATAGGAAGAGGGGAGTTGGGAAAGGTTTGAGAATTTTTAAAAGAAGGAGTGTTGGGGTGCCTGGGTGACTTAGTTGGTTAAACATCTGGTTCTTGACCTCAGGAGTCATGATCATGGTTTGTGGGTTAGAGCCCTGCATGGGGCTCTGTGCTGGAAGTGGGGAGCCTGCTTGGGAGTGGCTCTCTTTGCCCCTCCCCCACTCATGTGCTTTGTTTCTCTCAAAATAAATAAACTTTAATTAAAAAAAAAAAGAAGAAAAGAAGAGTACCTAGAGGGGGTCTGGAGGGAATCCTAAACACTTCCCTACCTGAAGTATTCCCAATTTATATCTGAGATAGAATTTCCCACTCTAGTATTATTCCTGGCTACATTGTATACCTAAAACAGACTGTTCTCACATCATTAAAATGAAGTCAAAATTTGATTAACCATGTTTAAATTTTAGATATGGTTTATGGTGAATGTCCACAGAGAATTCTACAATAAATGCTTGATTTCATGAATTCTCTTTTGCCTTAAAATATTCAAATAACTTTTGGAAAAGTTCCCAGAACTTACCTATCAATTATACCTATTACCTATAAAATTATAAATTTAGTTTATTTTATTATGGTTTTATTTATATTGCAGTGAGGTCTATATTCATGTCACTCAAATAATTTAAAAAATTAAGGTTTACATCCTAAAGTGATGTATATATGCAGATATTCTCTTTATATTTAAAATCCCATGTTCAAAATATAAAGTATGTTTAAATATTGTTAAAATAAACTTAGGGGAATATGAAATAAATAAATAAATTCACATTTATTTCACCTTTATAGGTATATCATAAAAACATTAGGTCACATATAATCTGGAGAAAAATTCCATAAACTATGATCAAATTTGTAAGAATTTTATTTAACAGATTAGTTAATATTAGAATATCAATTAATAAGTGGATACATCTATGAATAGAGATGATAGATAGAGCACGCTTTCCACAAAAAACTCTAGAAAAAAATTAACTTTCATTTTAAAATTAGTTAGAATTGCAAGTACACACTAGTTTTAACACGTAATCAACCACTTGTTTCAGAATCATCCACATTTTTTAAAACCTAAATGTAGACATATACTATATTATTGATTTATAAATTCTTATTTAATGTTTATCTTCCTCTAAATGTTTGGGAAAATGAATAGATCATTTTATCCATTAAGTGTTGTACATTGATTTATAAAATAAATTTAAAAGCTGGAAAGAGAAATTTTATAGCAATATACAAAAAATGGTAATAGTACAAATTACCGACTTGAAGCTAAAAAATAATTTTCTAAGAGCTAAATCATAAATATCAAGGATATCGAGGGTATAATTTCAAAATGTTCACCAGTGTCTCTTTTTCTCATATCTGAATTATTTTCATATTTTCTCATTTCAACTTTTGGTTTCTCTTTTTTTTTTTTTTTTTTTTTTCTTTTTGGAAGGTAGAATGCTTTCTCTAGTTTTAATGAAATAAGCAGATAATTTTCTTCCTAAGGTAAATAATGCTATCGGAAAAATATTTCAAATATTGAAAACTCAAAGGTATGTAGAATACCCTTTCTTATTGTTTGTGACACAGGTATAACAAAAAAAAACCCTCAATGCTACACATATTAAAATATACTCATTCCTTCTGTAAATAAGGAGACCAAACTCTGCTCAGTTTTGAGTGATGTTCTTTTCTTAAATATAATCACATTTTGAATTTCATGTAATATAAGCTGTGAGCTAAATTATAGTGATAATCACCAACAACATAAATATTGGTGTAAGTGGGGAAAATAAAATAATATATAAAATTAATATATGCAAACATAATTTGGAAATAAATAGGAGAAAATATGAAAAGCTACTTCAATCTTTATTTCATTAGCTGGTCACAAGGGTGATGTGTTACTTATAGCTACCTTTCCCAACTATTTACTTGGGTCCTTTTACCCTGCAGAGGACTTAAGATGCTGGAGTTTTTTCTTTCTATTTCCAAAGTGTCTAAAATCTTGGTAGACTTGCCCATATGGGGTTTCTGTGATCTTCCTTTTACAATGTCCAATTAATATGACAGTACTAGAAATGACTCCAAAGAATTTCCTGGATACTGCACATAACCTCCCTGAGACCTTATATGATAGAAATTCTGATATCTATTCATATTAAGTCTCAATCACAATGACCAACAAGTTACTGTTTCTCAGTGGGATGAGGAATTCTACCCAAAGGGTGGTGGCTGCCTCAATTTTTAATTCCATAAAATTATATTTTGTAATTAGGTCCCTGAGTGGAGGCATTTCTTCCTTAGGTTCTAAGTCCTGAAACCCAGCAGATTCCTGGGTTAAGATGACTGAGAGAAAATTTTGTAACTGAGCCAGATGCATTCTCAATTTTTCTTTGATTCTCTTCACAAGACATTTCGGCTATGGGAAAAAACAGAAGTATGTATGGGTTTCCGATTCAAAGAATAATATCATACTCTGTAACCTAAAACTTGTAAGGTTTTTATGTTTTAATGACAATTAACAGAATCTTCAAAAAGCTATGCACAATCAGTAAATCAAATTGTGTGTGAGTAATATGGAATATGATAAAATCAGTAAATCCAGTGTGTGTTGGTACATACTGCATCACTTTGCTGCAGAATTAGAAACTGTACTATATGGTATACCAAGAAGATGAATGCAGTATAAAGTTAGTCAAAAAATTATGTGAATGAACATGGCTTATTGAGAAGAAAAATGTTCTAGAATTTGTATCTCTGATACTGAGGAAAAACCATTGCCTTCAATCTGTGATTTGTGGCACATTTACCTCTGTAGAATAATACTTACCGGAGACAAAGAATAGTTTACTGCTACTAACCAGTTGGGTGTTCAAGTTTGGGACATAACCTTGCTATGAGAAATTTCTGCTGTTGCAACTATGCATTGTCCCAGTCCCATGGCTCATCAGCCACTTGGTTCATCAACCTATTGAGTAAGCATGTTTGTGGCTGAGGAAAGAGGTTGATTATAGTCTGCCAGGTGGTCACAATGTCCACCAAATTATCAAAAGCCTTTCTAGTGGGTATACTGTGGTAGCATTCATAGTAATACATACTATCACACTTGGTGTTTATTATGATAAGCCCATTCACATAATTTTGTTTAGCTATCCTCATTACAATCTTTCGGTCTTGCTTTTACCAAATCTCTGACCACCAAATGAGTCATAACTTCTGTATAAAGTAATTATATCTTTACATAGATACATTTATCTATAGTAGTGTATTTACTGACTTTAGACAGTAATGTTTTTAAATCTATATTCCAAAACATTTCTTTCCCTAGAATCTTTATTCATCATTTCTTCCATTTGCATTTTAAAGATTTGAAGTTTCATTATCAATCTTATTTCTGTCAGCTTTGTTTTCTTTTAACTTAATTTTCTTATTAATTTTTCATGTTTTACTTAATAAAATTCAGAACAAGTACTTTAAGTTTATTTGGATTACAAACTTTTCATGATTATTGATATTTTACCCAATTTGGAATTATATATTCTCTCTTCCTGTTAGCAGTTTATTTATATTGCTGATTCATGTGGTAGTTTTCCTATTACCTTAAGTGCTGATGATCAAATAATAATCTCGGTGCATCTGCACCTCTTCCTGATTATTTAAAACATTTAAATTCTCTATTTCATAAGTTCAGGTCTTCAGTTCTCTGAACGAGAACAAGGGAGCTTGACCACATACTTTATCTCTGGGTACTTTCTGCATCAGTAAACATTTTCCAGTTAGAGTCTTGAGAAGTATGCTCTCCCCTTGAGGCATATCACTCAAGTTTAAACTTGTTCTATGGTTAGAGGTGTGCAGATCACTTAGATAAATTAACGAACTACTAGCAGACTTCTGGCTGTATATTTGGTTAACAAATTCATATTTTTTCATGTTATCTTTAACTTGTTTTTTTAATGTTTGTACCACACTTCTAAAGAGCACCTGAAAGATGACAGATCATGTTTTCTACCATCCATATTCAGATTTATACCTTGTTGCTTTTGGTCATGGAGCATTGTTATCATTTGACTGAGTCTATGGAACTATAATGAAGTCTGATAGAGAAAACAAAGTAGAAAGATTTTGAAAAAACATTTCTCCAAATTCATCACAACTATATTACAGCTTCCATTACCCATTTTTTCCCCAGGAAAACAGTCCTCACTTGTCTAAATTGGAAGGCATTAATTTTATGCTTTATTTTTTTTTCTTCTCTTTTACTCTTGTCTTACTTCTCATGATAATGGATTATTGGTTTAAGAAATAGGGAAGTTTTTGGAGCTTTATTGAAATTTATTCCTAGGAGAGAACTCTCAAAACATTTTGTGATAGAATTAAAGCTCTTAGAAAAGTTAAATCTAAGCTGCTTTTGCTGACATTTAAAAATGAGGTGTTTAATATTTGGTTTATTTTTTTTAACTTTATTTGAAGATAGTTTTGATGAATCACCACAATTAAATATTTCAAGTACCTGATATTTGATGAGGTTTGAAGTGTTGGGGTTTGGAGCCAACGGCCAAGAAAGAATTCTTGAGATGTCGTCTTCAGTGCAAAAAGGTGGTTTTATTAAAGCACATGGGCAGAAAGAGCTGCATTACAAGTGTGAGGGGTGACTAATTATATATTTGGGAGTTGGGGGAGGTAAAGACAAAAGGAAGTTACCAAAAGGGTTTTCATATGCTAAAGAAGATTCACAGGATCTTGGAGGCCTACCTGTAGGCAAGCTAAAGTTGTTTTCTCTCTAGCAAAGCATTAACATTAGGACAGTGGGGGTTCCTGGAGGAATGTTGTACTCTGCCTGCCTCAAGTATTTGTCAATGAACTGCAAGTTGTAAGAAAACTTAATTTTATCTACATTTCCTTCTGCCTTTGTTTCCCACATCAATATTGATCATTTTGCTTTATAAATAAAATTTCATTTTTCCATGGAGAATTCCTGTTCCTCAAAAGGGAAAAAATACAATTAATTGAAAATAAATTATTCAGAGTAAAACAAAGCAGTCACTGTATCAAAAAATTTTTATGACTCATTATTTTTGTTGTTTCAAGTTTTTATTTAAATTCTAGTTAGCAAACATATAATGTAATATTGGTTTCAGGAGTAGTATTTAGTGATTCTTCACTTACAAATAACACCTGGTTGACAAAATTTTACTTAAGAATGTATTTTGAAGGGTGTCTTGGTGGCTCAGTCAGACAGACAGGCATCCAACTCTAGATTTGGGCCCAGGTCATGATCTCGCGGTTTCATGGTTTCACACCCCACATTGGGCTCTGCACTAGCAGTGTGAAGCCTGCTTGGAATTCTCTCTCTGTCCCTTTATCTGTCCCTCCCCCACTAGTGCTATCTCTGTCTTTCTCAAAATAAATAAACTTAAAATATAATATATTTTGAGTATTTTTAGAATGATAGTAAGAATTATTTTTAGTTTCTTAAACACAAAGGTTAAACGAGTTAATTTAGATCCTTTTGACTGATCCCCTTTAATTCCATCACAATATTATTCTATAATTTTAATCATTAGAAAGCATGTATTTTATATATCTATGGTTCAGGTTTTTTTAAATAATAGTTCCAGATTGATATTTCAAAAGTTAATAGGAAAATATTCCTAATAGGTTTTTTTTGTAGTAGCTAATGAATATGTGTAAATGCTTTATTAGAATTAAATAGTATTTTTCTTGTAAATATATTCCACATAAAAGACATTTGGAAAGCCCTAGAATTAAAGACTAAAATTTATAGCCACTTCGTTAAGTATAAACTGGAGAAGTGTTCAATACTTGAAATTTATTGCTCTATAATGAAATTATAATTCATGTACGGCATTTAGGTGGATTTGGAATCATTGAACTATACAATTTCTAACCTATTTCAAACTTCTCATATTCACCTACACTATATAAGTTCTCAGGAAAGTAAAGCAAGACACTAGAGATATTATATGGGGCATTTTATCAAATGCACTGAATTACTTGAGGCTAGGGAGAAGGGAAGCTCCCAGTATCCTAAAATATATTTAGAATTTTCCTATAGAAGCTTGTACTAATTTATACATTATGCAAGGAATTTTCTGGTTTGATTTGGTTTGCCCTGAGAAAATTAATTCCAAAACCATGATATGGTAAAAAGAAATAAATGTTTATATAAAATAATGTAACTGTTTTATGTGCAATGAGTCAAAATTAAAACTTAATTCATAGTATTTCCAAATGATACAAATGTATTCATTCCAAATATTTTCTTCTTTATATATGTGTTCATAATAATTCAATTCAGCTTGAATTGAAGCTTACCTTCAATAAAAAAATTTAAATGGCCTTCAATATGTCAAAACAAGACAACATAAATCTCAACATGTTGTTTTATCTTTAGATGTTTCCATCTACTTCTTCATGTATTATACCCTACTGATGATACAAAGAAAAGTAAAACATAATTTAATCAACTTAAAGTCACAGTAAAGTAGGTTATGAGAGTACTAACCAAATCATTTTGTGGTAGCATACAAGCACTGTCAGAGAAGTTTAAAATGAACTTACTTCTTCAAGGAATCAAAGAATTGGAAGATCAGAGATGTTTGGAAATAACTCATCAGGGTTTCTTGAGAAGGTAACAAGTGAAATAAAACTTGAAGTACAGATAAGATGTTAACAGACAGAAAAGGAGGCATTAATCCAGAAGGGATGTCAGAAAGGAAAGCATGGTGACAGTGGGTGTTGGATGAGTCCAGTTATATAAAGGAAATATCACATGACACTTGCACAATACAGATTTGAGACATTTATTGTATATCCTTAAAGACGAATTTAAGTTTGCTTATATATGCAAATAAGGAAGCTAAATACTACATACTACTAATACTATTGGCAACTATGTCTAGGATGAATGAACATAACAGGAATTACGTTTCAGTAGTTTTCAGTAAGCTGGAGAAAATTAGGACCTGAGATGATTTGTTGGTAGTGGCCTTAGAAATAATGGAGCAGATGAGACTTCATGGAGGCAAGCTGTGCATAACTGGACAATTAGTTGTGGAATGAGAGAAAAAAGAATAAAAGTGGTTAATCCCAGAACAAATGACTATTTTTTTATAAATGTTTATTTTTGAGAGAGAGAGAGAAAGAGAGAGAGAGAGAGAGAAGAGGAGGGGCAGAAAAAGAGGGGGACAGTGGATCCAAAGTGGGCTCTGCACTGACAGAAGCAAGCCGGATGCGGGGCTCAAACTCACCAACCCGGAGATCGTGACTTCACTGAGACAAAGTGGGGTGCTCAATGCACTGAGCCACCCAGGCTCCCCTCTAGGTTGTATTTTTATTATCACCAAACTTAAAATAATTTCCAATGGCATCTGTTCCCTGTGTATTAGAGTTATCTGGAAAAGAGAACCAATAATATATTTACATATATAATATAATATGTAATATTATATATACATGATGATAATATCTAATATATTAACAAAATAATATAATGTAGCTTTAGATTATGTATGTAAAATGCTGTCTGCAGGCAGGCTGGAGACACAGGAAAACTTATGGAATAGTTCTGAGAACTGCAGTGCCAATCGTGTAAGTCCCAGTGTCCAAAGGCAGGAGAAGATAAATGGCTCAGCTCACATAATCAGAGTGAGAGCAAATTTACTCTTTCTCCACATTTTAACTCTGCAGGCCCTCCATGAGATGATACCTACCCACATTGAAGAGAACAATCTATTGTACTCAATATGCCAATTAAGATTCTAATCTCATCCAGAAACATCCATACAAACACACCCAGATATAATGTTAGATCAAATATCTTGACGTCTCATCATCCAGTCAAATTGATACATGAAATTAGCTATCATAACATGGGTAGATTGGAAACACATTGCTTAATTTTCAAATATTTCTAGGTATATTTTGAAATTATTTTTTTAGTTTCACTGGTATTACTGTATATAATTTAAGACCTTAGTACTTTGTTGAAATGTTATTCTGTGACTTATTATGTGATCAATTTTGGTAACTCTTAGGTGCACTTGAAAATAATGTGTTCTCCAGCTGTTGGATACATTATTCTGTATGTGTTAATTAGGGTTAAGTTTTTAAATCATGTTGGTCAAATCTTCTGTCTATAATAATTTTAGGTCTACTTACTCTGTCAAGTTCTCAGAGAAGTACTGAAAATAACTCACAATGGTTGTGGAATTATCTATTCGTACTTTTAGAAATGGCAATTTTTGCCTGATATATTTTAAAAGCATGAATTTAACTGCAGGCAAATTTGATTTATTTATTTTCCTGGAGATATACCTTTTTATCATTATGAAGCATTCTAATAATGCTTCTGTGGAGTCTACTTTTACTATAATTAATATAGGTCTCTCAGATTTCTTTTGGTTACTGTTTGCAGAGAATATCTTTTTCCATCTTTTCAATTTTGATATTTCTGGATATTTACATTTAAGGTGTGTCTCTTATGAGTAAATTTTTTATAATCTGATCCATCCCAACAATCTTATCCTTGAAGCATCTTTATAAGGTAAGAAGTATTATCTGTCTTCATCATTCATCATATACTCTGTGCATGCAATATACCTCACATATAAGAAATGCTAATAAATGTAATTGAATTAATATCTAAATACATAAATCATGAATTTCCATTCCAGTTAGCACCAATTATCACTTCCTTTATCACTGTTTTTTTTCTTTTTTTTTTCCAGATGATAATCAGTTCTCCTTATTTGTCCCTATGCTGCTTAAAGGCAAGTATTTTGTCAAATAATTCTCTACCCCATATAATATTGAACTCATTAACTATCTGTCTATACACAGATACATTCATATGTGTGTGTATATATGTGTATATACATATACTGGAATATGTACACATCTCATTTCCTATTTTACATCCCTATCTAGTTCCAAAATTAATATCAGATTCAGGTAGTGGAGTTTAGGTTCATATATTCATAAAATCTACTTTCTAGTTGCACAACATAGTATACTTTTATAATATACACTACTTACTAGTTACAGAATAAATTAATGTTAAATTATGTCCTCATGCATCACAATCCAAGTAGTTAATTTTTCTGTTTAAATTTCCTAGACATAATAAAATGAATAACATATTATTTAGGGTGATCTATTAATATAAAGTGAAATTTCAAGAAACCTCATGAGAGCCTACAGAAAAATACAGAAATAGTATGTCAAATTTTTTCTGAAAGGGTTTAAAGTAGTTCATTATGTCCTACTAGATAGCATACTTGAGTTTTTAATGGAGTCATTGTTAATAGTTTATATTTAAGACTGTGATAGGTAAATTTAAACATAAAAACATTTTAATTAATTAGGTTTAACAAAACTATATTACATAGTTGAAAGTTTGCTTTGCTGTTTAAAAGATAGTGATACTTGTGTATAACTTAGAATATCCAGTATGGAATTTGGACACGACATGCACATGCATCATTTATATTTTGATTACATTCTAAGTGCTGACAAGGTGCTGTGTTCATGAATAATTCAAACATCTAAAAGAATGGGCTTTTTACATTCCATTCCAGAGTTTTGTTTTTCAGACAGGATGTCTTAACAATGTAAAACATGTGTTGCTGATGGAATATGATTAGAAATACACTGTGATCTGACAGTTAACAATTATTCCCTTATGTATGATTCTTACAGGCTATATAAATGATATAAAAATTTGTACAGTAGCTCAAAGTATAAGTCACAGACACTTAGAAGGCAGGCAATATGTGAAATTTCTTTTGTATGCAAGATAGAAGAAAACTGAAGTATAGGAGCATAGCATTTTAGTAATTAACTTGGCTTCAATAAACATTTGGGAGACTGGAAGAGGGACAGACAGACAACTAATCAAAAATATATTTTGACTGACCCCTTCTAAGGATGATTGGGGCTTGATCTACCTGAGATCTTTAAAATGCATTTTAGAATAATCCCACTTAAGGACATAGGGGGAAATATTTATCTTTTGCCTTTATTCCCTAGTGGTTAAGGACAGTATTACACATTGAAGCCCCTAATATTCAAGACTCTATATGTGTTGGTGTTTAGTGGATTCCCACAGGCATTCCACATAGATAGATAAAAGAGGTGAGAATTTCAGGGGATGGAAGTAATAGGCAGGAAAAAGCTCAGGCTGAGACACTGTGCATTTTATCTGTGAAGCTTCCCAGAAGGCTACTTCAAAATAGTTGCTTCAGCAGTGCTAGGAGCCAGAAAAAGCCCTTAGGTTTACATTGTGCCAAAAGGTGACCGATGAAGTTAATTATTCATACCACTCAACTCTATTAAGGCCAATCAGCCACAAAGCCTATTCAAGGTGGTAACCCAATCCCTTAAAAGAAATAATGCAAGTCAATTAATAGAAAAAGAAACCAAATAGTGTCTTCTTCAACGACAGCAGATGTCCCCCAGGTAATGGTTAATATTTGTCATCTTTTTTTTTCCACCACCCATACTGAATTCCCCTCACTTTTGGGCTTTATTTGGGTTGGTCAAGATTATTTACCAGTGTGGATAGACCCAGATCTTTTTTCCCAAAAGTTATTAGCCCATATTTGCTTTACCATTGTCCTGTGACTGTTTCAATTGCTCATTTGCAATTATTACATGGTAGGAAAGAACCAAAAGAAATCCCAGTAAATTCCCCAGTTTCAGATGTATTCTTATCTTCCTCCACCATGTAGCTTATGGCTCCTTATGGTAATTGGCCATTATCCCCCTCAATATAGTAACTCTTTTTGTTTGTTTGTTTGTTTAATGGTTGACTGGAAGGAGGAGTCCCAAGTGGCTGAGTAGTAGTCATAATTTCAATTTCTATGGACCCCTTACCATGTTCTGTTGAGGAAGTATTTTGCCAGTAGGAACAAGGACCTCTAATCCAATAGATTGTAAAATAATGGCAGGGAAGGGGGAGGGGGTGCAGAAAGCACAAATTCTCCAAGTTAATTTTTTTAAGTTATTGTTAAGAGGAACCAATGTGATGTTCATATCCCAGTTCCCAGATTCTTGTATTGTAGCTGTTAAAATGTTAAATGTCACTCTTTATCAGGAATTGGCAACACACCATATATCCATAGATTGATAATCCAAGCTAGTGTCTCAACTGGGTCTCTAACAGTTATTTCACTCTTCTATTAGGCCAGTCCCTTCAGATATATGGGATCCATTGTAAAACCAGTGGAAATCATGATCGTATACTCATAGTCACATAGCCCTTGTAAAATAAATCTCTTGTCTGAGTCAATGTTATATGAATGGCCATGCCAATTAATTAGACATTTGTAAGTGTTTGGTTGGGAGACACATAAGGGTCAGGAAAGGTAAACTTACATCTGGAGATAAAACCAGTTCTATATTAAGGACAAATCACTGACACTTGAGGGTGAAAAATATGTCTCCAAGGTAATCTACCACTAAGTGACAGACTTAAGTCATCAAAAGATAGTACCTACTAAGTACATGGCATCAGTCTCAGTTACTGGCAATGTGCAATAAATTCTGTGGTGTCAGTATTTAGAATAGCCTTGATAAGAGGGAATCCATGTTATTAAGGCCATACCTGGCCATAACCTCTGCCACCATAGCCAACCCATTTATATGCCCATTGTGCCAGCACTGAGGTGGCTGAAAATGAAGCTGGCTGACTTCTAAAGAATGAGTAATGCTGGCCCCTTAGATTCAGATTTCCTCTTCTAGAGGTCATTGACTTGTAGAGAAAAAGAAAAAAAAAAATAAGCCCACTTTGTCTTCTGTCTTTTACCATCCAGATGTCTCTTCCTCAGACTTCCTCTCATTCCGTTTTCTAATTTTCTTCCTTCTGTCACTGAAAATGTACCAAGCCAATTGTCACTATGCAGGAGTCATGTATATCAAAACCTCAAGCTTCTCTATATCTTTCTCCATACAAAGAGAACAAGTAAGGGTATATGTTTAAACCATCCCATCTAGGAGGATATTCTTCCTCTACAGTCCTTTAGAGATACTCCTGAGTGAGATTTTATTGTGGCAGCAATATATCTATTCTTTTGATTCTCATTACTGTTGAAGCTTGAGATGAATGAATTGTCCAGGTAAGTAGCTATGTAGCAACTGTTAAGGCTATGTCATTCTGCTCCAGAAAACATACTACTTCTAATATAGCAATGTGATTGAGACTGCCATTTGGTAAATTTTGTGGTAGTTCGTCATCATCTTCCACAATCCAATTGGTTTTTCTAAATCCAAGAAAAATAATTAAATGGGGTGCCTAACTTCAGGAGGGTTGGAAGAGTTGGCAATCTGTGATACAGCTTCTGAAGGTGGCCTGCACACTCATAAGGGCCAAGTTCTGCAACTTCCTGAAAAGAGGAAGACGGAGGTAGCGTAGGAAGACTCTAAGCTGGTCTCCCCCCCGACCACAATTACATAACTATCAAATCATCCTAAATACCCCCCAAATTGACCTGAAGACTGATAGGAAAAACTCCACAACTAAAAGGAGAGAGACCACATCAAAGAAGGTAGGAAGTGTAGAAATGTAGTGTAGGGGAGAAATGGATTGCAGATGCTGTGGAGGGGAGGGAGCGGTGGTTGTGAAGAAAGGCAAGAGAGAGAGGAGCACACAGAAAAATGCACAAGGAGAATGTTTCCCCAAATCCATTGACTTGGAAAATGAGAGGGGCTGAATTTCATGAGTTCTTACCACCAGTGGGGCTTAAAGCCTTGAGTTTTAAAGACTTGGCTTGACTACAGCCCAGGAGACACTGCACTGATCCTGGAGAAAAGGCAGGCAAATAACCCAAGGGACAGACACCATGGAAACTGTGATCTGAAGAATACCTTGGGCACAAAGTAGAGGAGATTATTCACTCTTCTTAGAGAATATCCTTGAGAAGGAGTGTTCATTGAGATACCTCTCCAGGAACAAAGTTGCTGACCAGTGCTATTTTCCTCCCCTGTCCCTCAGCAACAGAGCCACCTGCAGGAAGGAGCACAATGCAGAATGGCTCCCTAACTTGCTTACACCAAGCCCCACACCCCTGTGCTCTGGTAGGACTTCCCTTCTCAGTCAAGCTTACCTCATTCCCAGAGTAGAGGGCCCTCCTCCAGAAGATCAGCATGAACCCCTGCCCACACCACATCTTCCAACCAGAGAGTTCTGCAGGGATTCAATTCTGATGGAAGTGGTGTCAGATTTTATTTCATAAGTAGACCAGAGCACATCTAGTTGAAATTCACCACACAATCATGCCAGGGACCAAATACTGCTCACAGTGGGCAAAGAGAGCCAGAAGAATGGCCTGAAGGATAGAACAGCCAAAATACAATAGCAGAGTGCAAGCAGCACACACTGGGGCCACTCACTGAAGCACCAGGCCCTGGGCACTACATGACCTCTTCTTCATAAGGCCATTACTTTCAGGAGCAGGAAAATAACTGGCTTTTCTAACACACGCAAAAAGGCAGAGACTTAGACAAAATGCCAAGACTGAGGAATTATCCCAAATGAAAGAACAAGATAAGGCTTTAGCCAGAGATCTAAGTGAAACAGATATAAGTAACGTGCCTGTTGGAAAATTTAAAGCAACAATCATAAGGGTACTCACTAGGCTTCAGAAAAATTAAATAGAAGACATCGGTGAGATTCTTGCCATGGAGATAAAGGAATTAAAAAAGAATCGTGGATGAAAATGCAGTAAATGAGATTGGAAACTGATTTGATGCAATGAACATCAGGCTGGAAAAAAAAGCAGAGGAATGAATTAATGACCTAGAAGACAAAATAATGGAAAATAATGAAGCTGAAAAAAAGAGAGAAAGAAGAATTGTGCAACAGGAGAATAGACTTAGGGACCTCAGTGACTCCATCAAGCATAATAACATTCATATTATAGGAATGCCAGCAAGAGAGAGAAAGGGGCCAAAAATTTATTTCAAGAAATAATAGCTAAACTTTCCTAATCTGGGGAAAGAAACAGACATCCATATCCAGGAGGCAGGGAACTCCCATAAAATTCAACAAAAGCAGGCCAACACAAAGACATATTGTAATTTAAATTTGTAAAGCATAGTGGTAAAGAAAAAAAAATCTCAAAGGCAGCAAGACATAAGAAGTCCATAACTTACAAAGGAAGACCATAAGTCTGGCTGGAGACTTCTCAAGATAGAAGGGAATGGTATGATATATTCAAAGTACTGAATGGGAAAAATCTGCAGCCAAGAATATTCTATACAGCAAGGCTATCATTCAGAATAGAAGGAGAGATCAAGAGTTTCCCAGACAAACAAAAACTAAAGGAGATTGTGACCACTAAACCAGCCCTTCAGGAAATATTAAAGGGGACTCTTTGATTGCAAAGGAGAGACCAAAAGTGACAAAGACAGGAAAGGATCATGATTGCAAAGGAGAGACCAAAAGTGACAAAGACAGGAAAGGATCAGAGAAAATCTCCACAATGACAAAACAAGTAATAAAATGGCACTAAATACATACCTATCAATAATGACTTTGAATGTAAATGTACTAAACACTCTAATCAAAACACATAGGATGTCAGAATGGATAGAAAAAACAAGACCCATTTAAATGCTGCCTACAAGTCTCATTTTAGACCTAAAAACACCTGCAGATTGAAAGCAAAGGAATGGACAAACATTTATCACATAAATGGATATGAAAAGAAGACAGAGTAGCAATACTTATATTGGAAAAACTAGACTTTAAAACAAAGACTGTAACAGGTTGAAGTTAAAATATATAATAATATATAATAATAATTATAATGCCCATATTGCAGATTGTGGTGTGTGTGTGTGTGTGTGTGTGTGTGTGTGTGTGTAACCAATATAATGGAACTAAATGACAATACAATAATGGGGGACTTTACCACCCACTTACATCAATGGAGAGATCATCCAAACAGAAAATAAACAAGGAAACAATGGCTTTGCATGACACACTGGACAAGATGGAATTAAAAGGTATATTCAAAACATTCCATCCTAAAACAGCATTCTTTCAAAGTGTACATGGGACATTATTCAGAATTGTGGGGAATAAGCTAAGAATTCCCTGAGCTTGCATTGATAGGTTAACAAGGCATAAAGAATTAGAAAGCCATAGGATGTATACACCCAATTTTGGGTAAGCAAGATTAGGTAAATAAGATTAGGTAAATGGGGCAAAGGCCCCCAGTATAGGACAAAGATATAGGAATAGGGAATCTCAGGATGAAAACATCCAAGATGAGGTAAACAAGATTAGGTATTCAGGGCGGAAATACCCCCCAAATTAGTACAATAGCAGAAAGCTGCTTTCACAGAAAGGAAAGACCAAAATAAGTCAACAGGAAAACAGGACTTTAGACTGCAGCAGCATGAAGTTGCCCAGAACAGAGGTAATTAGCAGAAGAAAGGTGCCTTGTTGACCATAAGGTAGCATGCTCTGTCTTTCGTATCCCCTAGACCAGTTCAGATAAACAGAGGTGATGCCTCATGTTTGCTATAAACAACCTTATACCCAGCACCAGAATTTTGTTTTGTATTGACCCAAACCCCTAACACTGCATATCTCCAAACCCCCCTTTTCCCCACTACCATGAATTAATGTTCATGGTTTCATTGTCTCTTTGTGCACACCCATCAGCTTCTAAGCCTTCTAATCCTGATAAACACGGAGTAAGGACCCTTACTCAGGGCTCTTGTCTCCTCCCAGACATTAGCCTCTCTCAAATTTTAATCCTGCATCCCACTCTCTTTCTGGACAAGAAAGCGCTCCAGACCCAGAGTCTACAACACAGAATATATCACAGATTGGGTCACAAATGAGGCATAAATAAATACAAAAAGATTGAACTCATACCATGCACCTTTACTGACCACAATGCTATGAAACTAGAAGTCAACATCAAGAAAAGATTTGGAAAGTCCACAAATGCATGGAAGTTTAACAGCATGGTACTAAACACCAAATGTGTCAACTAAAAAATAAAAGAAAAATTTTAAAAAACATGGACACAAATTAAAATGAAAAAATGATTGTTCAAACATTTTGGGATGTAACAAAAGCAGTCCTAAGAGGGAAGGAATATAGCAATACAGGCCTCTCTTCAAGAAGCAAGAAAAGTCTCAAATAAACAACCTGGCCTTACACCAAAACGAGGTAGAAAAAGAAAAACAAACAGAGCCAGAAGAAGGAAGGAAATAATAAAGATTAGAGTAGAAATGACATAGAAACAAAAAATAAATAAATAAAAATAACAATAAAAATTAAAAAGATCAATTAAACCAAGAGCTGGTTCTTTGGAAATAAAATAAAATCAATGAACTTTTATTTTTTTAAATTTTTTTTCAACGTTTTTATTTATTTTTGGGACAGAGAGAGACAGAGCATGAACGGGGGAGGGGCAGAGAGAGAGGGAGACACAGAATCGGAAACAGGCTCCAGGCTCTGAGCCATCAGCCCAGAGCCTGACGCGGGGCTCGAACTCACGGACCGCGAGATCGTGACCTGGCTGAAGTCGGACGCTTAACCGACTGCGCCACCCAGGCGCCCCAAAAATCAATGAACTTTTAACTAGATTTATCGAAAAGAAAAAGACCCAAGAAAATATAATCACAAATGGGAGAGAAGAAATAATAGCCAAGACCACAGAAATAAAAACAATTATAAGAGAATATGAAAAAGTATATGCAAACAAATTGGACAACCTAGACGAAGTGGATATATTCCTAGAAACATGTAAACTACCAAAACTGAAACAAGAAGAAATAGAAAACTTGAACAGACTGATAACAAGCAAAAAAATTGAATTGGTAATCAAAAAGCTCCAACAAACAAAAGTCCAGGGCCAGATGGCTTCGCAGGTGAGTTCTACCAAACATTTAAAGAAGAGTCAATACCTGCTCTTCTCAAACTATTTCAAAAATAACAAAATGAAGAAAAACTCTCAAATTCATTCTGTGATGCCTGCATTACCCTGATATCAAAAGCAGATAAAGACAACACTAAAAATGAAAACTACTTGTTCACCTCTGATTAACACAGATGCAAAAATTCACAATTAATACTAGCAAAGTTAATCCAACAATACATTAAAAAAATAATTCATTATGGTCAAGTGGGATTTATTCCTGGGTTATAAGTGTGGTTCAATATTGGCAAGTCAATCAACGTTATACAGTACATTAATTAAATAAATGATAAAAACCATATGATCATTTCAATAGATTCAAGAGAAAAACAATTGACAAAGTACAACATCCATTCTTGATAAATACCCTCAACAAAATAGGTTTAGAAGGAACATACTTCAACATAATAAGGGCTGTATGTGAAAAACCCACAGCTAATATCATCCTTAATTGGGAAAAACTGAGAGCTTTTCTTCTACAGTCAGGAACAAGACAGGGATGTCCACTATCACCACTGTTATTGAACATAGTACTGGAGGTTCTAGCCACAGCAATCAGATGACACAAATAAATAAAAAGCATCCAAATGTCAAGGAAGAAGTCAAACTTTCACTATTTGGAGATGACATGATACTATATATAGAAAACCTGAAAGACTCCACCAAAAAAACTGCTAGAACTGATACACAAATTCAGTAAAGTCACAGGATAAAAAATTAACATACAGAAATATGTGACATTTCAACACACCAATAATGTAACAGAAGAAAGAGAAATTAAGAAGTCAATCTCATTTACAATCACACCAGAACAATAAGATATTTAAAGACAAACCTAAGGCCTATACTCTGAAAACTATAAAAAACTGATGAAAGAAATTGAAGATGACACACAAAAAAATGGAAAGACATTCGATGCTCATGGATTGGAAGAAAAAAATATTGTTAAAATGTCTGTACTACTCAAAACAATGTACACATTTCATGTAATCCCTATCAAAATACCAGCAGCATTTTTTCACAGAACAGAACTAACAATGCTAAAATTTGTACAGAACCACAAAAGACCCCAAATAGCCAAATCAATTTGTAAGAAAGAAAGAAAGAAAATCTGGTGGCATCACAATTCCAGACCTCAGGTTGTATTACAAAGCTATAGTAATCAAAACAATATAGTAGTGGTGTAAAATTGATGCATAGATCAGTGGAACAGAATAGAAAATCCAGAAATAAACCCACAATTATATGATGAATTAATTTTAGACAAAGCAGGGAGGAATATCCAATGGGAAAAAGATACTCTTCAATAAATGGTGTTGGGAAAACTGGACAGCAACATGCAAAAGAATGAAACAAGATCACTTTCTTACACCATACACAAAAGTAAGTTCAAAAGGGATTACAGAACCAAATGTGAAACAAAATCTTGAGGAACACAGGCAGTAACCTGTTTGACATTGGCATAGCAACTTCTTTCTAGATATGTCTCCTGACGCAAGAGAAACAAAAGAAAAAATAAATTATTGGGACCTCATCAAAATAAAAACCTTCTGCACAGTGAAGGAAACAATGAACAAAACTAAAAGGCAACCTATGAAATGGGAGAAGACATTTGCAAATGAAATACCTGATAAAGGTTTAGTATCCAAAATCTATAAAGAACCTGTAAAACTCAACACCCCAAAAATGAATAATTCGATTAAAAAATAGGCAGAAACACGAATAGACATTTTTCCAAAGAAGACATACAGATGGACAACAGACACATGAAAAGTAGCTCAACATCACTCGTCATCAGGGAAATACAAATAAAACTTCAGTGAGACATGATCTCACACCTGTTAGAATGGCTAAAATTAACAACACAAGAAACAACAGGTATTGGAAAGGATGTGGAGAAAGGGGAACCCTCTTGCACTGTTGGTGGGAATGCAAACGGGTGCAGCCACTCTGGAAAACAGTATTCCAAAGATTTTGAGATTCCGCAAAAAGTTAAAAATATAACTAACCTACGATCCAGCAATTCTACTACATATTTACCCAAAGTATACAAAAATACTAATTCAAAGAGATACATGCACCCTAGTGTTTATAGTAGCATTATCAACAATAGCCAAATTATGGAAAGAGCCCAACTGTTCATCAACTGATGAATGTATAGAGACGATGTCGTGTATATATATAATAGGACATTACTCAGCCATGAGAAGAATGAAATCTTGCCATTTGCGACGACATGGATGAAGCTAGAGAGTATTATGCTAAGTGAAATAAGTCAGTCAGAGAAGGACAAATATCATATGATTTCACTCCTATGTGGAATTAAAAAACAACAGCAAAGCAAATGACGAAAGGGGGGAAAAAAGAGCGAGGCAAACCGAGAAACAGACTCTTAATTACAGAGAACAAACTAATGGTTACCAGAAAAGAGGTGGGCAGGGAGATGGGTTAAATAGTTGATGGGGATTAAGGCGTGCACTTGTTATGATGAGTCCGGGGTGCTTATGGAAGTGTTGAATCACTGTATTGTACACCTGAAACTAATATACTGTATGTTAACCAACCAGGATTTAAATAAAAACTTTTTAAATATTAAATGGGAATATGATATACACATTGTCTTTGCATATTTTCAATCTTTGATTGAGGCACTAACTTCTTCCTTTCCCTGCAAGATGAAATATTTCTTCAGATTACTATCTTGACCAAGTGTGGGAAAGTTGCAGTCTTCCACTTTCCCTTCCTACTGTTACAACTCTTATTCTATAAGCCAGGTAACCAATGTGATGGAATTATAAAATATGAGATAGTTACCTTGTCTGAAAATAAAGATCTAAGGATAAGAAATAGAAGAGACAACATCATTTTATAGAATGTTGGATTTGGTATTCAACTAGATCCCTTCTGGGTGAGATTAAATGCCTAGTAGGAAAGTACAACATCATTTCTATGTTTCAATCAACATTGTGATATGTCCTAAGTCAATAAATTGACTCAAAGGTCTAAATAAGCAGAGATATGTTAAATATTAATATGACAAACATAGCATTTATTGTAAAGTGACAGAAAAACCATGCATGTCAGGCATAGATATAGATCAGTTTGGAACATTATGGCAATTGATGAAGGATTAAAAATGATAGTAAGAATTACAATGTAAATGTTAATATTTACATGATACTCTGAAATACTGGGTTTTGATTTGAAGAAAAGCAAAACAGTTGTTTCATAAAAAAAAAAACATTCTGAAATACATGATTAAATATATTCTTAATACTATTTTCAGTAGTATATGGGTGATAATTATTTAAAAGTAGTTTAGTAGAATAGTAATTGTTATTCAACTTTATAATTAAAAATGAAAATGTAGTAAGAATATAGGTAGCACTTTTTGTCATTATCACCATTAGAAGTCTAATTGAAATCCTCTTAATGATGTTTTAAAAAGTTATTTCATATATATCAAGAGAAAATATCATCTTAATATATTCTTTTTGACTAGATATGTATAGTACACTTTCAAAAATCTCTTTAAATTGACCTAAATCCACTATGTAAAATATTTTATTTACTTAATATGTATGGCACTAAATGTATACTTTGCTAAATGACCAAGTAAGAAAAACAATTAAAAATCAAACTGCTGACTTTAATAATTTTACTTAAGTATAGAAAAAGAGAAAACCACAACATTTTAATTTTACAGAAAACCATTTGATATAAGTGTGATTCTTTCATACTCAGGTAGAAACTACTTGTCAAGAAGTCAGATGCTATGTTAGGATTTTATTGTGTTTTTAAAAAATAACTTGTAAATAGAAATATAAGCTGCTTTACTCTGTCCATTAAATACTAGAATATATACCTAATATTTAAATGCATATCCCGTTCATATCTATTGTTTCTACAAAATTTTCAATAGAGCCTTAAAGCTGTTGAATACAGGTTTAATTCCAAATTTCATTTCTTTCTGAATTGCACCATCCTTCAGCAATGCATCATCATCACAGGTCATTGCACCGATGAAATTAATCTGATAAAACACCTGTGTGACAGAGAAAATGATATATTAGTGTGATTCATCATTAATGTACATCATCAGCCCATGATCTATTAGTGTATTGCTCAAAGGATTGTGTCATTAGGAAAGAGTGAGTTCCTAGTGTTAAATTATGGTGTTGAAGGCAGTAGTTAGAGCCTAGTATAACCCAGGAGGCAAAAAGTAGATGTGCTAATACAAAATCAAGTTCTCTCAACTTTCTTTCTTTTTTTTTTTTTTTTTTTAGCTTTAAAGTGTCAGATTTGAATTTTTGCTAATAAGGTTTTACTTCTTTAAGGTGAAATTGTTTGCCCTTATTACTCATCTAATATTAATTGCATACCCATCCTCTATAAATGATATCATTTATAAGGCTGACTTGCATCACCAGTGAGAAATGTAATTTTATTTGAAAATGAAACACATAAGAATTTAAAATATCTGAAAAAATAACGCTGCAGGGTTGTTTTTCCAAGCATTTATTGAGACATAAATGTGCCAGAAATTATACCTTACCTGATTAGCTCATGATATTGAGCTTAGAGATTAGAAATTGCCCTGAAATGCCTTTGTTAAAGTAATCCAACCTGGAAATTTAAGATTATTTTATTCAAGAGTAAAGATAAGAATAAAAGTAAGATAAAAACATAACTGCAAAATAGGTAGTGAATCTTAAGAATTCAGAATTTTAATAAATTATTTTTTAGTATAAACTTGATGAGTTTGCTCTTCTAAATTAAAATAACCTTAAATATAGTAACTTTATTATTTTGAAAACATATTAAAAACATTCCTTTCTCGAGAATGTTTGCTTAGCGAGGCAAAGGGCTTTATCTGTTTAATCATTGTTATCCACTAGATATAGAATAGAGAGCAGCAAATGTTAGGCCCTCAATTTGTTCTCTAATTAATTAATTAACTCAATTAACTTAATAACATTATGTAACAGATTCAGACTCCTTAGGTCATGTATGCATTTGAATAACTTCTGTATATACATGGTTTGAACTACGATTTAAATAATTCTATTTCAAATATTAAAAGTACCATGGTGATATTGTCATTAATTTTCATATCTATATCCAAAGATAAACTTGCTTATATTTTTTCATTGTAGTTTTATAGATTAAGAAACTACCACATAGTCCATAAATGCATAGTGTGAGTAAAATTTTTATTAAGATGACTCATAGTATAAGCAAGAACTATTAACTAAACTCATTGGGACTTTCAGTCCAGACAAGATGAAATAGCCCCATTTTCTGTTTTCCCCTCATTAATTTCAATTATAAAGCCTTGGAATAATGCCAGGGGTAAGCAGAGGAAAGGATTCAAAGCTGCTAAGAAGGAGGCTAAGTAGTTTGGGATCCCCAGATTGGAAGAAGAGCACAGTGGCTAGTGGTATTATGGCCTCCATTCACCAGAAAGAAACCTTGACCCAGCATTTCCCCTACTCTCAACCTAGCAGCAGAAGACATCCTGAGTAGGTCCATTCTTCCATAGAGCAAATGGTAGCCCTGCCAAAGACTCCAGGTGAGCCTGTAGATCATCAAGAGATCTTTTAATAGTAAGTGACCAGGGAAGGCCACCTCCTTCTCCACAAAGCCTGAAAATCCCCTCCTGGTGGGATAATACCAAGAGAGATAGCACTGCCAAGAGAGATAACAACAAGCACTCTAGTCTGGGAAGCCTCATTAATCTCTGATTCTTCTTTCCAACCTCTCACCAGGAGACATAGGATATGCAGGAGGAAGCCTGGGGAAAAAAACAGGACAAATAGCCCAACCTGAAAGTGTTCTCCATCCCTTACAAGCAGGAGGAATTCCATTCTGAGTACCTGGCCAGGGAAGCCCTCACCAGCCTGATACTCCCTTCCCTTAGGGAAGGCACCAAGGTGAGTTAGCATTCAGTGTTGGAGATTCTAAAACCTCAATGTAGTCTTAAAACCATTCCCAAATTCAACAGCAAATACTTGGATAAGGTATCTTTACCTCCAGGTGTGACAACTGCCTAGATGTAGATTCCTCACAGTTCTGTTAATGTGTAAATAAAATGTCTGACCTTTGTCCCTGGTTCCTTGATAATGTGCATATCCTTGGAATTTCTTGAGTGATAGAAGTGTCTTTGTCATTCATCTGGCCTCCTTATACCACAACTAGAGGTATAAGCTAACAAGGTGCCTTTGGGTGGGTTTATGCTAATGACATGATTCATGACGGGGCTGGACTTGCCAGAAAGTCCAACCATGGGACTAGAGGGTTGGGATCTTGAGCCAAGTGATATCAATCTGACCTCTGAGGAAGGGAGGAAGGCCAATTTTGAGTTTGAGTCATGTGATCAATGATCTGATCAATCATGCCTACATAATGAAACATCAATAAAAACTCTGGATACAGAAGGTTAGGTAAAACCTGGTTGGCAGTACTCTGTGTACTGTCACACATCAGTGTGCCAGGAGGTTAACCTGTCCTGACACCATGAGGAGAGGACAAGAGAAGCTTCACGTTTGGAAACTTTCCAGATCTTGCACTGTGCATCTCTCCCGTTGGCTGGTTCTAACCTTAATCAATTTGTTATAATAAAACCATAGTCATAAGTTAGCATTTTCTTGAGTTATGTAAGCTGTTTTAATGAATTCTTGAATCTTAGAGGATAATGGGATCTCTCAAATTAGAAGTTAGCTGGTCAGAAGTGAGAGTGGTCTGGGGACCCCTGAACTTACAGCTGGTGTCTGAAGGGAATGTAGTCTTGTGGAGGACTGTGCCCTTAACCTGTGAGGTATGGCTTAAATCTTAGCAATTGGTGTCAGGAGTCATTGCAGCTAGCCTAGACTTTTTCTTTTATTTCATATTATTATGTCCAACTCCCATTAATATCTCCTCTTAAATAGCTCAAAGCCACCAGTTGTTCAACCCATTCTAAATAAATTCATGATCTTTTCTTCCTATATCTTCCCTTCTTCAGAGATGCCTGTATTATTGAATGACTCTACCCCCTGTTGAGTACTGCAAGAAACACAATGTCATTCTTAACTATTTCCATTCTTTTGTCCATTCCTCCAAATATCCAATGTACATTTATGAACTGAAGTTTAACTATTTACCTCAAATCTATTCACTCTAGCCATTTGCGTAGTAATCATAATAACCCAAGTTACTATTATCACTCATATGGATTTCCATAATAGACTCCTAGATTATTTTACTTCTTCACACTTTCAATCTATATTTTTTAATTTTTTTAATGTTTATTTTTGAGAGAGAGAGAGAGAGCATGAGTGGGGGAGGGACAGAGAGAGGGGCAGACAGAATCCGAAGCAGGCTCCAGGCTCCGAGCTGTCAGCACAGAGCCCAACGTGGGGCTCGAACCCACACACTGTGAGATCATGACCTAAGCTGAAGTCAGACGCTTAACTGACTGAGCCTCCCAGGTGCCCCTCAATCTATATTCTAAAACCAAAAATAGGTATTTTCTTTAATATAAAATTCTAATCATATCAACTTTGGCTTCTTTTAGGTACACTTAAATTCTCTAATGGTTTATAATAAAATAAAGCCAAAACTATTAAAAGAGGACTGAATATCCCAGCATGAAATGGTACCCTCCATATAACTACAGGCTTATATCATACCTTATGCCAACTTTCACCATGTGCTCTAGCAATACAGAACTTCTTATAGTTCTGGAAAGTTCTAACTTCTTCCTTCTGCAGCACCAATTTTCTGCTTCTACTTTCCTCCTCTGGTAGTGTTCCCCCTTTCTTCTTCATCAGTTATCTCCTATGCAACAGTAAGATTTCAGCAAAGGCAAAATTTATTTAAGGAAAATTTCCCTGATCTGAATCTAATGCTCTCATGATACATATGTATTTTCGTCGTAACGCTTGGCATGGTTGCATCTTTAATTTAATTTTCTTATTTGACTATTGTCTCTCCAAGCAGAATGTGATCTCTCTGAGACCTGAGATCATGCCTATTTTCCTCAATATTTTGTGATCAGTCCTTAATATTTGTTGAATGACCAGTTTAATAATTTAATATAAAGTATGTTCTTATTGTCTATTTTTAATAAATAAGAAGTTAAGCAAGTACATCAATTAACAAAAGCCAAATTATATTCTCATATTATCAAAACAGTAAACTAGCATATACTAATATTTTATAAAAATATAACATCTTTTAACATTCTAAGCAGAAAATCATATATGCAAGAAACAGATATGATGGTTTTCTGTAAGACTGGATTTGGTATAAAGTATTATTTTATGACAAAATTCAAATATCAGCCCTAACTCCTTCAGTATGATTGAGATCACCTTGTCTTTTAAGATTTAAGTACAATTATTACAACCTCATCCAATGCATTCAAAGGAAATTTACTGTCCTTCCAAATGAGTATGGGAATTTTTGGAGGACTGACATTTACCCTTAACACCTGTTTCCACATTCATGATGTTCCTGAATTCTCAATTTCAGCTTTTATGTCTACCATTTTGCATATGTTATTTTCCTTCTACACAGTTTCACAACCCCTTTCCCCCCAACAGGATTCTTCTATAAATCTTTCCCTTTAAAATAACACTGACAGTGTTTGGCTGACTTTTACTTAAATAGGAGGTTCCTTTATATTAAATACTGCCCACTTATCAGATTTGCATTGAAAACATTGGAGTCTTTGCCTTTCTCATTTTGCTCTAATCTCTGTCCTTTGCTGGGCTCTATTTAGCTCTTCCCCTAACATCATATTTAATTCTTTTGAGCCACAAACAGTTTCATATTGAAGGGGAAAATAACCCTTGCACAATTTTACATTATTCTTAAGTAGTTTGATTCAGGCTCTATTGATAAACCCTCTCTTCCATGAACCTACATATTGTCCTAACTTTTCATTCCTATATATCCCATAAAGTTATTCTATTTTTAAGAGGCAGTCTTCTTCTCAGGAAGAATTATTACTTTAGGAATGATGGGCTTTTCAGGCAGAAAGGAGAAGTTAATAATGAAGCCAAAAAGACTTACAAGAAAGTGTGATGTGACTGAATTTCATTGAAACCAAAATGAAAAAAGTCCCCCAATTAGTTAACACTGATATATTTGTGAATAAAACAGAAATATTGACTCAACATCATTACTACAAACTAGAAATGCCTAATTCTACTTTCCTGAACATACTGAGTTTTTTAAATGTTAGTTTTGCCCCTACAATATGAAATTGTCAATTTTTTAGTCCATTTGGTCTACCATAACAAAATACCATAGACTGGGTGGCTTATAAACAACAAAAATTTATTTCTCACAGTCCCAGAAGATGAGAAGTCCAAGGTCAAGTTACCAGCAGATTTGGTATCTGATGAGAGCCTACTTCCTGGTTCACAGAAGGTGGTGTTCTCTCCATGTCCCCTCCCCACATGGCAGAAAGGGCCAGGGAGCTCTCTGGGGTCTGTTTTATATGGACAACAATTCCTTCATGAGGGCTCTGCCTCCTAAGAGCATCACTTCCAAATACCTTCACCATGGGGATTAGGTTTCAACTTATGAATTTGAGGGGACGTAAACATTCAGTCAATAGCATCATTACATATCTTCATGCTATCCTTCATTATTTTAGCACATATAAGTCATAAGCAGTTAGTTACCAAAATAATAAATACAAATCCATTTTTTTGAATAGTATTAATACATACTGATGATGTCACTTGTTATAATTTTATTTTCATTTAACTGGTAAATGTGTTATTCATATTATTTTTTCTTAGCTCCTAATGCAAAGATAATTTTGGAGAGCTATAGATAAAAGTAGCTGGTTTTAGAAGAGTGACACAAGCACACAAAATAATTGTATCCCAAAGGACTAACTTTAAGTTAATACTAAAAGTGATTTAAAGGTTTCAGGAGTCCCAACTTCCAAAATACTCTTCTTATAGTAATTTTAGGCTTTGGCACTAATATTGATAGGCATTTTAGTGGCAGAAATATTTTCAACCTAAGCTCAATAAAAATGGATATAAATCAATGTGTATACTTTGCTAAATTTGGCATATTAAACCACTTTTGGATTTAGGAAGATAGATTTAAATCTTGAAATTCCAGAGAAACTTTCCTCATACTTTTAAATGCATACTATCATAAAAATAAGGAATAAGATATAAGTAAATAAAAATAAGACCATTTTTCCTGATCCAATAAATGACAAGGCTCTTAAATAAACAGAAAATTGTGTGAATGATCTTCAAAGCTTTGACATTCAGCACAATAATTTACATGAGATTCCAGAGTAGCTGCCAGTATGAAAAAAGAAGAAAAGGAAGAAAACTGAAGGCCTTTTCCAAGTAGTACAGAAAAGGTGAACTATAGAGAACAAACTAATGGTTACCAGGGAGGAGGTAGGTGGGAGGATAGGTTAAATGGGTGATGGGGATTAAGGAGGGCATTTGTTGTGATGGGCCCCAGGTATTGTATGGAGGTGTTGAGTCACTATATTGTGCACCTGAAACAAATATTACACTGTATATTAACTAACTGGAATTTAGATAATTTTTTTTTATAAAAGAAAAAGTGAAGAATGCCATAGGACAACATTCCTGGAAGGCAGGTTGAAATGATGTGTGAAAAAACTTGAGAAATCTACATATCTGTTAGTGCAGCAATTTCACTTTTGGAAATGGCAATTTTTCTATAGTAAACAATGAGGGGGAAAGTCAAAGATTTATGCACAGATCCAATAGAAAAAAGTTTTTTTTAATAAATCAAACATTAAAGAATAAATTTTGGTGATATGTTACATATAACAATTTGATGTCAAGAGATGTAAATACTGTCAAATGGTACATAAATAATTCATTTAAATCAGGTATGACGACTGTTACACATATGTTTCAGCACATATGTGTATATGTGCATCAGCTATACTACTATGTCTCTGTATGATAGAATTATGGAGTTTCATTCTTTTTTCTGAAAATCTATGAAAAATCATGAATTGATTTTATATGTATATTATATTTAAAATAGCATATAAAAAGTGATGAAATAGTTTTATTTTTAGCATTTATATAGAGCTGTATGGCCTACTGGTTAATATTTACCAAGCAGCTACTGTGCACTAGGCAGTGTAGAGTGGCTTTCTATATATATATAATCAACATATATATTATTTATACTTTTGTGGTAGTGATTCTTTTTTCTCAGATACAAATACTCATGTTACAAAACACTCTCATTATATACCTTATTTTTTTAATCCCCCAAATTTTCCTAAGGATAATTGTTATCCCTGCTTGACAAAATGTTTATTAAATTTTATGTATTATTTCTAATCTTCATTAAATAACAAAAGGTAAATAAAACTATCACAACTACATGGATATAGAAACTAGAATTCAGAAAGCTTTAAAAATTGCCCAGGGCCACATATCTCTAATCCTGATAAAAAATTGATCCAGAAAAAAAATTGAACCAGAATATCTCTGACTTTATAACCAAATATGAGTACCAAATTTTTTACAAAGAGAAAATAAAACAAGGAGAAATAGCAAGAGACTCATGGTCACAGAGTGATTCATAAAATGCAAGGCAAAACAATCTGGCTTTATATTATCTAAAGGCAAAGTCAGTTTTACTCTGGCCCTTTGTGAATGGGGATAAGATTAAAGAGACCCAGGGGCGCTTGGGTGTCTCAGTGGGTTAAGCATCAGACTTCGGGTCATGTCATGATCTCGCGGTTCACAAGTTCGAGCCTGGTGTCAGGCTCTGTGCTGACAGATCAGAGCCTGGAGCCTGCTTCAGATTCTGTGCCTCCCTCTCTCTCTGCCCTTTCCTCCATCGCACTCTGTCTCTTGCTCTCTCAAAAATAAATAAACACTAAAAAAATTTAAAAAAAAGTTTAAAGAGACCCAGAACAACTTTCTCCAGTCAAATTGAACTTTTCTCATATTCTCATTGCCTTCCCACCCAACCCGTAGTCCTTCTAGACCTGCAGGACAAGTGTAGGCAGTCAAACTAACCCATAACACATCCAGTTTTATCATTTCTAGTCAAGTATCTTATCCTCTCTGAATCCCATTTTCCCTTCATCGTAAAATGATGTTTACTTCATTGAAGTAGAAGAATTTAGAAATGTGAAAAAGAACAATGCTTGGCATAGAGGGAAAAAATGAGCAAAATTCCTTGATGGTAACCATAACACTTTTATTTTGTATCAGAGTCAGATTGGTATATGCCTTATCCTCCTACTTGGCTACATGCTCCTCAAGAAAATTCAGTTTTGTTAAAAATTCATGAACATCTTTTAAGGGTCAAGATTCATATCAGTCATTGGAGATTCGCCAAAAAAAAAAAAAAAAAAAAAAAATAGGTGGCATCTCCGCTATGAAATTCCTCACAGTCTGGTAAGAAAGAGATGCCTTTGTAATCTTCGTACTCCCAGCACAGTGTTGGTGATAACACATCATGGAAATACTACTCTGCAGATGAACAAAGAAATGAAATAATTGGTTATTTAGCTTACTTACTATTATACATCTTATTAACTGGTTGTCAATTAAAGATCAAACTTTAAAAAATAACTTTTAAACATACACATAAATATTTTTGAGTTTTATATGTATATATATACATATATATATACACACATATATATATACATATATATACACACACACACACACACATAGATAGATATACATATATATGTATGTATAATGAATAAAGCAAATTTCTCAACAGGAACTTAGCCCAATAACCGGTTCATGTAGTCTCAGTTACTTTGAAGGAAGGCAAGAAGAAACTGAGAAATGACCTATTATTTCTAATAAGACTTTCATTGTTGACACCTTAAAACCTAGCTAAATACTTTTGGATAGTGACTGGATATGGGCTTTGGACAAACTTACCTCAAAATTATCGCTCTACCTTCTAGATGTGTTATTGAGGATGATGAATCAGTAACATTACCCATAACCCCAATCACAATTAAACCAGGATGCTACCAATCATCAAGTGTTTAACATATCAGGCATTATGTTGAACAGAGTAAAACCTTGGATTGTGAGTAACTTGGTCTGTGATTTTTCCTCAAGACGAGCAAACATTTCTAATAAATTTTAACTTTTATAAATGAGTGATGTCTTCCAATAAGAGTAGTGTGGAATTCTGAATATCATATGAGCACAACTGAGCCAATGGTTCTTAAAATTCATTTTGATATACAAGTGCTTTGGATTACAAGGCAGATTTCCAGAGCAAATTATGCTCGCAAACCAAGGTTTTACTGTACTTACATACTATATTATTTAGTACTCATTAAACCTTTGAAATAAGTATTATTAGACCACATAGACAAATTGAAACCTAAGGAACTGAGTTAATTAGATTCAGTACCAAGTCTGCCTGACTTCAATGGCCAGGGGCTTAACTACCAGCAACCTGGGGCTTCCTGTTGAGTTCAGTTCCCTTATCAATAAAGAAGAGGTGATATAGTTAACAGGTTTGTTGAAATAATTAAATATGTCAAATCATATGAAAGGACTGGAACACCTGATTGATACTCAATAGGCCAATGGGAAAATAAAAATATATAGCAATGTTGGGTGTGAATGCTGGAAGAACCCTTATGATCGTTCTATCCCTTTTTGGGTTGCCAATAAGTAACCTAACCAACTGGAAGATTCAGTAACTTACGAAGACGAAGAGCTCAAAAACTTATTGGTGGCAAAACTAGTAGAAGCTGTATCTCTTCATAGTGTGGACCTTGCAATAGTGAAGTATGGTGAAAAATTGAAGGAGATACAGAGTTGAAACAGATAGCAATATTGCAAAAACAAAAAATGGACCTCTGAAGAATGATAAAGTGTAGTTATTTAGCATTGAGACAAAAATGCAACTTAGCAATTCTCCTTAAGCATACAAAAGTTTAATGTCATGTATGAAATGATTATTCTCTTTTCCATTGAGAATTTAAAAATTACAGTTAAATTGAGTAAGAACTCTTCAGTTAAATTTAAAAGCCTGTTTTGCTAAAAACTAGAGCAGGTTAGTAGGAGAGATCTTAGAAACACTCTCTTTTAAAGTTCCAAAGATCAAATAGATAATGATCTCCCTGAGATGAATTAAACTCAGTGTTATCTACACAGTGGAATAAATATGAAACCATCTGAAGCTCAATATTTACTAATTTGTATTCTGCCAATATACAGAGTTGTTTTAATTCTTAGCTCCATTATACTGAAGTTTTGATATTTTGTATAATTATGAGAAATCTTTAAAAAATTCAAGCATTTTAAATAAGCCATTTAGCTTTAAGATTTTCTCTAATACTATTACAGGTGAAATAACTCCTACAGGTGAAGATAAAATAATGGTTCCATTTTACTGTCTTTTAAATTCAGTAATAATGGTTTGTAATTATAAAGCATCTCTCTTCCATGGAGCTTAATGTGTTTTATGGACATTGCCTCATTAATCCTTCCACCTTCCTTTTAAGGTGGGTATCATGGTTCTCATTATACAGATGGAGAACCTGAGGCACAGAGAAGTTAATTGATTTGCCCAAGGTCACACAGCAAGTAAGTGACAAGGCTGTGCCTTCTGACTCACCATCTAATGTCTTGCACGCCAGGCCATTCAGCTTTTCCAAATGGGGAGAAATAATCCATTCATTTTTATCAAAGTTCAACTCCAGGCTGCTAAATTCCTTGGGGCAAAGTTGCATAGTGCAATTTCACACTATGGCATTGGCACATTGTCAATTTACACAGAGGAGAGCTCATACTGAGCTACAAGGTTACTAATAAAAATAGAGAAGAAAAGAGATCTAAAAATGGCTCTCTGAGATGTCTGAGTTTGTGCTACTAAGAACTCACACTATCCTTCTCAAACAAGCAGCAGCATAAAAACCTGCAAGCTTCAGATATCAAATACTAATGATTGTAAATGTTTTGAAAACATTTTAAAGGTAATAAAATAAAAGCCTTAACTAGGTCATAGAAAAAGAGTTTTACAGATGTGCTTCATTTATTTATGCATGTGTATTTTTATTGATTTGTCTTAACCACACAACCTCCTCTATCTAGTCTTTGCAAAGCATTCATAAATAAGCATCCTCATCCAAACAAGACAAATAACCAGCACATTAAAAAGTTATCGCTTCAAAACAACAGCAAAACACTACGTGAACCCACTATCTAATCTGCACAATAAATCGTTCATTGTGTAAAACCTGAAGGAAGACATTCCAGACACAAAGGTTGTCTGATTATTTGATATCCCAGTATCCTATCTAAGTGAGCAGCACAGAATATCGTTTTCTCGGTGGCTAAAGATGCAATAACACCATTCAGCAGCCCATTTGTACTGCTTAGCCCAAAATGGAAGGAATTCAGAGAAATGCTGAAATGTAGCTTTCTTCACTCCAAATAAGTCTCAGAAGATTATTGTCATTAATGATTTTTTTCTTCTGAAGCATAACCAACCAAAAGCTGTAGAAATTCTTAACTTGATTTAATGTCCTGTAGACACCACAAAGTATAGTGAAAGTAAAAAAAAAAAAAAAAAAGTAACAAAAATCCTTTCCCATAAAACAATATTGATGTTTAATGAGAGAATGGCCTCCTCCATGCAGTTCTCACAGATTTCCAGTGGGTTAAAATTTCAGTTCACTTCTGCAGGTACTAAAGAACAACCATTACCTGTCTGTATGGGGCTGACATGCCAGAGCCTCTGAAATGGATTATGCCTTAGTGTTCTGAGATGTATTTGGTCAAATCTCTCCCTATAGGCTTAGAACTACCTGGCACTCACTGTAAGGTTAATTGATGGTTATTCCCTATCTCTTAAGAAAAATAGGAAAATAAACCTTGCTTCTCAACAACTCGCTCTCTTAGTAAACTCAGTGAGGGTAAGAATCTTTTTGTTCACTGATGAATCCCAAAAATCTGCAACAAAGATCTCAGTAGACATTTGTTAACTGAATAAATAAAATGAAAAAAAAAATATTGTTAAAAACAAAGTCATGGGAACGCCTGGGTGTCTCAGTTGGTTAATCATACTATTCAGTTTTGTGGGTCCAAGCCCCACATCATGCTCTGTGCTAACAGTGCGGAGCTTGCTTGGGATTCTGTCTCTCCCTCTCTCCCTGTCCCTCCTCCACTGTCTCTGTCTTCCTCAAAATAAATAAATAAACTTAAAAAAAAAAGTCATGCAGTTATGCATATGTATGTTAGAAAGGATGTTTTTACTACAAAAGAATTATAAGGTTTCTGGAAGAGTGTTGTCTCCAAACTTGTACCAGCTATTATTCATTGTTTCTAAATCTCATACTGGTTAAGAGTCAGGCTGGGTTTTAATCACAATTCTAATACTTAACACCATGTACTGCACAGCTTATTTAACCTCTCTATGCTTCAGTTTTTCTTCTCTAAAATTAGAATAATCAAAATGCCTACTCCATATGGTTATTGGGAGGATTAAATGAATCAGTGTATGCAGAACTCATATCAAAATCCCTGAGAAGTATTAAGTGCTCTGTAAGTGTGAGCTGTTATTCTAGGAGAGGCCTGCCTGTTGATCATACTTCAAATGATGTTATTAAGTCAAAATTAGGTTTCATCATTGTTAACAATGTTTGTCGTCATAGTAGGTATTAATAGAACATGAACCCCTCCCTCCTTTAAGGCAGATGTTTCTGCTTCTGTCCCCCTCTCCGTGACTTCCCTCCACTCCAAAAATAAACAAGCAACAATTCTCACATGTATAGGAATTAAACTAATGTAAATTCTTAATGATGTGTAAAATCTGAATTTTATGCAAAATATCTCCTTGGCAAGTCCCTAGGTTTCCTGGTTTCCTAAAAACCAGGCTCACTGCTTTTTTAAAAAGAAGAAAAATTAGGCTTGAACTCAAGAATATATCAACTGTGATTCTTGGCAAGAATGTATATCAAAGTAACCTTGAGAATGTGTGCTTATCAGCACTAAGACATGTCTTGTGGCTTTGGTTGCTGCTGTTGGGTCATAAAAAAGATTTTCATCTAGAACCCATAAGCTTAACATAGTTTCTCCCCAAAAGAACCATTTACCTTCAAATTTGATTTTTTATTTCTTTCATACAATATCAGGCTCAAGTAGTTTCCCAGAGAAGCCACTTGCTTTGGACGTCCTAGCTAGTCCTCCAGATGAGAGGTGTTTATCAGGAGAACTGTCAGGGCAGGGCCAATATTTCAGACTTTTAAAATCACCAATATCTTGGGGCGCCTGGGTGGCGCAGTCGGTTAAGCGTCCGACTTCAGCCAGGTCACGATCTCACGGTCCGTGAGTTCGAGCCCCGCGTCAGGCTCTGGGCTGATGGCTCGGAGCCTGGAGCCTGTTTCCGATTCTGTGTCTCCCTCTCTCTCTGCCCCTCCCCCGTTCATGCTCTGTCTCTCTCTGTCCCAAAAATGAATAAATGTTGAAAAAAAAAATTAAAAAAATAAATAAATAAAATCACCAATATCTTTTTTTTTTTTTTTGTAACAACTACCACCAAAGAAAAGAAACAAAGCAAAGAAAAGGGAAGGAAAAGAAAGGAAACAAAAGCAAAGGAGAGGCCAAATAATAAACTATTACAGGAAATGTCATATTTAACTCTCCCATAATGATGAAAGTATAATAGGAGTTGCCATTCAGACTTATTCAAGTACTTCACCTCCACTCTTTAGCTGGCAAGAAAACATCTTCTTAGATGATGTCAGTGACTGCCAAGTGCCCTCACAACCTCTCTATCCAGCTTGTTTCTTTCCAAATCTCAGAACTAAAACCTCTGTCCTGAAAGTCACCCTCAGGTGTTCTTGAATTCTCTCCTTC
The DNA here is from genome assembly GCF_028749965.1 of Puma concolor. Taxonomy (NCBI): domain Eukaryota; kingdom Metazoa; phylum Chordata; class Mammalia; order Carnivora; family Felidae; genus Puma; species Puma concolor. Next base: position 199,020,018 of record NC_141667.1, read on the forward strand.
CCTTATACTTGACATATAATCCAGTAGATAACTCCATAAATTCTATCAAATTTATTCTAAATTGTATCGCTTCTCACCATCTTTACTGTTACCTCCCTAATTCAAACTCTATTAAACAATCTCCTAACTAACCTCTCTGCTTCTACTCTTGCCTCACTCACAATCCATTCTTCCCAGATATCAAATGCATTCCTCCATCCATTTAAACATGTCCAATGGCTTCCCTTTACATTAAAATAAATCTCAAACTCTATATTCTAGGCTACAAAGTCCAACATAGCCTAGGGCTGTGATATTTTATATTATCACTACCATGCTCTGCATCAACCATGTAGACTTTCTTTCTGTTCTTTGAATATTCTAAGCTTATTTCTATCCCAGGGATTTAGGATTTGTTAATTTTTTTTCACCCTGAAATGTTTTTGCCTAAAATCTTCACATGACTGGCTCCTCATCATTCCAGTTTCAGATCGAACATTACATCCTTCCACATGTCTTTTGATATCATCCACACTAAGGTAATCTCCACACACCCTATCCTCCTATTCTGCTTTATTTTCTTTATCCCTATCTTATGTATTTATTTACATTGTTAACTATTCTTCTACTTGAATATAGATCAGAATTTTGTCTGTCTTATTCACTACTCTATTCCTAGGTCCTTGACAAATAGCATGTTTTTTCGAAATGTTTGCTGAAGAAGAAAATGGATAAACAAATAAATAGAAGTCCAGAATCAAAGAAAGCTAGGGATATATTAAAGATTACCAGTCGAAATCCTTTATTCTAGAGATATGGTAATAAAATAGTTTGCCTAAACTAGTAAAAGTAATTAATATCCTATGTGTGTCTAAAATCCTAGACATTTCTATTAGCCACACTGCCTCACAATTCTGTAAATGTTGTGTTGGAACTACAAAAGGCTACCAAGTAAATCATACAATTGCCATAAAAAGAGACATCAAAAACTCACTATAAATTAATTCATTGTGTTTCCAAAGCCTAACCTGCCTTGGAAGCCCCATTTAAGTCCCAAACATCAACATATTCCTTGTAATGATTCCATTATCTTTCAGTGGATCAAAACCTGGACATTCTTTAAGTGCCTAAAGATATAGCCCAAAGATAATCAAAAAATCTAAAGGAAATATAGTATGTCACATTAAGATAATTGTTGTGATAAAAAATAAAGCAGGAAAGGGGGATACAAAGGGCCTGGGAATGGGATGTAAGGCCAGTTTTAAATGACATAAGCAAAAACCTGGAAGAGTTATTTGTGAAAGAACTTTGTGAGATTTTCAATTTTTTTAATAAAAAAAATAAATTCAATGTTAGTTGTTATCACTACTGTGGAATGCAACCTTTATTTATTTCCAAATATGTTAGAGAAATTTTTCTCATCTTTTACTGTAAAAAGCACAGTTAAATTTAGCAAAATCTATATTAGTCAAGTTAATGATTGAGTGTTGGTATATCTCCCCTGTTTTTTTATAATTCAAATGAGTTTGGATTGTTAAGAGTCAGGTTTTTTTAATATTGCATAGTTTAGATTTGGTTTGACAACATTCTTTTCCTTCCTCTGAACAGTCCCAGTCCCTTCCCGTCCAGTCAATTTCAAGTATATTCTATATACTTTATGAAGCCTCATGAAACAGCTTAATGGCATAGGATAGTGAAAATGTGAAGATGAAATATGGTACAGATTATGATGTTTATAAAAGATAGTTAAAGATTAATCTAGCAGCCTCAGATGTCTTTAAGAAATTGGCAGTCTTATGGTGAAATAAACACATACACATAATTTGAGGCAAAACTTTTTTTATTTAACTTTTTTTTTTTAACTACACCAGCTATTTACAAAAAGGTACCTCATTCTGTCTTCTGTCTCGCATTATATTCAGTATGCATCAGGATGATACTCCCGGGAGAATTTTCAGGATTATTCATTCTTTGAATAATGGCTTGTATGTGGGCTTCAAAGAAATGCAGTAGGAGTGGGAAGAAAAACATTTTCATTTCCAAAGGAATGTTCTGAACTTCCCAGGGGACACTGAGAAAAGATCTTGTTGAACTGAGCGACACTTGACAGCCACTTAAGTAGCTCAGTACATTCACAGTAAAAACTGTTTTCCCTCCTCCCCATATCCTAGTTTTATGCATGACAACAACTTGGTATTCAAATAATGCATAATCTCACTTATAGTACAGGGAATTCATTAATGGATAATGCAGAGAATAAGTGATACAATGTCATCCATAGAAAAGCAAAGCGCTCCCTTGTGGCGGGATAAGGTTTTATTCAGTCTGATCTGAATTAAGAGTTTTGAGCCCCTTGTCTGCTTAGAGACAGTTTGGCTTTTAACAGGAGCTGCTGAAGAAATGTATAGTTTTGAAAATGGCAAATATATTTTGATCAGCATTAAATTCAGGGCACTACTACTTCTGCTACTCACTTATCATGAGTCTGCAATACCTTTCTTGGCCAAAGAAAAGGGGGTTTAATTCAGTGAGAAACAGATGGCTTGAACATGCAACCACAATGCACTTAATCAGCTATATATGCAAAAAAAAAAAAACAAAAAAAAACCCAAAAAACAAAACAAACAAAAAAAAAACCTCTTCCTTTGTTTTTACTTAATGGTTTACAAAAATTTTAAATATGAATCTAATGGCATGAGCATATAATGCACTATTATCCTGCACATAAATCTTGAAATTCGATGGAGTAAAGATGGCAGAACTGTTAGAATTTTTTTACATATAAATAATTGATATTAAATGTGAACACATAAGAATTCATCTTCTTTTGTGTTTTGCTTCTAGTTAAGTAGAACATTTAGGGATGGAATCTAAAGTCTTTAACAAATTTTATTATGATTTTCAGTGGTTTTTGGAATACTGTATTCATGCAGGTAATGGATGACATCTATAACAGAAGTGTGTGTGTGTGTTTTTTTTAAATCATAGATACAGTTTTCTACTCTCAGAGATTTTCTTTCCTAAATGAACACAGAAGTGTTTCTTATAAAGAATGCAGATTTTGACCACTGGGAACTTTACCCACTGGTTGAATGATTGCATCTCTCATTATCATCCAGATGTTAAAATTTTCTCTACACTGTCAAGAATTCATAAATCCATTCAGTCATTCATTAATTATTTTAATAATTATTTTAACAATTCATTGAGTGCCTACTATATACCAAGTCCTGCTTTCAATGTGGGTAATTCAGCATAAGCAAGGCAGACGTGGAAACACCATTAGGATTTTAAGAGAGGATGATCTATGTAGATTGGTGGGAGAAGAACCAGAGAGACTATGAGGAGGCCAGGTAAAAGCATTTTTTCCATAGATGTGGTGGTGGCTGGGGCTAGAGAAGTGGCAGTGAAAATAAATGGACAGAAGTGAAACTGACAGAGGGGGCAGAGAGAAAAACAGATACGTGATTCTGGTAGTCATTGTCAATGACTATGTCAGGATATACTTTTTGATTCACAGAGATATATTTTATACTTGAAGTTAGGAAAATAGGATAGGGTATATTAGGAAGAATGATTAATGATAATGAAATTAAAGCCAAACTGGAAGGAACTCAAAATATAGAAATTAGATAAAAGTGATAAAAACTAGAAGTAGAAACCAAAAGAGCAGCTGGAAGCAAGATGGAAACCAGAAAAGTCAGATAGTGTTTCTTCCATGAGGAAATGCTTTAAGGAAAGAGTGTCTAGTAGTATCTAATGATGTGAAGAGACTGAACAAATAAAATAAATAATTAAGGCTTTGATAAAATAAATAATTAAGATTTCAATAAAATAAACAAGGAGATCTGAAAGAACAAAGTTTTCATTTTATAAGCTGATGCACAGCAGGGATGACAGCCTCCAAAGAAACTGCTTTAAAGAGATTAAGCAGAAAAGGGGATTTATAAAGCTTTTGCAGATGAAGCCAGGCTAAGGACAAGTAGGAGTGATTCTGGAAAAATAAACTGCAAGTCTTTAAGCATTTTGACATACAAGCTTTCAGCAAAGTAAGACACCGATTGGGGTGGGTAAGAACAGAAGGATCCCTGCAGATTCCTTGAGAACTATACAGGTTGTTATTTCTAGTTACTACTTTAATTTGGGGTGGTGTGGAATTTTCCAACGGGGGTAAATGGGGCCTGGGAAAATGTTATAAGAATAGGAAGACTCAAGTGGTTTCAGGGAAATAGTTTTTCATCTGAGTATATTAGTTCAGTATATCAGTTAGATGTCATTGGTAACTTTAACAGAAACAGCCAGATGGAATATATGAGGAAATAAAGTAAATAAGAGAAAGTTTTATTAGGAGTTTGGAAAACTCTTTTGAGAAAGTTAACTCTAAATTAAATGTGAGAAAGGAATAGTTGGAGCTGCGTTTGTATATAGAATGTGTACAAATGAGTGACATATTTTATGTAATTATTTATCATATATTATAATGTTTTCATTTATTATCATCAATATATTATTAATTTATTATTTATTGATTGATACTACTAACTAGAACATGTGGAAATGAAAAGCTCCAGTGGAGAGGAAAATGTTGAAGATAGAGACAATAATCAACGTTACAAAGTTTAGGAGGTGGGAAGGAATAGAATCAAAACAGCAGATAAACCATCTAAACTTTATTCTGTCAGAATAGAAGGATGATTGCAAATGGAAATTACTTTAAAGTTGGTTCAAGAAGGCTTGGAAATCCCAATTTGATGACTTCTATTTTGTCTATGATGAAAAAACAACAACAACAAAAAAATCATCTGACAAGAGTGAGTGGAAATAAGGGAGATGAGACATAAAAGAAGGTTGAAAATTTTTGGTATTGTTACTCAGGAGAATGGAAGAAGATGCTGGCAAGAGAAACAGAGTAAAATTGATTGGAAATAATGAAGGCCCAATAAATATTAATCACCATTTATATTATGGACCCAAATATTCAGAGAAGGGATTATTTTTTTCCAATTTTATTCAGTTTCTTGGACCATAGATTGCAAAAGTGAATGGCTGAATCTATCTATGGTTAGAGCTTTGCCAAGAAAGAATAAAAATGTTGCTTTTTCACATGAGAAGGGAAGTACCTCTCTAACAAAAGTAAGAAACCTCCTTTCAAAAAAAGCAAGTGGTATTATGTACCTTGGTAGGGTGAGAAATACAAAAAGTATGTCAGAATGGATGAAAGTGAAAATACTCAAAGGAAGAAAGAAATGATGACGTAAAAACTGGAATAGTAGCTGTAAGGGATAAATAAGATGAAAAGAATGGAAAACATATTTGAAAATATAAATAAGATAAAAAGGCAGAATATCATGAGCTCTCCCCCAGAATTAGTCCATCTGACATAATTTTGCATATTATTTAATTATAAGTCTTAAGTCTCGTTTGGGGATTGGCAAACTGAAGCTCATGGGACAAAATGAACTGTCAACTATATTTGTAAATAAAATTTTATTGAAACACATTTATGGCCATCTATTTGCAATTGTCTATGGCTGCTTTTGTCCTACTATGCTGGAGTTTAAAAGTTGCAACAAAAATCATATGGCCCTCAAAACCAAAAATGTTTGCTATTTGGAAATATATTTGCTGATACCTAATCTTTTTTTTTTTTTTTTAAATTTTTTTTTCAACATTTATTTATTTTTGGGACAGAGAGAGACAGAGCATGAACGGGGGAGGGGCAGAGAGAGAGGGAGACACGGAATCGGAAACAGGCTCCAGGCTCTGAGCCATCAGCCCAGAGCCCGACGCGGGGCTCGAACTCACGGACCGCAAGATCGTGACCTGGCTGAAGTCGGACGCTCAACCGACTGCGCCACCCAGGCGCCCCGCTGATACCTAATCTTAATTATAACAGAATATTTACAGAGTAACAGATTATATTCAGAAAAAAAAACTTTTAGATGTATAATTAATTCTTCAGACAAACTTGCAACTCATTCATTCAATAAATATTTTTTAAGCCCAATCAAGGTATCAGGCTATTTTCTAGATACTGAATATTTAGTAGTCAAAAAATGGTGGAGATCTATATACTTAACAAGCTTACGTTTTAGTAGAAAGGAAAATTCGGCAAGTACAATAGATAATTAGTATTAAATACTACATAGGAAGTAAAAAATTGGTGAGAAGAGGCATTAGTTACTTTAGATGGGCTTCAGAGAGGCTTCCTCAGCATAAAAAAGAGATCCCAGTAGGCTAGAGCCCATTCCAGACAGAGGGACTAACTAAAGACAAGACCCTAAAGCTAAAACAAGCTTGACATATTCAAGAAATAGGAAGCAAATTCTGTTCCCTGGAATTATCAGACAAACAAGAGAGTAGCTTTAGAATAGTTTAGTCAGATAGATAAAAGTCAGTTCATGTAACACTTTGTAAATCGGGAGAGCAGACTGAATTTTACTTCAGTTAAAAACAGAAAGCCCCTGAATTATTCAAAGTAAGTAAAGTGGTCTGATTTAGTTTGAAGTAGTCACTGGCTGCTATGCAGAGTTGTAGGGGGATAAGTGGAGTATGGATTGTAAGCAAAAGACTAGAAATAAGGAGACAAGTTAGAAAGCTCTTGCAATTTCCAAGGTCAGTGTTGAAGTGGTGTGGATTTAGGTGGATGGTAGGAGAGATGGAGAAAATTGAACTGTCTAGATTTTTTTTAAGTAATAGAGGTAATGGCATTTGCTGATGGAATGAAGTAGGGATGAGAAATATAAATGAACAAATAATAACTCTTTTGGTGTTGAATGAGCCATTTAGTAGATATAGAAATATAACCCCATTTAGCACATTATTAAAAACTGGAGAAGATATATGTGTGGAAAGAAATCAAGTGTTCCCTTTTAAAAATGCCGAGTTAGACTATTTTATGTCCTAATGGAGAAGTTGCATAATTAATCTGATATTTATCCACAGTTTCAAAGAGATTGGTGTTGTATTGGAACATGTGAAACTAGATAGGCTAAGCTCAAAATTATGCTAAGACAGAAAACAGGAGACCCAGAATGGAAAATACAACATTTGAGTCAAGAGAGAGGATCCGGCACAAAAGATGGGGTAGGAGTGCAAGAGGGATGGCAGACAAAATGATGAATTTTATGTAAAGGAAATCAAAAGAATAATGACTTAAAAAGAAAAGAATCACTGTTTTTGATGCATATGATAGAGAAAGAATAGAAACAGAATTGAGGTTTGAATTTGGAAAAATAGAACTCTTTGATTTTGATAGAGCTGAGGGGATGGAAGACAGATTAGGGTAGATGGAGGATAGAAGGTGAGGTGAAATGAGGTCATAGTTTCTTTGGTCAAATTTTTCAAGAACTTTTTTTTAATACAAGGGAACAAAAGGGTAAGATGATAGGTAGAGGATATTGAGTCAAGGGATATTGTTAATATAGAAAATTCTAAAGTACGTTGTATTCCTATATGAATAATTCAGCGAGATACTAAAATATTGATAATGGGGACAATTGAGCAAGAGACATTCTGGAGAAGAGGGAGACTTGTCTCTATAGCAGCAGAGGAGGAGATGGCCTAAAACTATAGTTAGGACAGTTCTTCCATTGTAAAAGGAAAGAAGATAAAGATATGAATAAGGATTTTCACAGATTGATGCATTTCTGGGAGGCATATGAAGTAGCTCTTGTCTGATTCCTTCTGTTTTCTTCATAATAGATGAGGTTGCATCATCAGTTGAGATTTTCTAGCATTTCAGCACAATCTTGCTCCCTGTAATGCTATTTCCCATATCAGAAGTGCTATAACACCAGAAATCACATTTCCCAGACATCCTCACCATCAAAGTTTGGGGACGTGTTATCAATGGGAAGCCCCCAGTGCTGGTAAGAAGAGCAGGAAGCAACAGGGTTTTTGAAAGGGCAAAATATAAGGTTGGGTTTCTGTAGCTACTGGGCCAGAGTAGTGCCTGTTTGTTCAGGGGGATAGTCGTTTCCTAAAGTTATTGACTTCCAGGTAACGCAGCCTTCCCTTTTTAAACATTTCAGTCCTTCCAACAATTTTGCAGCCTATTTCCCTCTACAATCTCTATTTTTTTTTTTTATTTTTTTAACGTTTATTTTTGAGAGACAGAGAGAGATAGAGCATGAGCGGAGAAGGGGCAGAGAGAGAGGAAGACACAGAATCCAAAGCAGGCTCCAGGCTCTGAGCTGTCAACAGAGAGCCCTATAGGGGCTTGAACCCACAAACCAGGAGATTATGACCTGAGCCGAAGCCAGACGCCCAACTGACTGAGCCACCCAGGTGTCCTCCTCTACAATATCTCTTGATGCTTTAAGTATATAGAGTGGTAGCTTCTGTTTTATTACCTGAATCCTGACAGTTGCCACAGTGATGAAGTCTGAGGAAAAGAAGGTCTGAAATAGTCATTGAGAAGGGCAGTATACAATGCTATAAAACAAGCCTCTTACACTTGAAATAAGACAGAGTTGAAGAATATCAACTACTTAGCCCCTTTCTTTCTGCCCCTGCTATGATATGTGATTCATTAAGCAACTTCAGAAAATCACCCAAGTGTCATGGAGCCTAATTTTGAAATCCCCAGTAAATGCTTTACTATTCCATAAAACACTAGCAACATATGTTTGCTCACCCAAAATCTGAGCCCTGTCAATGGCAGAATTTCTTAACTTATTAGACCATTTTACTTTTTAAGCAAAATAATTTTTATAGATTCTTAAATGTGCCATTCTATAACTTTTCTCATTGGTTCTATTTGTTTTGTGATCACTTTGAAAAAAATGAATTTCTTCTTCACATAACAGCCCTTAAATATTTTAGGATACCTATTATGAAAACTTTTTTTTAATTCTTTACTATAAAATCCTTCCAGGTCTCTCCTTTTAGTCAATGGTACTAAGTCTACTCAATATCCTGTCTTCTGGCCCTAATCAGGTTGGTTAATACCCCCTCTTAAATCATGGCAGCTGGAATTGTATAAGTACAGTATGAACAGCCTGGAAAAAATTGACAGAGTTGCTCCCTTACATTTAAGTTTACATCAGCATTTATTACAAACTTAACTGCACTGATAAATATATCCGTAACAATCAACTAATATAGCTAAGATTTTTTTGTTGTTTTTTTTGACTATATAATCTCTATATTTATAAATTTAGTTTTTAGACATATTCAAGATTTATGTTGATCTGTAATTTCGCTTCATTGGATTTGGCCTCTTTTTAGACCTTTTCTTGGATACTCCTTCAGTCATGCACCATATTCACCATACTACTGCATCTAATTACATCAATTGGCAGATTTTATCATCACAGCATTATTAGTTTCATCCAAATCAATGTCTAAAATATTTATGGATGATTACTCTAGGATTACATTGGAGACTTAAAATCTATGTACATTGTTTAAAATATGAATGCATTGTTTAGGACTATCAGAAGTAAGAGCACATGCAGAATAGAAAACTTAAAAGATGGAGGCAAGTGGAGAAAAGTATGGGCTGAGGCCTATGATGGTAGTGAAGAACCACAAGAGTAGGGAAGGGCACTGTATTATTTGCTAGGGCTGCATAACAAAGACTACAGGCTGGGTGGCTTAAATAACGGAAATTTCTTTTCTCACAGTTTGGAGGCTGCAATTTCAAGATCAAGGTGCCAGCAGGGTTCATTCCCTGTAAGGCCTTTCTCCTCAGCTTGCAGATGGCCACCCTTTTGCTGCCTCTTCACATACTCTTTCCTTCATGTTTGTGCATCTCTGGTGTGTCCAAGTCTCTTCTTCTTGGAGGAATAGCAATAATTTTGGATTAGGACTCACCCTCATGGCAATCATATTAACTTAATTATCTCTTTATAGGCCCTCTATCCATACAATCACTTTCTGAGATATGGGGTGAAGGCTTCAACATATGAATTTTGAGGGAACATGATTCGGCCCACAGCAAGTAATTATACTGACAACAAAATATGAGACTAGAGAATTACAGAAACAAAACAAAGAAGGGAAGAGGGAAAGAAGTGGGGAGAAACATTGAGATTAGTAGTTTAAGCAAAAAGGCAGAGGTAGAAGAGTGATTAAGGACACTGAAAACATAAACTGACATCTGTTTAGTTTTATAATCTCTATGGCACAATACTTGAGCAGGCTTGCAACATTTTCAAGGCTAGAGAGCAACTCTGGTTATTCCTGTTTCATACCACTGCCCCAGAAAGGAGTCAGAAATTCTCTGCATTCTCCTATAAGCTTTAAGCTGTTCTAAATTTTTTCTGAATAAATGGTATTTTATAAGCATTATTAATTCCAGTACTCTCTTAAGATGCCAAAGCTCATCCTGTCCCTCCCTGTTGCCAAAAATGATCAAAAATGTCAGATTTTATCTGATTTGAAATTTCTTCAGTTTTGATACTATTTATGTTCTCTTCTTGAAATCTACCTCTCCACTGCCTTCCTCCACCCTATACACTCCAATTTCCCTTCCCGTCTTTTTTACTACTAACTCTCCATTTCTCCTGACACCTCTTAAAATTGAATCCTTGAGAGTTTCATCTTTAGGTCTCATTCCATTTGTATTAGTTTGCTGATCTGGCCTCATGTGCTTCCAAGGTTTCACCCTTCATTCCTTGTGTTACAGGCCCACAGAGTGCATGATTTTTCCTTAGGAGATCTCCAGTTAATTGCTCCAGTGTACTTAAAACTAAATATATTCAGAGTTAAACTCATTTTCTCTGTTACTTTCTTACTTATGTTCATACCTGCTATGCTTCCTGTGTTACTTTTTCTGGTTAATGAGTCTGTTATGTACTTAATGGCTCAGGTTAGGGGAGTCATTGGGTAAACATCATCCCAACGGTTGTCCACTCCCATTGCTATTAGAATAAAATTCAAATGACTTACTATGGTGTCACAAAGACACATGCATGACTTGACCCTTCATCTCAGACATGATCTCCTATCACATTCCCCCTCTTTTACTGTGTTTTATGTACATGGGAATCTGCTTATCCTTAAGAAGATATGCCGGCGCCTCGGAGGCGGTAGGCAGCCTCACCACGAAGCTGAACATCTCTTTCCCAGCTACTGGCTGCCAGAAACTCATTGAAGTGGACGATGAACGCAAACTTCATACCTTTTATGAGAAGTGAATGGCCACAGAAGTTGCTGCTGATGCTTTAGGGGAAGAATGGAAGGGTTACGTAGTACGAATCAGTGGTGGCAATGACAAACAAGGCTTCCCCATGAAGCAGGGTGTCGACCCATGACCGTGTCCGCCTACTGCTGAGTAAGGGGCATTCCTGCTACCGACCACGGAGGACTGGAGAAAGAAAGCGCAAATCTGTTCGGGGTTGCATTGTGGATGCCAATCTCAGTGTTCTCAACTTGGTCATTGTGAAAAAAGGGGAGAAGGATATTCCTGGACTCACTGATATTACTGTGCCTCGTCGCCTGGGGCCCAAGAGAGCTAGCAGAATCCGCAAGCTTTTCAATCTCTCAAAGGAAGATGATGTCCGCTAGTATGTTGTGAAAAGCCCCTAAATAAAGAAGGTGAGAAACCTCGAACCAAAGCACCCAAGATACAGCGTCTTGTTACTCCACCTGTCCTCCAACACAAACGTCGGCGCATTGCTTTGAAGAAGCAGCGCACGAAGAAAAACAAGGAAGAGGCTGCAGAATACGCTAAGGTTTTGGCCAAGAGAATGAAGGAGGCCAAAGAAAAGCGCCAGGAACAGATTGCCAAGAGACGGAGGCTGTCTTCTCTGAGAGCTTCTACCTCAAAGTCTGAGTCCAGTCAAAAAGGAGATTGTTGTAAGAGGAACAAATAAATAAGATCAGACGTAAAAAAAAAAAAAAAAAAAAAAAAAAGAAGATATGCCAAACTTTTCCCCATCTTAGGATATTTGATCTTCCCCTGACTATCACTCCACAAGATTTTCAGATGACTTATTTGTTCTCAACATTTGGATCTCAACTCAAATGTCTCTCATTATCAAGATCTCTGTTCAAATGTAACCTTCTTAACCCACAATGTCATCACCATTTGTCACTCTCTGTCCTATTATCTGCTTTATTTTCTTTATAGCACTTATCACTTTGGAATATCAGGACTGGTCTGTCTTGCTTATTAAAATCTAATCTTGCATTTCCATTTTCACAGTACTAAAGTAGCTCTTAATCATGTACAAAGTGATGTCTGAAATTTTTACCATAGTATATAAGCCCCTCATTATCCTGTCCTACCTCTCTCCATCTTGTTTATTTTATGTTAATTGCCATCCTTCCATATAGAAACCCCTTTCACCTTATGCTGCAGTTATTCACAATCAAGTTTACTGCATGCCTAATATCCAAAGTCTTCTGTTTACTCGACTTAAGCTTAATATTCTTATCCATAAATTGGGGACAAGGGAAGAAGTATGAGATGGAGGAAATTTTTTATTTCTAAATTTGCTCTGATAACGTAATAATATATGTAACGTGCTGTGTATACGGACTGTCACATAATAACCACTCAATAAAAGCTAGCTATGATTCTTGTGACTACTCCATTCCTATTGTAATGCTGGTAGAGATAAAATCCATATAGCTATTATGGTGATTGTAACTTTCAAATAGTTTATCTTCTCAAAAAGGGCAATTTTGTCACTGTTAGCACCCTACTTAAAATGTTCTCAAGTTTTTTATATTTCCACATCTGCTCCATAGTGACAAAGTGTCAAAAGCATAAGTTGAAAATGTGACAAATATTGCATTTTCATTAAAATATAACATTTCAAGCCAAAGTGCATTCACATTTACAATATGTTTACTTACATTTTTTCTGTCATCATGAAATGACATATGACTGTGTAATCCCAAGAAAAGTGAAGAATATGCATAGACATATAAATATATATGTATATAAATTCTCTATTAGCATTATAATATGGTTTCTTATTACAATTTATTGTTATACGGTACATTACTACCATCCTACTCATATTACAAATTTAAACTACTTAAAACAATTTAAAATTTTGTTTTGATAATATGGACAGAATATTTCGATAAATTATGATTAGTAAACTTAGTAGGACATTAAATTCTAATTATTAACTTATCAAACTGGACAGACCTGAAAGGAACATTAGATCCATTTCACATAATACCTTGTATGATTTAAAACTCGAAAGGAGAAAACAAATATTAGGATAATAGTAGTCGAGTCTACAAGTGGTCTTTTCACTTTATTGATCCAGTGAACTAATCAGAATCATTTTTATTTTGTTTTCTTCTGTTAAATAAAAGCAGGAGGTATAAGAGCCATATGATAGTTACTAACATAATGAACTGGGACTGTCTAGCACAATGGGTCCATTGTATCTGCCTCGTAACAAAGTACTGGAGAGTTCATTCAAAACTGTATAAGCCAGGTGGCATACTAATTTCCACATCAATATATCATTGAATACACAGTAATAGAACCTTAAGGCAGATGGTGTTTTGAAAAATCATTACACATGGGAAGTCTCTTATCTGTAAAAAGAATGTCTGAAACATATCTATTTCTATAATGTAAAAGACCGCAAAATCCAAATCCTAATATTATAGCAAAAACTTAGAAGTTATGCCATTCAGTATTCTTCCAAATCACAGAATTCTGTCACAAAATTTTGAAAGGTTCTAGCTCATCCTTTCTTTAAAATCTTTCAAGGATGAGTAATTTGGCATTCCACATGTAATCTCATTTTTTAAAAGGTAAAAAAACAAAGCAGAACTTATTATAAAACTTCCTTTTAAAAGTTGAATTTAAAACTCCCTTTTAGTTATTCTGTATGTTTAATTAGGTCTTATTCCCTTTCCAGGAGCAGCCTCTTTTTTGCTCTGATAATGGATTTCATGCTCTAATCTCTTCTAACTCAATATAATTGCTTCTAGTACCTACGATGGTTTTTACTTTTCCCCAATTCCTAGGCCTAGTGTTACTCTGGTTGCAGCACTATGGAATTGTTCAGTTGGTTCATATCTTCTAGGAGAGAACAAAATACAGCAGAGGTATCTTGCATACTAAAGTGAGACCATACAGAATCACAGAAACAACAAATCACAAATCTAAAACCATATATGTATATCCCTCATCATCCTGTTTTTCATTCTATCCTATAATACTCTAGTCAAAATCTCTCATGAACATTTCCAATAATGGAGAAATTTTTGACTCCAAAGGCAATGATTTCTATTTCAAGCAATGAAGCTATTTTTGAAGTCTTTGTTTTTAGTGGGAATCAGATATTCTTTATCTTATATATTTAATTAATATTGTTTCTGATATTTTAGTCCCATAGCATAAATGTACTTGCTTTTCACATGAGAAATATTCAAATATTTAAAAATAGATAGTTATGCCCTGCCTCTCATTCCCATCTCTCAAACCTGCATTTATTTTATTTATTCTAAACACATTTTATACAACCTAAGAAAACAGTAGCTTTCTGATAGTAAATCACTTATATTTAGCTAATGGTCTAATAAAACTATTGCTGTTCATTCCTACAGACTACACTTTTTTTTCACTCATGTATTCTTTTGTATTTTCAAATTTTCTCAGCATCAAAGTATTGAGATCTAGAGATATAATATTAGGATGTGAGTTTGGGAATATTGACAAAAGAAGCTATTAGATCCACTTTCATTCCTACAGACATATCTTAGACCCTGTTTCTCCAAGTCTCATACATTTCCCACTGGTGGGTCACTGATTGCTTTATTCTTCCATTAAATTTGTATTAATCATAGTCTTATTTGTATGCCAATTATATTAATAGTATAAACAGGAAATAAATGAGAACTCCCCCCCCACCCTTGGCATTCTTTTATATCATATTAGAGATGATTTTTTTTTTTTTTTTTTTTGGTATTACTGCTTAGGGTGAGGTTACAATAGAGAAGGGAGGAAGAGAAGAAGGAGAGAGAAAAATAATAATAATATAGTATAAACTGCAAAAAATACACTATAAACTACAAAGTTGACAAAAATTATGAAGTTAGGACACAATGACTTAGATTAAGTAAACTCTAATTTAATCCTTGCAGTTCCATTTGACCCAGACTAGTTTACCAGGACTAAGTATGGATGGCCAGCATTCAGCTAGTAATACATGTTCCTTTAGTTCATCTACCAAAATACCTGGGTTTGAATTTTGACTCTACTAGCTACTGTTTGTGTGAACTCGGGTAACTTTTTAAAACTCAGTATCTTTATTGAAAAATGGAAATTAAAGTCACTACCTCAGTAGTTTATTTTAAATAAAGTATCCAGGGGCGCCTGGGTGGCGCAGTCGGTTAAGCGTCCGACTTCAGCCAGGTCACGATCTCGTGGTCCGTGAGTTCGAGCCCCGCGTCAGGCTCTGGGCTGATGGCTCAGAGCCTGGAGCCTGCTTCTGATTCTGTGTCTCCCTCTCTCTCTGCCCCTCCGCCATTCATGCTCTGTCTCTCTCTGTCCCAAAAATAAATAAACGTTGAAAAAAAATTTTTTTTAAAAATAAATAAAGTATCCATGTAAAAAGCTTAACACAGTACTTGATACACAGAAATAAATCAATAAAGCAGCTTTTCTATCATCATCATCATCACCATCATCATCATTCTTTTAAAGTTTATTTATTGAGAGAGAGAGAGAGAGAGAGCACTCAGGAGGGGCAGAGAGAGAAGGAGAGAGAGGATCCCAAGCAGGCTCTACACTGTCAGTGCAGAACCCAACACAAGGCTTTCAGACTCATGAACAGCAAGATCATGACCTGAGCCAAAATCAAGAGTCAGATGCTTAATCTACTGAACCACCTAGGCACCCTATCATTTTTCTTTTACTATTTCTTCAGGACCTTTCCTTGGGTTGCTATGGCATGATGGAATTTGGACATTTACTATCCTACCTATGATGGAGACAGCCTTAATGTTCCCTTCAGCATGACTAAACTTTAAACACATTTCCTTCTGATTTGGGGTCTCAAACTACCTTTTCTTAGAGTTTTTGCTTTAGAAATTTGCAATTATAAATTCTTTTTCTTCCCCTTTGAGAAGTAAATTCTTTTCTCAGCATCTTATAAGTTTTATAGCTCAGGAATGTCTTTCTCAAGGGCCCAGGAGCCATCTCTTTAAAATGTAATTATCAAGAAAGATACTATCCATATCTTCCAGGATCTGAGGGAATGTAGAAACCTAACCAATAAGGAACAATTAGAAAACAGGTATGACTTAATCATATTCAACAGCCTGCCTTCTAATAATCTTCACTGCTTTTACACTATGTCACCCTACCTTTTGTTTCTGCAGAGTTGAGTTGAATCTCTCTCCCCTTTTACAATGGTCTTTAATAAAGTTTTCCATCCCTATTTAGCACTGTCTGATGAAATTCTTCTTGGACAGATTACAACCAGATACTGAAACTTATAATGTAGAGTTCAAGTGTAAGCTTAACCAGAGCTTTTCCTAGGATCCCAACATTCCTGGGTACATCTGAAGGACTGGTTGTGCATGTCTATTTGGAAACTATTTGTATCATAAACTAAGCTGGGACTTGGGTAAACATTATGCTAAGAGAAGGAGGAGAAAAGATCAGGAGGTTGATGTCATAACAATGCCCCACTAAGGCAGGGACCGTTTTGAGTGCATTATGGCCCAGTTCACACTGACTTCAGACTCATCCCTAGTCACCTCTTATTTGAGTCCTGGGAACTGTAAATAAATTAGAAAGAACTAGTTCACCAACAATTCTGTACGATTCTCAAATATCCTTGAAAGTCAAAGATATAAACAGAAGTAAGAGAAAAATACATCTGCACTTGTATGCAAAAAAATATAGTATGACCTAGGTAGGATGTCAACTTAATAGCTGCATGAGTGGTTTTAGTGGCAGAGTTCAGAAGGCTGCCCAAAAAGTAGTAGCATTCCTGGAAGGTCAACACAATGAACTTTTGGTAGCATCAGCAGGTGACAAAATTATAGCCAATTGCGTAACATGGCACATATCTGACTTTATACGTATCTGAAGCTTCTGAATTAGACATAAAAAGCAAAGAGATGGAATCAAACAGAAAGAAAACAATAGCTATCACATTGTATCTAAGTAGCCTGTACGTATGAGATGGTCTCTGGAATCTCCTGGAAACAACTAGCTAAAAGTTTTCTGAAAAAAATTATCTACTGGTTACAAGATAGAGAAAGAATTATTGCTACTGTTAATATGACACCATTGTTTTTATCCTCAGACAGATTTGGGCAGATGCCAGTCATATGTGCAATCTTTTCCCCAGCATATCTCTCAGAATCTAATTCTGGTTTTATAATATAGGCCCAGAAAATCAAACCACTTTTAAAAGCTCCTATACAGTTAACTTTTAATTTGCTCAGTGTGACTTTGCCTTTTAAATAAAAACTTCAATTAGGAAATATATATACATGTATATGTATGTATATAACTTCTTAAGTGTCCTCAGTTATGTAATCAGGAAATCAAAAAGAATGAGATTATATTACAGGTTTCATGAAGTAGAATTCTTCATTCCATCATGGATCAGTAATATACAGTAGTCATTGGGATGTTTATATCTTTAGATTCTTAATCATGACTTGATATATCCCTCCAGAAACATAGCATGCCTTGCAGATATCCCTGCCTTCTTATTCTTAGCAGAGACAATAAGGAAATCCTGTCTACCTGGTCAGATTAGCATTTTTTCCCCACAGTTCAGATTCTGTGAATTTTCTGTGTTGTTCTTTTGACTTGAAGTATTATTTCTCAAAAGAGCTGAATTTACCATTTCTTAAAATGTGTACATTATTTGGTTTCAGTAGTGTATATTTCTTCTGCTTTTTTTCTCTCCTATGGCAACCAAAAGGTGTCCTGAATTTATAATTGCATTTGCAAAATATTTTCTAAGTATTTCATTTTATTGAAGGTATCTTCATCTGTTCTTAATAATGTAGAAGTTCCTACATCTTGTCACTTTCTTTTAAATCTAGGGACTAATTTAACTTTAAGGCACATATCTGATTAGTGAGCCCCTTATTGAGAAGATACATGTAGCACATGCCTTTATGCTCATGGAACAGTTCCCTTGATGTCTATACCTCTTATGTATCAAGTTAAATTGATGTCTGTCACGGTTTCCCTTTGGAACTCCTGCTATTCCTGGCCAGTTTCCTTCTCGGCTTCTTATACTATATTACTTCTGATAAAGTATTACCCCTCCATTCTGTGCTAGTTTCTGCTAACCTAGTGAAATATTAACAATTGCAACATATTTGTTTGGTTAGTATTAGCACAGTTTCCTTTGGAAACAGAGTGAATCCTTACCTGAATATTCCAAAAGTGTTTAGTGCTTATGTTATCTTATTTTGCAAGTATACATGTGCACTCACACACAGGCATGCATGTGATTGTGTATCGTACAAATTAAAGGAAATCTGAAGTGAGTGTTTTAGTTTATAGAGATTTTACAGAGAACTAATGCTAGAATCCTAGCAAATTTTCCAGTACAACTGTACAGCCTGACTCAGAGAGTCACCTAAGTACACTTATGCTTTAACCGTCCCTAGTCAGTCCAGCTTTCCTCTACAGAATAAATTACCTCAGCCTTTCATTTCACTCCTCCACCTATAAATATTTAATTAAAAAATACTATATGCACAAACAAATAACTTTGGGAGTCAACAGCAACCTCACTGTGATCTAAAAATGTATAGTATCAAAAAAAATCACCTAGATACAATCTTAGGCTGCATAAATGAATAACAAGAATTTGGTAGTTGATTTTTTCAGCATATTGTGTGATATCTCTGACCACAGCTGGAGAATCCCACATGGATTGCACTATTTTATAAGATACATCTTAGAGCACCTTCACAATAGGCAATCAGAATTATCAGAGCTCATAACATCATGTGAGAAATCACCCATAAGGACCCATTTTTTCATTCTTTTATTCATGTATTCATCAAATATAGGTTGAGGAAAAGCTGTGTGCTATGGCCTTTTCATTCTCATAGAAGAAAAAGGAAATCATAATATAACAAAATGCAATTAACATAACAATATGTTTTGTTGTGTAAATACAGAATATTTTCACATTATAAAAATTATAAGTGTTTTGAAGAAGAAGAAAGCAAAGAAGGGAAAATAACATGTTGGGAAGGAGTGACAATTTAAAAGGTCAGAGATGACTTATGAACATGATGGCGCCGTAAGAGAAAAAGAAGGACTTGTGAATGGGTAGTTGAACTGCTTTCCGGGCAGAGAAGAGCACCAAAAAGTAAACATTTCATAAGGCTGTAACTTATCTGCGAAGGTTGAGGGAAAAGAACGAGGACTATGTGGCAGCAGTGATTGATGCACACAGTAGAGACAAGGCCAGTGAGTCAAGGGCCTAGGAAGATGGATCTTTGTAGAGCCTTGCTGGCCATTTCTAGGACTTTGGCTATTATTCCGAGTGAAATGGGAGCCATAGGAGGGTTATAAACAGGAGAATAATGTGGTCAGGCTCCAGTTTAAACAAAACCATTCTGGTTGCTTTGATGTAAATAGTCTGAGAAGATGAAAACAGAGAAATTAGTTACAAGGTTGTTGTAATAAAAAATCAAGACATAATGGTTCATTATCACCACTGTTGATAAGAGTAAAAGTGGTCAAATGTGGTGGATACATTCTGAATACATTTTAAAGACTGAGTCAACAAGATTTGCTGATGTACTGTATGTGGGGCTTAAGGACAACATTTTAAGTGTGAATATTTACAGCAAGTCCCTGATTTGTATTGTACTGTGGGACTGAAAATTACCCTGTAAGCTGAAATCATACAAAGCAATATTTTTTAATTGAAGCATAATTGCAATATTCTGTTAGTTTCAGGTGTACATCATAGTGATTTGATATTTTTATACATTTTGAAATGATCTCCACAATAATTTTAGTTACCATCTATCTTAGTAGTCAATGGGAAAACTTACAGTTGTTGTATGACTTCTAAAAATTTTTGTCAAACCATTAAAAAGTTTATTAGTACAAATTATAAACATATAGAGAAATTAAAAACTCATGTAAATGCTAATATTCGTGTAGTGCACTGTAAATTAAAAATGGGAAACACCGAGAATTAGACTGTCCTTTTTTTTTTGTAAAAAAAAAAAAAAAAGACTCATTTATACAGTTTGAACAATGGTTGCCTTCTTCTCATCAAATATAAGCTTGGATCAGCTCCCAACATTTTATCCTTTGAACTTTCAATGTTGTGAAATATCTCCAGGAGTTTCTTAAATGTGGAGATTTTGCCAATGTCTATGCCTCTGATGTATCTTCATTCTTTTTATCACAACCACTGTTTTCAGTCATGTTGATTAAGTTTGCCTTCACTAAATTTCTCTGGCTGCAAATCTAGAATTCTCAAATGGTGGCAATGCCAGCAGGTGTATGGTCATCCATTTAGTCTACAGCTTCGTTTATATTTGATACCAACTTCATTTTCAGGGGCACCTGGGTGGCTCAGTGGGTTGAGCTTCTGACTCTTGATTTCAGTCATGAGCTCCAGGTTTATGAGTTCAAGCCCCGTATCCAGTTCTGTGCTGACAGCAAAGAGCCTGCTTGGGACTCTCTGTCTCCGGTCTCCCTCTCTCTCTTTGCCTTTCTCTCTCTCTCTCTGTCTCTGTGCTTCTCTCTTTCTCTCAAAAATAAATGCATAAACTTTAAAAAAGTTTTTCGTTTTCAGAACACGGACTTTTTATTTCATTGCTGTACTTTCATCCTTTTGGGCCAGTTTCCTCTATTGATTATTCTTTCTTCCAACATGCCACCTTGGTTTATCACTAGGATATAAGGAGGCAACACAACTGCTCACATTGCTGTCTGTGCATGTACCAAACAACAGTTGCACACTGATCAATCACCAACAGACTGAAAGAAGTAATGTGGATGACAAATCATGGTGTGCATTTGTTATCTGCATAATTTGTGGACTGAAGAGCTAGCAGCAAATTTGGTACTTAATGCAATTAACTATGATTAATCTACCATTGTAATTAAATTTACACCTTGTTGCTGGGGGACTGGTGTTATTTAACTAAACCTTTATACACTGAAATTCATGCATATCACAAGTTGTATAAAGTGAGGATTTCCTGTTCTCTGGACGAGAGTCCAGGAATCTAGGAGGAACCCATTTGCTACTTGTAAATATACAAAGTGAGAAATATGTATGTAGTCCAGAAATGCAGGTGAAAGTTCAAGATAGTAATACTTACAGGTATGTAAAATTCATTCAAAGCAAATAGGGCTTATAAAATAAGCATGTCCTTATTTCTGTATTTGAAATGTATGAAGTTAAGTGCAGTTATGTATACATTCATCATTTATTTGACCATTAATCATTAATTATTTTACATGCATTTATGTGCTAACAGAGACAAAAGGAGCTATAAGAAATAAGCCTAAGATGAAGTTACACATACTTAATGTTTCAACAGAGCTGAAATTAAAGATACAGTGTCTTTCTCTTTTTCTATGCAATCAGTTTTTACCAGTCTAAATCTACACTTCATTTTTTAAGTTCCCAGAAACCAGTGATAAACTCACATGGGATTTCTCTCATTCTCAGCTCTCTGTAGCATATATTCCCCTTGGTTCACAGTAAGTGGCTTAAGATGTAAATTTTGGCAAGAAGGGAAGATATGATGTAGCTCTAAATAAGATACTAGATGTGTTGTTCTTGAAAGATTACCATTTTAGTAACTAATGTATGTATAACCAAAAATTGGATGTGATTTGGGGCACCTGAATGGTGCAGTCCCTTAAGCCTTGGACTCTTGATTTCACCTCAGGTCATGATCTCATGGTTTATGGGCTCGAGCCCCGCATCAGGCTCTGCACTGGCAGTGCAGGGCCTGCTTGGGATCTTCTCTTTCCCTCTTTCTCTCTGCCTCTCCCCTGCTCATGCTTTCTTACTCTGTCTCAAAATAAATAAACTTTAAAAAAAATTGGATATTATTTAAATGTCTTCACACCTTGGGTTGAATTCATATATAATGTTTCCATCTGGCGCTTAATAACACAAAGAGCATGGGCACAGACATCCCCTTTATGTACATAGCACCAAACGTATACAAGAAAAACACTAATTAGTAAAAATGTACTTATTTCTAGAACTTCATAAGTAACTGTATTTACTGTTTCACTTAGTCCTTAGAACCTTATGAAGGAGAATTATTAGAATTTTTATATCTTTTATGCATATAAAAATAAGTCCTAGAGAGATTAACTTGGGAGCATGCTATTAAATGAAGGGACTACTGTTCAAGGCAAAGATTGATTGATTCAAGAGCCCATGAAAATGTCTTTCAATTCAACAGGAAAATATGTCACTCTAAAATAAATCATTAATGTCAGACTTGGCCTAAATGTGTATTTGAATACATACATGTAAGTCCTTACTTTCATTAGGTTCTAGTGAGATAGCAGATACATTTGTATGTACTTAAGAATGAATATATAATTGAAAGGAAAATCATGGGGCTATACCACCAGTTTGCTGGACATTTTAGGGAATTTTCCTAGAAATTAGGAGGCAGGGAGAATCAGATTGTCTGAGAAATAAGAAGATACAAAGGTGGACAAAAAAAAAATAGGGGTCTTGCCTGAGTGGCTCAGTCAGTTAAGCATCCAACTGTTGGTTTCAGCTCAGATCATGATCTCACCGTTCCTGAGGTCAAGCCCCACGTTGGGCTCCATGCTAACAGCAGGGAGCATGCTTAGGATTTTCTCTCTCCCCCCTCTCTCACTGTCCCTCCCCCACTCATTCTCTCTCTCTCTCTCTCTCTCTTTTTCTCAAAATAAATAAATAAATAAAACTTTTTAAAAAAAGGGCCACACAAAAGCCATATACATGAGAACTCTATTTCAGATAAGGATTGCAATATATAGTATTAGAAAAATCGTAAAATAAAATAAGTGAAACAACTTAATAGAAACATGAATAAACAGTCCAAGAACAGCAAACATGCATAACATATAACCCCCAAAATGCATTGAAAATAACCTCATTAGTATCAGAAACAGTTTAAAATAATAATGATTGTTGTTGGAATGATGATATGAGCAAAAGTTATAAGATGATTCCTTCATTCTACCTGAATTTGTTTTGGGTATGGGAACTGGCTCTATCAAATGTTGCTGGTGAACATGATAAGCAGTCAACCAATGGTGGATAGGCATACTGGCTGTCTCTATCAAAATTTAAAAGCATGTACCCTTTGATTCAAGAAGTTATTCATCTAGACATCTCTTGTATAGACAAACCTGCATATATACTTAAGGGTGCTAGTTGCAGTATTTTTCATACAAAAAATAAAATATGTTATAATTATAGTATAGAATACTATGCTGTGGTTAAAATGAATGAGGAGTGTATCTATATACTAACATGAAAGACAATCCAAAGAAATTTTGATTAAAAAAAGACTGATTACCTAAAAGCATATACAGTTCTATTTATGTTTTTTAACCTTGAATACAGAAACACACACAAAAACCTAAACATAGAAAAATGTCCAAAAGGATATATATCAAATTATCATATTCCTTGCTTATAGGAAAAGAAAGCGTTCAATGTTGAGAATAGTCACTTAATGATTTTTTATTTCCATATATCTATATTTATAGGTGTTTTGAAATTTATCAGGAATTAATGTTTTATAATTATAACCATAAATACATTTTTGGAAAATTAAGTTAAAATATAGTATGTGAGGGGTGCCTGGGTGGTCAGTCGGTTGAAAGCTGACTTTGGCTTCAGTCATGAACTTGCGGTTTGTGAGTCCAAGCCCCACGTTGGGCTCTGTGCTGACAGCTCAGAGCCTGGAGCCTGCTTCAGATTCTCTGTCTCCTTGTCTCTCTGCCCCTCCCCTGCTTGTGCTCTTTCTCTCTCTCCCTCAAAAATAAATAAACATTAAATATATATTATATATATAGTATGTGAGGTGATAGATGTGTTAACCAACCTTATTGTGGTAATTATTTCACAATATATACATATTTCAATCATCACATTGTACATTTTAAACTTATGCAATGTTGGGGTGCCTGGGTGGCGCAGTCGGTTAAGCGTCCGACTTCAGCCAGGTCACGATCTCGCGGTCCGTGAGTTCGAGCCCCGCGTCAGGCTCTGGGCTGATGGCTCAGAGCCTGGAGCCTGTTTCCGATTCTGTGTCTCCCTCTCTCTCTGCCCCTCCCCCGTTCATGTTCTGTCTCTCTCTGTCCCAAAAATAAATAAACGTTGAAAAAAAAAATTAAAAAAAAAAAACTTATGCAATGTTATATATATCAATTATATCTCAATAAATCTGGAAAATTTTCATTTTACTAATAAAATATTTTTGTAAATTTTCTCTGTGACCATTAATACCATATTTCTTGCTAAAGCCTATGTATTTGCATCATGTAGGTGAAGATAACTATAATGATAATACGCTTCTGTCAAGCGGTTGATAGAAATAAGGGGAATTTCTTTATCACCTTCAAATATAGTTCTTTATTTAACTATGGATTTAATTTATAATAGGTGAAATTGCAATTACTAGTTCAACAGTTCTGTTTAATTACATTTCTGACTACTATTGTTACTAAAACCTACCTATTGTCCAATATGTAATTCTAAAATTACTCCCTGAAACTTTAATGATTAATGATATTAATGTCAGTATTTAGCATTTCAATGCAAGACTTAAATACATACATGATTACTACACTGTTTTGATATCAATTAAATTTGTTATGAGGGTTCCTAATTCTAAGGGTTAAAATTACAAAATAAATATGTTGACATTTGGGGATATGGATATATGAGGATGTATTGTGTATGCATGTATTTAAGAAAGAGAGAGAGAATACTCTAACTACTCTCTAAAGAATAATCTAAAATATAAAAATATTTTCTAATTTTGGTTATTGTTTTGTTCATTAATAGCTTTATATGATGTAAACTAGAATTCATATTTTATCAACTGATAATATTTCTTAACTTTTAATTTTATTTCTAAAACTTACTAGAAATACACAAACATATAGGGAAATTTATCCAATGAAATCTGAATCATTTTAATGTGAAAGGATTTATGTTTCATAAATTTAGTTTCAGGAAACATAATCAGACAACATATATGTTTCAAAAATTAAATACCTGCATTAACCTTACATTTGTGCTGGGTTTTGTGGGACTTGAGACATCATTCTATAGCCAAACAAAATATTTTTAAGGACAAATTTAACTTAGGCACAATTGCAAATTTTA
Organism: Puma concolor; assembly: GCF_028749965.1. NCBI lineage: Eukaryota > Metazoa > Chordata > Mammalia > Carnivora > Felidae > Puma > Puma concolor. Next base: position 199,045,304 of record NC_141667.1, read on the forward strand.
GTCCAAAGATATTGTCTGAAAATAAAGTAGATTAGCCTGCTCTATCTCAGCAAGCATTACCCGTATTTCTCCCTCTCAGCATTCTTCCTCTTTCTGTAAAAGTGGTTATGTCTCCTTTTTCTTTAATACACATGAAAGAAAAATATCTTCCTTACTGACTTCTAAACAGGAAATTTGAATGCTGAGTCTCTGCCAAGATTTTATTCGTAATAGCATCATATTGTCTCTGATGTGCTTACAGTATTAACAACTTGCCATAAAACAAGTTATGGCTCAAAGGCTTAAAATCCACTCCCTGTGAAACATACCTGCTGATGACTCACTCTCAAATGATGTAATTTTCAGGGTTATTTGATTTCCCATATTGAACATTTTATATTGGATCCATCTTTTAATCAGAGCATATACCATGTCTTATCTATGAATTGTAACCAATAAGTGTTTGCATATTGATTGTTCACAACTCAAAACACATTTTTCTCGTGAAATAGTAGTTTGGTTTCAGGATATTGGGCACAGAAAATCCTATAATGTGGCTAAAAAAATGCAGTAATATTAACTTAAGTTTCATTCCTGAGACCAGAATCATTTGGTATAGGAGATAAGAAATGAAGGGGAAGAAGGACAAAGAGAAATAAAAAATTTGCTACATTTGTCCTGGTCTAAAATCCTGTCTTTCATCTATGTGAGGTTGCTGTGTGAGTTTGAGAACATTACTTAAGTTTTCTGGTCTGAATCCTAAAAATAGATTTATAATACTGTATCAATTATTTCTAGGATTATTAACACATAATGCATTTTGATGTACTTTCTTAAAATTTTTATGTTTTCTTTCCTAAATCTTCTCTCCATAAATGAAAATTTTAAAAAAATCAACTATGTTGAAATATAAGAAATTCCCTTACTTTGTGGATGTACTATTTGGGGGATATTCTTTGCTAGGAAGCTTTATGCATTATTTTCTAGAGGTAGAATATGTATCAAAGAGAAAAAATATTCCTAGTCTTCCTAGAAGTTTGCATTTCAGTTACAATCATCCCTGGATACATCCTTTAGAATTGGTGTAATATATACCTCCCTAAATGTGAGAGGTGGCAAGGGTGACAGAGATTGAATAACCTTCAAAGTTAGAAATTTAAATACGGTTTGTTTGACCTCCAAGAATTTTTAGAGCTCATATGAGAACTATCAGTAATGCCAATGTACTTTGTATTCCACCTCCAAGTGTGATTGATGTTAATCTCAAAAAATCATCATCATCTACATAACTTAAATAAAAAAAAATCATCATCATCTACAAAGTTTAAATTTACTTGAAAATCATACAGTAGCATTTGAGAAAGAGAATCAACATGAAGAATATGTTTCGTAATAATGAAAATAAATCTCATAACAAGTGTGATGCTTGCTGATTCTGGCTAAACACACTTTGGACAGTGTTTTGGGTTTTTTGTTATTTCAGCTTGGTTAACTCACACAAAACAATTTTATTATTGCCACTTATGGTTGCCTTTTTTCCCAAATCACACCTCTGGCTTATAGCTAGGCACAAAGAATTGAGAGGAAAAAACAGGTGTTAATAAGAGTGAAATGTGAAACTCTTGAAGGAGATCAAACTCTTTAACAGAGTAAATGGCCTATGGCACTATCTATGGATAGTTGTTATTTTGATTAGAGCATGCATCAGGCACTTTAGAATGACAGGAGGAGTACATACCAAGGTTGTTTTATGATACACAATGCTCCATTAAAGTCAGTCCTTTGGAAATGAAACAATGTAACTTTGTAAGATTTGATTCTGGCTCTAAAGTGAATACATTTCAAGCACACTGTTTTCTCCAATCGTCAGTGCCGTGTATCTTTCTGTTTAGTCACTTTTTTTATTTAATCATCTTTTATGCATATTCTGGAAATTGGAGCTTGCAAACTATTCATAGTTTATTATACTAACAAATTATCGTTAACTATAAAGATCTTTTGGCAGCTTGGTAGTCATTTTAAGTTTTTCTTACAATCAATAAGATGAGAGAGAAACTGACTCACCAGTAAGCTTTTTTAGTTCTACAATAAATACTCACAATGAATGTACAAACAGAATCCGGTTTGGGCCATAAAAAAGGAAATGTTTCCCTGTTGTTTTGTTGTTGTTGTTGTTTTAAAGGTGACTTTCCTTTTCAGATTCTTATTATCTTTACTAAAATTTAACACATCCTAGAAATTCAATAAATGTTTCTTTTTGATGAAGACAAGGAATGTTGTAAAGAATGTCAAAAAGATTAAAACTCAAACTCCCTTCTAACCGAGAAACTTGAAGCAGAAATTTTTATATCTATATCAAAAAGAAAATGATCCCCTAGATCTTCTAGAAAAGGTTTGGATCTCAGTTTGTCATATCCTATCAATCTTTATACATTATAGATTTGTAAGTTGATGTAATGCATTGATTATATTAAAATTTACATTTGCTCATGTTCTTTCATAGAAACAGATTAAATATTAAAATTTCAAGATTTGAGTATGGTTTTGGCAGTGTTTACAGTTTTTCACAAAGATGAACGAAATGAAAAATTGTTTTGTCTTGACTATATATATACATGCATGTGTCTTGACTGAACATATATATGTACATATGTATATGTAAGACAAATATATATTTGTTGTTTCATTAGTTATCCTCTTGTATGTGACTATTTCTGAATTTTCAGCTTTACCGAACCACATACAAATGTGTTTCCTTAAATTCATAGTATAAACTGGATGTGTGGGAATATTCTGGAATTTATATATCAACATTAACTGTTAACTTGTTAGGAAACAATACATAGTGCCTCTGTAATGCTGAAAATACTGAAATTACTTTTGATTTCTGAAGGCCAAAAATGTCTTAAGATAATATACATCACAATATTATCATCAAATCTTAATTTGAGCTTCAAATGATAATACTTATCACAGTCATCAAATATATTCACTGGACTTAACTACTGATACCTTGACCATTTCCCAAAATCACATTTACTCTCACAGGACAAAGTTTTGCCTCTATTTAACAATAGTAAACATTAAACTCTGTTATTAATCATTGACTCCTTACTCCCTTGTTTTTTCCAAAATGTAACTCTGTTAAACAGTCTCATTTTTTGTTAAAAAGTATCTTCAGCTACTCAATTTTGATTGGTTCCATTTTTTTCTATTCATAATCATCTCAGTGACCTCTCATCTGGAAATGACTAACCATATTCATGCCTCTCCTCAAAGTTCTTACTATATTTTCCCCTTTCCAACCAGATTTCTTGAGAAGTTAGTCAGTATCCATTGTTCCCACTTTCTTGTGTCCCTTAGGTCCTCAACAGCAGTCTGGCCTTGGCCACCACCACAATTCTAAAGCTGCTCTCCTCAGATTTACTAATGATCTAGAATTGAAGGTGATCTTTTTGGACTTTTTTTTTTAAGAGTGAGAGCATGAGCTGAGAAGAGGGGCAGAGTGGGGGGGGGCAGAGAGAGAGAGAGAGAGAGGGAGAGAGAGAAAGAGAGAGACTCTTAAGCAGGCTCCAAGCTCAATGCAGAGCCTGCCACAGTGCTCATTCCCACAACTCATGACTCTGGGATCACGACTTGAACCAAAATCAAGAATTGGATCCTCGGGACACCTGGGTGGCTCAGTTGGTTGGGCATCCAACTTCAGCTCAGGTCATGATCTCATAGTCTGTGAGTTTGAGCCCTGCGTCAGGCCCAGTACTGACAGCTCAGAGCCTGGAGCCTGCTTCAGATTCTGTGTCTCCCTCTCTCTCTGCCCCTCCCCTGCTCATGCTCTGTCTCTCTCTGTCTCAAAAATGAATAAAAACATTTTAAAAAAATTTAAAAATAAAAAAAAAAGAATTGGATCCTCAACCAACTGAACCACCCAAGTGCCCCATATCTTTTTGGATTTCAGTCTATTTTGACTTTCTGAAGCATTTTAGTCTTATGACTAAATTCTGTAGGGTCAGTCTCTGCAAAAGTCACTTGTAGTATTATTTGTGCATACTTTTTTAGTCCTTTAACTTTTTGCATACTCTTTTGTCACATAAAATGGGGTTAGTGAGACCCACTCATTGGTTAGTTTGGGTGAATAAAGGAGATAATATATAAGGAGAATATCTTATAGTACCTAGCGCATATCAAACAATGTTAATTATTTTTACTTTCTAAAGTGATCTCTACATTTAACTTCTTTCACTCTATTTTTCTTTTCACCCAATATATGTATTTTATTCTATACATATAATTCAGCTGTAGATGCTCATCAGCCAGACTGTCAGGAACACAGCTGTTGTCAACAACAATTTACTGCTTGCTGTAACAAGGGAGATTACTTAATGTGATAACTGTGGGCTGTCTTTAATAGGTAGTAAGTTAGAAAGGGTACTTAGGTTTTGTGCAGGAGTTAGGTATATGAGAGTTTGAAAGGGATAGTTTAGATTTTGTAGACTGCAGAAGTCAGTGTTCTTACCTTTAAAGCTGTAATGATAAACAAAGACAACACAGATAAGTACAGAGGTTATTTATTCAGAGCTTGTTATAGCATGGGAGTCAAAGACAGTCACTTGAGTTTCAAAGTGGCAGGTGTAGGAATACTGGAAAAAAAGGGAAAGCTTCAAATATCTTCTGACTGAAAGTTGTTTGCATCAGGAAGCTGGAGGCACAGTAACTAGAAGTGGCACATTGTATGTGATTGGTTTGGGATCATATTTGGTTTTTTTCTGGTTGGTCCTGAGTTGGAAGTAGGGACAATGATTATGGAAGCTGGGAGTCACTGACTGTTCTGGACTGATTACTATAGAGGTTGTAGTTTGGCTTCCTGCTCTGGTTGCTACAGAAGTGGTAGGTTAGAGCTCTATTGTCATTTAGGGCCTGGCCATCGTCCATTTTTATATTCAGTCTCTCAGAACACATGAACTTGTGCAGAGTAAATTTCAGATTAATTTGTTTATGATCATCTTGGACCATATATCTCTAAATAAACTGCTGGATTTTTTTATTTTAATTTTTTTTTTTAATTTTAGAGAGAACATACACAAGGGGTGGGGAGAAGGGCAGAAGGAGAAAGAGAAGAGAGAGAAAGAGAGAATAAATCTTAAGCAAGCTTCATGCTCAGTGTGGAGCCCAACACGGGGCTCAATCCCATGACCCTGGGATCACAATTAAATTAAGAGTCAGACACCCAACCAACTGAGCCACCCAGGTGCTCCTAACCTACTGTTTTGTTTTGTTTTGTTTTGTTTTGTTTTGTTTTGTTCTTAACTTGACTTTAGATATTTTGTAAGAACATTATGGTTTCAGTTTGACTTGGTTTACAATTTTAAAAGTCATGGTGTTATTATACAAGTTGTGGTTTATTTTTCAATTCTCAGGTCTCTCCTAACAGTTTAGCAAACAGCAGGGTCAGGTTTTAACTTATTACAAACTACAAATCAGATCTATTCATCTGGATATTTCAAAAGTATCTCAAAACAAATAGATACATTTTTTCCACCTTCACCTAGACAATATTTTTAGTCTAAGGTTTAACTATATTTTGCACAGATAATTGTAATATTCCCCTAACTGGTTTACAATTCCAGTCTCCTACTACCACTTCATTCTTTCCACCTTCAAGCTACTAAAACTATATTTTTAAAATCATAGAGTTTGCTTTAAAATATATAGTGAATTCTGTATTTGATACACAATAAATCCCAAGTATAACATACTCTTCGTATCCTGGTTCAGCCCACTTTTCCATAGCCTCCACCTTTTCCTGCCCTATCCATACCCTGAAGGACCCGAATATTTCCAGAGTCTGACCAATGCTTTTACAACATTGTTTATTTGTTGCTTTGATTTGATTTTCATCTGAACCTTCAAGGTCCAGAGTAATACAATCTCTTCATTAAGCCTTTTAAGACAAAATTAATTGCTTCTTCTTCTGTGTCCCTAATGCTATCTTAGTATTCCTTCAGTATACCTATCACATTGTAATAATCCCGGGCCATGCTGTATCAGATGTCCCCTTACCTTATTATTCCCACTGTACAGATGAGGAGATAAAGTCTTAGCAAATAACTCGTGAACTGTCTCAAACATTTTGTTGCCATAAGTAAATTTGCTCTCCAGTTTACTGCCTTCAAAGCTGTTATATTTACTAGCATATTCCTCTTGCTCCCCGTGCATTATAATTAGAGATGTAGGCATAGGTCTCTCTCCCGCTATTGTATCCACTCCTCCGTTGCAGGAATCAGCTCTTTTCCCTGTCTACTTTCAAATGTCCTGTGTTACTTATTATAAAAAGCAAAAATTCAACTGCCACAATACTTTCAGGCATTTTCTCGTTTGTTCATATTAAAAATTATAGTCTGTTTCTTTAGAAAAAATATATATCCCATGTGGAAAATTAAGGAAGCACATATAATTTTTAAAAAATGAAAATTACCCATAATCTTATTACCAATAAAAAATTATCAACATGTGTGTGTATCAAATACATATTTACATACTTAAGATAATGCTGTATTTAAAATTTTGTGTCTTACTTTTCTGCATTTCATGTTTTATCATATATAAGATAAAATTATTATAAACATAGTTTTATTTTTGTATAATAGTCTATTCTATATAGTATTCCCATACATGGTTATATTTAACTAAATATTATGTATTTAAATATTTAATTTTTTATTTCCCAATTTCCTAGTACGGTAAATAAAGCTGAATAAAAATCACAGTGCATAAATATTTGGCTGAATGTGATTACCTTTTAAAGCTATTTTTTGTGCAATTACAGTTAACTGGCAAAAGAATATGAACATGTTAAAATATTTATGGCTGAGTTGTCTTCCAAAAAGAAGCATTATAATGTGTATTATTTCACCACATTTTTTATTAAGGTACAATTAACATACAACATTTATTAATTTCTGATATGCAACATAATGATTTGCTATTTGTGTACATTGCAAGATGATCACCACAATGTCTGGTTAACATCCATCACCATACAGTTACAGAAATTTTTTTCTTGTGGGGAAAAATTTTAAGATTTACTCTTTTAGCAACTTTCAAATATACAATAACAGTATTAATAACTATAGTCACCATGCTGTATATTACCACCTAATGACGTATTTATTTCATTACAGGAAGTTTGTATCTTTTAATTCTCTTCACCAATTTTTTTCACTCCCACCGCCTGCCACTGGTGACAACCAATCTGTTCTCTGTATTCTGTATCAATGAGCTAGCTTTTGTTGTTGTGGTTGTTGTTTTAGATTCCACATGGAAGTGAGATCATGTAGTATTTTGCTCTGTGTCTGACTTATCTCAATGTAATGCCCTCCAAGTCCATTCTTGTTTTCTAAATGGCAAGATTTAATTCCTTTTTATGGCTGAATAATATTCCATTGAATACATACATATATATATATATATATATATATATATATATATATATATATATATATGGAATATGTAGAATATATATCACAATTTCTTTATCCATTCAACCACTGGTGGACACTTCGGGTGTTTCTGTATCCCAGCCATTGTAAATAATGCTGCAATGAACATGGTGATGCATTTATCTTTTTGAGTTAGTGTTTTTGGTTTTGGGGGATAAATACCCAGAAATGGAGTTGTTGAAACATATGGTGGTTCTATTTTTAAATTTTGGAGGAACCTGCATACTGTTTTCCATAGTGGCTGCACCAGTTTACATTCCAAAGTGTATGAAGGTTCTCTTTTCACTACATCCTTGCCAACAGTTGGTATTTCATCCTTTTGATGATAGCCTTTCTAACAGATGTGGAGTGATACATCATTGTGGTTTTGATTTGCATTTACCTGGTGATTAGTGATGTTGAGCCTCTGTTCCATCCTTGTTGTCCATCTGTATATCTTTTTTGGAAAAATATTGATTCAGATCATCTGCCTATTTTTCAATTAGATTGTTGGGTTGTATGAGCTTTTTATATTTTTTTGGATATAAACTCCTTATCAGGTATACAATTTGCAAATATCTTCTTCCATTCAGCAGGTTGCCTTTCAATTTTGTTGATGGTTTCTTTTGCTGTGGAGAATCTTTAGCTTGATTTAGTCCCAGTTGTTTATTTTTGCTTTTGGTGTCAAATCCAAAATATCCATTGCCAACACTGATGCCAAGGAGCTGACTGCCTATGTTTTTTTCTAAAAGTTTTATGGTTTCAGGTCTTACATTTGAACTTTTACCCCATTTTGAACTAATTTTTGTAAGTTTATGTTGTAAAAAAGTGGTCCAGTTTCATTCTTTTGCATATGGCTGCCTAGTTTTCTCAGCACCATTTATCAAAGAGACTGTCTTTTCCCTGATTGTATATTCTTGGCTCTTCTATCATAAATTAATGAGCATATATGCATGGGTTTATTGCTATTCTGTCCCACTAATTTATGTGTCTGTTTTTACACAAATACCATACTGTATTGATTACTAGACCTTTCTAATATAGTTTGAAATATTTCACCACGTATATATGAGATACATGTATTCAAATTTTGAAAATGTAATGATGAATTAATATTTAATTATTTGATCTACATTTATTGATAATGTTGAACACTTTTTTATCCTTGAATTATTTGGCCTTCTTTCCCATAGTAAATCTTATTATTTTTCTTTTAAACATAGAGGCGCCTGGGTTGCTTAGTTGGTTGAGTGTCAGACTCTTGATTTCGGCTCAGGTCATGATCCCACAGTTCATGAGATCAAACCCTGCATTGTGCTGTGCACTGGCAGCATGGAGCCTGCTTGGGATTCTCTCTCTCCCTCTCTTTCTGCCCCTCTTCCATGCTCTCTCTCTCAAAATAAGTAAACATATATTAGCTTTCCACGATTTTTTCCTTATATACTTCTATTCCTTGACCAATATTTAGCCTTTTTAAAAGTCATTTATAATGTGTAAAATAAGCAGGTTTATTTTACTTTCCTCTCTACTGAAGTCTAATGCTCTCTAGTCCCTCAACCTCCATTCTGTAATTTATGGGTTAAAAGGTCAGAAAGAAGGGTTCAAAAATCTGGCTTTCTAGTGCTTCTTTTTTTTTTTTTTTTTTTCAACGTTTATTTATTTTTGGGACAGAGAGAGACAGAGCATGAACGGGCAAGGGGCAGAGAGAGAGGGAGACACAGAATCGGAAACAGGCTCCAGGCTCTGAGCCATCAGCCCAGAGCCCGACGCGGGGCTCGAACTCACGGACCGTGAGATCGTGACCTGGTTGAAGTCGGACGCTTAACCGACTGCGCCACCCAGGCGCCCCTCTAGTGCTTCTTTTAAAACATTGTTTTTGCAATAATTTCACCATTAGTTTACAACTCTTACTTACCATTCCTGTAATCTATGAAAATCTAGGTTTTTATCCCTTTTTTATCTTCTATTTTTCTTACCTGTCTGAAAGAACCATCATCTTACTATTTTATTTTCCAGAAAAATCCTACTTTATCTTCTAGGATTAATTAAAATGTCATTTACCATGTAACATCTCTATAAATTTCTTCAATCCAGAGTAAAAGCCTCTTCTGTGTTTTCATAATTGTTTATCTTTCTAGCCCCTATGCTCAAAACAATGCCTGTCAGAGAATAGGTGTTAATGATTTTTTTTTAATGGATTAGTTTATATCAAGCATATTATGTAACCTTTATTCATAGTTGTGTTCTTTGCAATTTTGTGTGTATTTTCACATCACATACCACAGATACATAAACCCTTTTCACTCTAGGTGGTGAATTTATTAAACATAAGGGCCAATGTTATTAATTTTTTTCATATACTGCATGTGATAAATGTTTCCAGAGGAAAAGCTCTAGCAAACACAAATATATGTGTATGCTCAAATATACACACTCATGTAATCAACCTGTGACACACATGAGCTAATATTGGAATTAGTCACTCAAGGTCAGCAGAACATCATGAAAGTAATAATGAATCCAGACCGAATATTTGAAATCAGAGGTAAGGAGAGACAAAAATTAAATCATCCTTGATTGGTTTAAAGCTGGATTTTTAGTTAGGACTCTTGGTTAGCAATCAACAGAGATATTGGAACAAAAGGTAGCAAGTATCGTTGTAACATTATCCTAATTTGAACCTAACTCAAAGATATTATTTTTCAAATTCTCCACTACTTCTCCAAGTAGCTAGCATGAGTCCGCTGACAATCTATCAAGGGCCTTTCATCGGAAAATGTGTGTAGCTTCAGACACAAAATCTACAGATATTTGGACAGTTTTAAAATCTGATTTTTATAGCTTTATGCAAGATTACATTATGTGTGGGGAACCTGATAGACAGTAAAGCAGATTAAATAACAGATACATGATCAAATATAAACTCTGTATAAAACAGTGAATGTTCAAAGATGTTCCACATAATTGATCAATGCAAAGTGATGTTCTGAATTTTCAAAACAGTACATTGCACTTTGGTCCCTTATTGTTCAAAATGATCAAAATATTCAGGTAAGGCATGGTACCCACTCCAGTTGGCATCATCTATTCCCATTTTGAGTTATATTTTGCAATGAAATGCTAGATAGAAGTTGGATATAATTTTTCCATAATATAAATAGCAAAATATCTTCCCTGTTAGCCCATAACAGAGAATATTCATATCAAAATGAACCTGTTTAATAAGAAGTGTAGCTGCTTTTACATACTTTTATGGCAGTTTGATCATATTTTGGCAAAATCAGCCCTGAAATAAATCTGGTATATGTCTCAACATAAAGTGTTAAAGCTGAATAAAAAATTGCACAGATCCAGTTTTCTCAATGCACAATTTTTAAAGTGATGCTCAGAATTATGCAGAACTATGCTGCTTAGGCATTTCTTTAATGAATCGGAGTGAGTGATAGTGCTTTCTTATAAACAAACAGGCACATAGAAACAGTAAAGTGGAAAGGAGGATTCAGAGAATTGCATTATGCTAATCCCAAGAAACTAATTCTTGTGATATAGTACAAGAACAGTCTATATCCCATTCACTTCAAATAAGAAAATATACTGCAGAGGCCATTCAGAAGTTACTGTTACTTCAAAGTACATTTAGCAAATCAATGTAATATGTGTTCACTATTTTGGCAATGTGGATTCTATGGGTGTTGTCAAATTTCCAAAACTCCACCAACTCATCTAGAAGAGAAGGCAATTTGTTTTTTTAAAAAATAAATGCAAAATTAAGGGCTTATCATTGTAGTTTCATGCATAAGATAGTAAACAACAGAGGATGCATAGGTACATTTATTTAAATTTTATGTGGCTTTGTTACTGAATGTAGTTTTAAATATCAGTGTTATATCCTCTTTTTAATGGAAAATATAGCACATAAATGGCTTAATAAATATTAATTTCATTAAATGGAACATGTTAATTAGGTTTTCCTTTGAAGAAATTTATAATGTCTGATTTTGAATATATTATGATTATATTTGTATGAGACTGCCATAATTATTGTATAGTATAATGTATCTTAAGTAGGTGTATGTTTTATTTATTTGATAATTAAATTATGATTCCTCATTCAAAGTGGAATCATTTCAAATATGAAACTTTATGTTTGATATAATTAATATTGATTGTCTACATAAGATGTGTGTAATTTAGGATAGTAAAAAAACTCAAATCTTATTGGTTGTAGAAGAAAGACATGTATTCAGCCTAATTGATAATCTTTATTAAATTGTTTATTAAAAATAATACATTTACTTTAAGAGTACCTTATGGTCAAAAATATATATATATAGAGAGAGTGTTATTTGAGGTCAAGTACCAGACTTAATCATCAACTGTGATTTATTCTTTTATAATTTCTCTTGCAGATAGCTTTCAGAATTGCATTAGAGGCTGAGTTTAAAACATTCTGTTGAGGGTATACAATATTCTAATCATTCAGATGTAGGGAAATTTTGCAAACATGCTTGTTTTTATCTCAATTTTTTTATTAAGGAGGTATTGTGTAATGGGATCTATTGTTCTAAAGTGACTTTATTTATATAGAATGCTGAATATGAATATATTCTAGAGAACCAGATGCTTGTAGGCAAACATTACTTTGTCTAATTATAATATGTGACCTTAAGATAGTTACAAAGCCTAACAATATGTAAGTGTATTCATCTTTAAATCCAGGAATAATAGAATCTTTCCAATAGAATTTTTTAATATGTTATTTTCAAAAGGTTAAAAAATATGACCTTCAAAGAAAGATAAAATAAACACTTGTCAAAGTTGATATTTAACTTACTATTTAATAATGGGAGCAGTGGGGCGCCTGGGTGGCACAGTCGGTTGAGCGTCTGACTTCAGCCAGGTCACGATCTCGCGGTCCGTGAGTTCGAGCCCCGCGTCGGGCTCTGGGCTGATGGCTCAGAGCCTGGAGCCTGTTTCCGATTCTGTGTCTCCCTCTCTCTCTGCCCCTACCCCGTTCATGCTCTGTCTCTCTCTGTCCGAAAAATAAATAAATGTTGAAAAAAAAAAAAAAAAGAGTCAGAAGGCAGACCCTGTGTCTCTTTAAAAAAAATAAATAAATAAAATAATGGGAGCAGTAACATGTTATGACCAGGTTAAAGAACAATTAAGTGTAACTGTAGAAATAGATAATATAGATATGAAATTTGATAGATAGCTGGGTAAAATGCAAAACTGATTAATGTCCAACAAATCTATATGCCATAATATTTAAGGTTATCTTTTCTACTGGACAGAATTATTTACATCTCTACCAGTCAAAATTCCACAAGTTAACCACTGCCCTACAGAATTGAAAATCATCAGTAAATAAACCTAGCACTGTACTACAAGAATGCTTAGTAATCTCTTTTACCTATATTAAAGTTGTGGCTATTTTGTTTTGACAGTTTCTCCTGGTTGTGGTCAGAATCTCCAAAAATTATTCTTGTACACAAAAAGCTGATCTTATTAGAATTGGCCTGATTATTTGCAGAGGTAAAGTAAGGGTGTTATTTAACTCAATAAAACTTCCTGACTTTGTTCTGTAGATCAAACTTGAGTAGTTTTGGCAACCAATAGTGCCAAATAACTAACTTCTGTGTGTAGAGTTTCACAAGGAATCATACATAGATTGGCTCTCAAAATTATGACTCACTCTTTATTCCTGAGGCTAAGGAGCCAAGCCCAATGCACACTCTCCATTAGACTTCAACTGTTATATCAATATATTTGGGTAGATTTCCCTTGAATTGAGATTCTCTAAGATTTGTTAAGGTCCCTAAATATTGGGGGTTTACTAAATGTTGACTTAACTAAATGTTAAGGTTACTAAATATTGAATTTCTTACTGAGAAATTTACCTGTAAGTTCTAAATATATGAGACTAAGTCTTAATAATCCAGGTAACAAGTCAGATTTCTTGGGAGGATATTTTAGAATTTGGCTCCAAATATTAGGTTGATCCCTATTTATTAATATGGGCTTGTCATACCTGATTAAATGAGGTTTTTCTCATATGTAACATTCCAATCATAGCCTTGGTTGCATTAGTAATTTGTCCAATTATACTCTGATAAGACAGAGGACAGAACTGGAGGCAAATAAGTGATTACCATTATAACTACAAAGACTCAGCAAAACAATTGTTTTTGATTTTTGAGGAAATAGTGAAAATCAGAAATTAGAATGGTCCTTTTCAGTTTTAAAAAGCACAATCTACTTAATTGTGGATTAGAGATAGTTTTTAAAAAAAGAAAGGAGTGGGGTGCCTTGGTGGCTCAGTCGGTTAAGTCCAACTTTGGCTCAGATCATGATCTCACTGTTTGTGAGTTCAAGCCCTGCATCAGGCTCTATGCTGACAGCTCAGAGCCTGGAGCCTGCATTGGACTCTGTGTCTCCCTCTCTCTCTCTCTGCCCCTCTCCTGCTCATGCTCTGTCTCTCTGTCTCTCTCTGGCTCTGTGTGTTTCTTTCTGTTTCTGACTCTCTCTCAAAAATAAATATTAAAAAAAAATGAGCTGCTTGATGTACCCATATAAGGTAGAACATTAAAAATAATGCCCACAGTATTCTGGGACTTTCACTGGATTAAGGTAGACTTACTCTTCCCCACACGAAACAATGAAAAGATCAGAAAAGATTTTTACCATAAATAGCTTTCAGAATTTGAACAACTCGCAGAAGAATAGGGGACCCAGAAATGGACCTACAAATGTATGACCAACTGCTCTTCAACAAAGCAGGAAAGAATACCCAATGGAAAAAAGTTTTTTCAACAAATGGTGCTGGGAGAGCTGGACGGTGACACACAGGAGAATGAACCTGGACCACTTTCTTACACCGCACACAAAAATAAACTCAAAATGGGTGAAAGACCTAACTGTGAGACAGGAAACCAACAGGGGCGCCTGGGTGGCTCAGTCAGTTAGGCATCCGATTTCGGCTCAGGTCACGATCTCACAGTTCATGAGTTCGAGCCCCACGTCAGTCTCTGTGCTGAGAGCTCAGAGCCTGGAGCCTGCTTCAGATTCTGTGTCTCCCTCTCTCTGCCCCGCCCGAGCTCACATTTTGTCTCTGTCTCTGTCTCTGTCTCTCTTAAAAAAAAAAAATTAAAAAAAAAAGACAGAAAATCATCAAAACCCTAGAGGAGTAAACAGGCAGCAACCTCTTTGACCTCAGCTGCAGCAACTTCCTACTAGACACCTCTCCAGAGGCAGGGGAAACAAAATCAAAAATGAATTATTGGAACCTCCTCAAGATAAATGCTTCTCCACAGCAGAGGAAACAATCAACTAAAGCTAAAAGTCAACCTACAGAATGGGAGAAGACAGTTGCAAATGACATATCAGATAAAAGGTTAGTATCCAAAATCTATAAACTTATCAAACACAGCACCCCAAAAACAAATAATACAGTGAAGAAACAGGCAGAGACATGAGTAGACAATTTTCCAAAGAAGACATCTAGATGACTAACAGACATATTAAAATATGTTCAACATCATTTACTATCAGGGAAATACAAATCAAAACCACAATGAGATACCACCTCACACCTGTCACAATGGCTAAAATTAACAGTTCAGGCAACAACAGACATTGGCAAAATGCAGAAAACATTTTTCCACTGTTTGTGTAAATGCAAACTGGTGCAGCCACTCTGGAAAACAGTATGGAGGTTCCTCAAAAAATTGAAAATAGAACTACCCTACAATCCAGCAACTGCACTACTAGATGTTTATCCAAAGTATTAAAAAACTGTTGATTCAAAGGGGCACATATACCCCAATGTTTATAGCAGCACTATCAACAATAGCCAAATTAAGGAAAGAGCCCAAATGTCCATTGACCGATGGATGGATACAAAGACGTGTGTGTGTGTGTGTGTGTGTATAATGGAATATTGTTTGGGGATCAAAAAGAATGAAATTATGTACTAAGCAAAATAAGTCAGTCAAAGAAAGACAAAGTTCATATGGTTTCACACATGTGTGGAATTGAAGAAACAAAACAGATGAACATAGGGAAAGGGAAGGGAAAATAAGAAAAACAGAGTAGGAGGCAAACTAAAAAAGACTTTTAAATACAGAGAACAGGGTTGCTAGAGGGGAGGTGCTAAATGGGTGATGAGCATTAGGGAGGGCACTTGTTGGGATGAGCACTGGGTGTTATATGTAAGTGATGAATCACTAAATTCTACTCCTGACACCAATAGTACACTACATGTTAGCTAACTTTAACTTAAATTAAAAAAAAAAAAAAAAAAAAAAAAAAAAAAGAATTTGAACAACTGGAAGCTTAGGACTGATCCCTGATCCCTGAACAAAGAACAACAAAAATGAGCCCTCTGAATACTAGCTTATGCCCTGACACAAGTGAGTTTTTTACGCTCTTGAGATGTAACTACAGAAGCACAGGTCAGAGTGATGTGATTGCTGGCTGCAAAGAGCCCATGAGCCATGGAATGGACATAGCCTTTAGAAGCTGAGAAATACAAGTTACCAAGGTTTTCCTAGAGTCCCAGGAAGGATGCTGCCTTACTGACATCTTTATCCTAGTCAAGTGAGACCCAATTTGGAAGTCTGACTTCCAATATTGTAAGATAATAAATTTGGGAGGTTTTAAGCCACACATTTGTGATAATTTTTTACAGTAGTAATAGAAAACTATTTTAAAGTTTTATAAATAAAGGCAAGTAATATCCACTCTTCTCATACCTTTTATAACTTGCTATACTTCCTCAAGTTATGTCTTTTGTTATACTCTTACATATTCTGAGACAATCTATATCTATCCCTTAGGACAAAGCTATTTACCCTTGAAAAAATTAAAATTCTTTCTATTATCTTGCATGCATGGTTTTATTTCTTTGTCATTATTGCTTTCTACATACTTTAAACTACCCACATGAATAACTTTTAATCAGAATAGCTAACTTTTAATTCAGAGAAAAGTGGGAGATAGAAAGCTTAGAACTGTGCTATAATCAAGTATTTTAGCAGGTTAGCAAAGCTTCAAAATATACCTAACACAACTTTCTGTAGTTGTAAACCTCTTCTTTACACCTCTTTTAAAGTGGTAAAAATGAACATATTTGTTAATGTGACTAAAAAAGAAAACCACTCTATAGCACCTAAAAATAAGAAAAGAGAGTACATAAGTTTAAATCTATGCTTCATAATCAATGTTTTATTGTTCACTTTTCCTAAGAGATTACTTAGATATCCACGATTATTCATTAATTAACTCACTTTAATAATTCAAGGTTTTAAGTTAACTATAGTCTTAGAAATAGTTTAGACTGACAAAGAAAAAATAGTGATGTAAAAAACCTATTATAATTATTGTGTTATGATTTATATTAGCTTACTTGATCAGATAACTAGTATAAAATATGTAGTAACTCAAATGTAACTAGAATGACTTTTCATTTAAAGCAAATACAAATTTGTTAAAGATAAATAAGCAAATAAATAAGATATACATGTGTATTATCCTCAAGAAAAATACACATAGCTATTTCATATTTTTTAAGACACACAAAATTGTTATACCAGTCTAAAAATTTATCTTAACTATGAACATAGATTCTGAAAATATTTGTGAGCCAGCAGTTGCTCTAAGGATTGTTTTTCCTTAAAATACTGTATACTTAATATATTCAGATTTGATTTCTTTATTCTCTGAGAATTTGGGAATATTTTATTTACTTAAGCACTTATTAATACCAATAAATCAAGGAAAACAGAGCTCCTTTCATTTAACAGATGTAATAGTTGGAAAGCATTGCACACTTACACAAATGGGAAAATCTCTCAAGTACAAACATGCAGATTTATAGACACATAGAGAGTTTGTTGTTGTTGTTTGGGGTTTTTATTTTTTCTTGTTTCAAGTTTTTATTTAAATTCCAGTTATTTAACACATAGTGTAACATTAGTTTCAGTAGAATTTAGTGATTCATCAGTTACACAAAGCACTCAGTCCTCATCCCAACAAGTGTCCTCCTTAATACCCATCACCCATTTAACCCATCCCCTACCCACCCCACCCTTTATCAACCATCAATTTGTTCTCTATAGTTAAGAGTCTGTTATGGTTTGCCTCCTTTCTTTTCATTTTCCCCCTTCCCCTATGTTCATCTGCTTTGTTTCTTAATTCCACATCTGAGTGAAATCATATGGTATTTGTCTTTCTCTTACAGACTTAATATGCTTAGAATATACATTTTAGCTGCAAATGGCAAGATTTCATTCTTTTTGATGGCTGGGTAATATTCCTTTGTATGTATATTTATCACCTCTTCTTTATCCATTCATCAATTGATTGACATTAGGGCTCTTTCCATAATTTGGCTATTGTTGATAGTGCTTCTATAAACACTGGTTTGCATTCCCACCAACAGTATAACTGGTGCAGCCATTTTGGAAAACAGTATGGAGGTTCCTCAGAAAGTTAAAAATAGTACTACACTAAGACCCAGCAATTGCACTACTAGGTATTTATACAAAATACAAATTGTATTACTTTTTGAGATTTTTTCTGGGAGGAAAGAAAAGGAAGGGGAAGGGAGGGAAGGGAAGGGAAGGAGAGAGGAGAGGAGAGGAGAGGCGAGGAAAAGAGGAGGGAGGGAGGAAAGGAGAGAAAGTGGAAAGAAGGAAGGAAAGAAGGAAGGGAAAGAGAGAGGGGAGGAGGGAGAGAAAGAAAGAAAAAAAAAAAACATGGCTGGGCCCAAGAGCCCTTGAGGTGTTTGTTGGGAAACAGTTTTCCCTGTGTATCTCAAAGTTCTTCAGCACAGTCAATAACTTCTCTATGCACTAACAGTCCAGGATATTTGTAGAGCTAATGGCCCTGGAAGATAGGGTGACTCTTACCCTCAAGATCATGTTACAGATCTGTTTGCTGTGGAGGATAAGGAAGTTAATACCTCTTCAGGTCAAAATTCAGACAGGTTTGCTAGAAGGCACTGTAAAAGATTAGAATTATCTGAAATTGTGTTTCCTTAGCTCTGATACTAACTCATATGTGTGGAATTCACCTGGCTGTGTTTCTGCATCATCTCATTGACTTGGGAGCAAGAGGAACTATGCAAATATGAAGTTGATGCTGCCTAGCTATAATAAAGTTCTTTTCTGTGATCCAGGAATTTCAGATCTTCCACCAGCATCATTGAAACCGAGGTTGGCTGACTTGGTGTAGGATAAAATCTCACACCCTTCTCTGCTCCTGGCAGGGCATTTCTTTAACCATGCAGTTTCCTTGAATCTTCTAGGTAAGTTTTCTTGAGCATCGTCTTGGATTGTCCAAAGTTGTTAAAGCACTAAGTTTCAAAAATACAAAAAAAAATGGCCTTATTTAAAAAAAAAAAACAAAAAAACAAAAAACATGGCCTTATGTGATTTTCCGTTTCTATAGTATTAGATTTCTTTCAATTAGTAAGTATACATACACCTTGCCACATCACTCATCATCCTGAAGTAAGGTATTAATGAAATATTTAATGATTTTATCTGTGAAAGAGAAGGAACTGGGAATCCAAAAGTACCTACTCCTAGTGAAAGATTAATTGTAACTTGGGAAATATTTTTTAATGTTTATTTATTTATTTTAGAGAGAGAAAGAGATGAGTAAGGGGGGGAGAGAGAGAGAGAATAGTTTCTCTAAGGAGGCTACTATTCTTAAGGAATCAAGTAGAAAATCACTTCCTACTCCAGAAAGATTCCCTCTATCTTTCTTGCCATGATACTATACTCATGTGAGTTTTTCTTAATGTTCTTTTGCCATCTTTTGCTGAATCATGCATTCTTCCATTTTTCTTAGAATCTTAAAATATTTGCAAATAGTAAAAAAAAAAATCTGACACTACAGATGTATTTAAAATATAAAATAATATCCTGCTCCAGGTCTCCCTACTCCCTTTTTTCTTCCTTGTGAACTATTTTAAATAATTTATTTATAAATTATTTGCTAATGTCACCTACAAGTTTAAATAATAGGCTTATGTGCTATTACTTGGTATGTCCATTATAGACCTTTAGGTCTATTATCACCTGACTACATGTAACTTTCCTGTTTTATAAGTTATCCTCTATATCCACACACTATGTTTAAGTCCCAAGAAAGCAGAAACTTATGTCTCTTTTTTTCACTGCTGTATTCTTAGTGGTAGAATACTGCCTATCACTCAGCTTTTGTTTAACTAGTACATAATTAGTAAATAGATCAAAATTGCTCTCAGAGCAATACTCAAACTTTTTACCCTCCAATTTTTGATAGTGTAAATATTTTTCTTATTCTCCCTTTAATTAAATTTTCAATTTCAATAATATACCTAAATTAAGTGTTTTACTTCATGAACTAGAAACTCCTGGCCTTCAAATGATGAAGATTCTCATTTTTTCCCCTCAGTTACCTCTTCTCTACTATAGATTATTGTTCCTAAGCAATATAGTTATATTCATAGTCTTCATTTTGATGGTTTCAGAATTTATATCACTGTTTTAGATATAATCTATGAGGTACACAGTAATAATTCCACTTGGTTATCTAAAAGTAAATGCAAGCGTTTAAAAAATTATTGCAAATCACACAGGTTAGAACAATTGTTAAGATATGGATCCTTTATACTGGTGACTTTATTTAGTTATTACTACCTTAAACGCTCTGAGGCTGTCATTGTATTTTGCCTATATTAATTTACAGGCAATTGATTTATATATCCTATACCATTCTCTTCTGTGCTCTGACATATCCTATACCCTACTACCAGTTTGTCTCATCAACTTTCATAGTTCTTCTATTTGTCTTTAGTTACAAACTCCAGGTATTTCATACATGTCCAAACTATTGTTCTTGTTCATATACACATTATAAGCTCTAAAAGGTTGAAACCATATGGCATTTTGAAACATAGAACCACGCACCATGCTTCAGTGACAATATCACTTCCAGGTATTTTGTCAGACTCCCAGGAAAACAAAACTTAAGGAAATTCCTTCATAACACAACACAATAAAATCCATTCATTTTAGAACATTAGAGATTTGCTTTTCACATTTAAGTGATAATCTGTCTTGAAATGATTTTTATATACTAAATGAGCTAGAGTTCTTTTTGTTGTCAATTAAAGGATAACTAGTATCTGAAACTATAAAGGACCTGAGATATTACCCTATGTGCAAGTTAACAAGTTAACCTGCTGCAAGTAAACATGTGACACCACACACACACACACATCACACCATTTACCTGCAAAGCATCTTAGTAGCACATGTTCCCACACAGAGTGATGTGATGATGTTCAGACATACTTACATATGAAGTGGGGTTTGTACCATAGTAGAGGATCCCTAAAAAGATGAAGCTTCTATCTATATGGAGCAGCTGTCAGATCTATACATTTGCCTTTCTAAAATGAAAAAGAAAATTTTGCTTTAAAAAATAGACAAATCATCCTTAGGTAGAGAAAAAGATTTCTAGGTTTATGTCCTTTGGAAATTATGCCAATGGATTCAGGGGAGATGAATCTTTAAATCTCTCCTGAGCAGTTCCCTATCTCTAAATTCCAAGGAATGCTTGTCATTTAATACTAGACTGTGCTGCAATATGAAAATATTCATGAAGCATTATTTCCCAACAATAATTTTTTCAAAATTAATTAGTAAATAGTCATCCTTTCCCCAGTGTTCTGCAGAGCAAATTGGTTGTGTAGCATATTTGCATATGAGCATGGATCTGTTCTGGATTCCCTAGTCTATTCAATAGTTTTATTTCTATTTTCACATTAATAATCTAATGTCACATTGTTCACATTAATCGTGTAACATTTTATAAAATCCTTATGATAAATTACATTACCTGATAGGGCAAGTTCCCTGCTTCTTCTTTTTTTTTCAGGATTCTTCTAATTATTTTTGACCACTTATAATTACAAAGAAAGTTTATAATCATTTGGTCAAGTCCCATGAATATTTTTTTGAGTTTTATTGAGATTGAATTTAATCTATGAGTCAGTATTATAACAATCAATACTTTATAATATTTAATAACCTTATTTATAAACATCACATGCTTTTTCATCTGTTTCCTTTAAATTTAAAATATTCAGGGTTGCCTGGGTGGCTCAGTCAGTTAAATGTCTGACTTCAGCTCAGGTCTTGATCTCACTGTTCATGGGTTCGAGCCCCACATTGGGCTCTGTGCTGACAGCTCAGAGCCTGTAGCCTGCTTTGGATTCTGTGTCTCCCTCTCTCTGCCCCTCCCTGGCTCATGCTCTGTCTCCCTGTCTCTCAAAAATAAATAAACATTAAAAAATACTTTAAAAATAAATAAAGTATTCAAAATATAAATAATTGTTAGGTTAGATCAACATCTCAATTCTCTATCATCAATAAAGGGTATAAAAAATTGAGGCTTATTCATTCAGTGGAACCTATATGACAGTGAAAAATAATGTTACAATTGCCCACATGAACGAAGATTAATCTCAACAAATAATACTGAACAAGAAAGACAAATTTCTGAGAATAATACAATTTTAGTATGAGTATGCCCCATGCCATATTGGGGATAAATTGGATAAATCTGTCAATTCTGTTTTCAGGTTAGTAGTTGACTTAGTATCTCTTTTGCCTAGTCCTAAAGTAAGAGGACTTGACAACACTACACTTCATCCTAGACTCATCTGGCAGTTGAGGGGACCATTTGTTTTCACTTGGTGTCTTTCTCCAGAGGAAAACAACCTTTTCATAGCTTCATGATAGGAAGCAGTTTTGCAATGAGGAACAACATGCTCACTGAAATTAGGCTTCAACCTTCCCACAGAAACCCGGATCTCCCTTGATGTTTCAAAGAGATGACTCCCAGATTCCTAAGAAAGACATCCTTGGGACATAAGAAGTGACAAAAGCCAGTTAAAAAAGGACCTCTCTAGTCTTCAAAAGAAAGTATATACATTTCAAAGAGATGGGAAAGTGCTTACAACTGCATGTTTTCTAAGGAAAATGTTCCACGAAAAAAGAGGAGAAAGAAATCACTCCCTCCTTTTCTTTTTTCTTCTCCCTTATTTTCAACAGATAGTATTACACCACTTATTTTTAATTTGTATTTGTCCTTTAAGTTGTCATATAAAATACAAGATGCCCATTTAAGTTTGAATTGCACATAAATATCTTTAGTATAAGTATGTCTCATAGTACACGTGGAACAAATTTCATAAATCTGTCAATCCTCAATCCAGGATAATTGTTGACGTAGTATAGAGGGCAAAATTTTTGTCAACACAATAGCCCAAGTTAACTGTATCAGGCAGAACATTCCACAGCCACATCCAGAAAATAATAGTTTTCAGACAGAAAGAACAGACTCTGTTTTCCCATTCAAGCCTCATTTGTGAAAGCTGTGATACATAAGGATTCCTAAGAGGAGAAGGTAGGTAAAGGCAGCTAGGATTCAGATGAGATTCCAAGATGTTCCACACAAAGAACCTTATGCAAATAGTAAATAAATTTTTAGATGGAGATCTTAATAAGTTGAGTGGGACTTCATCCCAACCAAAAGGGTCAAGGGGAGGGCACTTAAATTAATCAATTAGTGCAAAATAATTTTAAATGTACATGCCTATTGTATATTGCAGCTATTCAAATCCAACTAGAATACTTAAGATGGAGATCATTATCTCTGTGAGGATGAAAAGACTAATAAATTACTAACAGCCCATCCCAGGCTGAACATAGTTTATACTTGTTCTTTGATATGCAGTTAGAGATGCTATTTGCAGACCCTAATCACTTAAACTTACAATTATTCTTAAGACTGCTCAAAAACACTTATTCCATTTGTAATTATAATGCTTTACCTCAAAAATCTTAGAAATTGCTATTATTTGTCTAAAGTTAAAATTCCCTGTTACTTGCATCCATCTTATGAGTTTTCAATATAAAGGCTTGTGAATAGCTCTCTTGTATATAACCTTCTCTGCAATCTTGCTTCTTAGATTCATATTACTCAGTTGTTGAGAAAATTGAATGGTGACACTTTTGAAACTTGCATGCACCTTTATTTAAAAAAAAAAACTGTTGTCATCATACAACATTTTTTGATTAACAAATAAAAACTCTGGGCTCTCTTTTTCTCTTCAATAGACCATAAAAAGTAAATTATGGGTCCATCACTACATCTCCCAAGGGAAAAGCTCTAGAAATCTCAGTAGGATAGTACTGGAATTAAACTGCCATGAAAAGAAAAAAAATAGTATATAAATCATCAAATCATATTTCTCAGTTAAACTCATACACATGCAGTTCATATATCTAAATCTGGCCAGGAATGCTACAGTTGGTTGGAATATTTCCATGCCTCAACAACCTACATATTAAATTGATTGATCACTTAAACCATCTCCTGCTTCCTTTGATCTCCCATCATTTGCTATAGTGTTTGATGACTGACATCACCAGCAGGGGTACATCATCTAGACAGAATGCTAGCCTAGAGAAACAGGGAAAAGAAACAAAAACGTGTCTGTCAAAAACACATGATCAAAAAAATGATATTTTACAGGCATATTATCACTGTCAGCTAAATGAAGAGGTAAGTGAAATAAATGCGATCTGAAATTAGAGATGAAAAGAGAGATTCTACGACTTAAATTTTCAAAGACAGAACAAATACTGAGGGTAAAATTATTTATGGATGCCACATTGTTTTACAGTCCAAAGCATAGAAACAATTTTCAGATAATTCATATCTTCACTCTTCTATAATATTTATGCAGTTTGGGAGCTGAGTGGTTTGTTTGTGATTTAATACTCTTCTGCTTTTTTTTTCCCTCTGAATGTAAAACAACAAACAAAAGCTACCATAAGATCAGAGCATTTTGGATCAGCATATCTGAATATGCCTATCAATCAGTCATGTTTTCTTATCAGTTACACCAATTGTTTTCCACTGTATATCAAGGGAAATAAATTACACCATCTGGATTTCTCTTAACAGAATACATTTAAAGAGTAGTTTAAAATGTAGTTTATAGCTTAATGCTCTCCTTAGCAATGATCTGAGATAGCATCCTACTGCTATTTTTAATTGTAACTCTTGCAGGGAGGGATTAAGCATCAGTATCAAAGTTACAGAGTAAAATAGGTCAGTCTCTTATCCATGGGTTCTTACACCATGATGCTGTTTACCATTCCTACTATTTGTCCTAAAACACTCGCCTCAGCCTTTATTGAAGAGCCCTATTGCCCAAAGATCTCAATTAAATAAGAAAAATCTAAAATAAACATTGTACTTCTTAAATCTTTTTATAGCAAAAAATAGTTCTATATTTTCTATTTCTATGTTAATTTATGCAATCCTGTACCTAGAACCATTGTTTCTATTTTGCACCAGAGTGACAGGCACTATGACCTCACAGGTCTTTTGCCCCTCCAATTTCTAAGATTAAACTGAATTATAATGACAAGTTATTTGTGCAGAAACACTTAGACTAATGAAAAAAGCTTGTATTAAACCTTGGATTTTCAGAGTGCAGTTCCTAAGGGAGTTGTTGCCAACGTTTTATCCCCAGCACCTTCTCTCTGACTAACTCTTCTGGCTACTCAGCTTTTCTTGTGTCAAATACATGAGTTTCCTCTGCTTCTCTCTGCCCTTCAGGAGTCCTCATCACTTTCATTGTGGTGAGTTATTTGAAATACCTTACTCAAAAAACTTGCTTTCTCTCTTCTTCCGTTGTTTTCATGCTAAATCCTAACCTGGGTTCAGAACATTTTTCAGTAATCTGATTAAAACCCAGTGATATTAAACACAAGGGAGAGAACAGAATATAAAAGAAGTCAGATAACCTAAAGGAGATTAATTTCAATCTATTTTTAAGCTTATTAATAATGTGGGGACTGCCTTCTCCCACATGAATGTACTTCTGGGATTTGCAGCACTAAGCCAGCGGGAATGTTTCGCTTTGATATGTTTTGTCTTTGGGCACTATGGTCCCACAATTGGAACACCTCAAAACTTCAGTAGCTTTCATATTACTTCCTTCAATTCTCTTCAGTTTTCCTGGACCTCCTAGAATACTTTTTCTTTATTCCTTCTTTAAGTGAAGTGCTATCCTGGGTTTTGGGGGGTGGGAATCCCTGTTAAAAGACAAAATTGGACTGAGTACATTTTAAAGATCTTACTGGTTTTATTCAATGATCCATGACTCAGGCAGCATCCCATCTAGCAGATAGGAGGAAGTTCCAAAGAGCTGTACAAAATGAAAGGCTCTGATAGGCGAGAGATGGGACAAAGAAGTTACTAGCAGAGTAGATTGTTTCAAGCAGAGTCACTCTTCTTTGGGAGATGGCAGGGGTCTATCAGGCACATTACCTCACTAGTGCTGACCAGGAAATTCCACACTGACCAGTTAAGATTTCTGGTAGAGGGTGAAACCACAATTTGGGTAAGTAATAAGTCTCAGGTAATAAGTCTGCTGAAGTAGGTTTAGCACAAATGACTCCATTTTGTATTTGTTGTCTCTTCTTTAACATCCCCTATCATATTTAGAATATAATTCTCAATTTAGCTACTAAAAGTTCCTAAATCTATTTAGATTAAATCATTTGCATAGTTTACCCTACACTTATTCTGATTTTTTCCATGAAGGTAAGTAACAAAATTAAGCTGCCTGCAAACAAAAAACATTTTCCCCATTTTTTCTCCTACCTCCTTAGCATCAAACATATCATCATTCTCAATCTTAAAAAAATTATCTTCCTTCTCACATATTAGTTATAAAAACAAAAAGCATTAACATTATTATAAATATGAAGGATAGGCCAACAAAGAAGTGATTGTTAGCAGAAGAAAGTGAATAAAGGTCTTCCAGAGAAGATGTTAGGTCACACAATTATGCAATTTGTAAGTATGTATGAATAAAGTATATTGCTTTGTATCACATTAAAAAGGATTGAATTATGAAAGATGTCCAATGGTCTCATCAGACATATTTTCCTTTATTTTAAATTGTGTTTATTTAATTTTGTGTGTTCATATAGGATTGGTCCTGGGACTGGGAACATTACATCATAACAGACTCCACATATCACACCTCGTCAAAAACTACCAATCCAAGATCTTACAGCATAAATTGCAAAGAAGTAGGATCTATGATAGAACTTGAAGAACTCTGTTCATGTTTACTTATTTAAAATTGGTTTCAAATATACTTACTAAAGAAATGGACTAAGGACACTTTTCTCTTTCTAAACAAGTAAAGTTACATGTAGGATTCCCTATATGGCAAAAAGGGTGTATGAAAGATATTTAAAATGCTTCACCAAGTTTGAAAAAAACTTGACTCAAAGATAGTGTTTATCAGATTAGGATTCTTAGTTTACATTTTGTTCTATTATTTGCTTATTTAAAAAATTTTATGTGGGGCACCTCGGTGGCTCAGTAAGTTAAGCATCCAACTCTTGATTTCAGCTCAGATCATGATCTGATGGTCATGAGATTGAACCCCATATCAGGCTCCATACTGGGTTTAGAGCCTGCTTAAGATTCTCACTCCCCTACTCATGTGCTCTCTTTCTCTCTCTAAAAAATAAATAAATAAATGAGCAAAAAATTAAAAATTGTTTGTATTTTATAAGATGGTAATCCATTATAGAAATAGTGCCACAACAGAGTACCAAATATAAGCATGAATGTCAATGAGATAAGCAAGGACATTTTTTTTTAAGTTGATCAAATGCTATTAACAACTTTTCTATAGAGCTTCACTCTAGATGTTCTACACATTATCATTTGATAATTAACATATTAGTTCTTTGATTTCTGAGAATATGTCTGTTAGACAGCCTTTCTTCTACTTTGATGGGCAATTATTTTCTGCCAATTCAGTTTGAAAAAAAAATTCTTACACATGTCATTTACAACAATTTTTGAGGGAAGAACCTATAAAAATTGAGAAAAAATGGGGTGCCTGGATAACTTAGTCAGTTAAGTGTTCAACGCTTGATTTTGGCTCAGGTCATAATCTCATGGTTCATGAGATCAAGCCCTGCATTGGCTCTGTGCTGACAGCATGGAGCCTGCTTAGGATTCTCTCTCCCTCTGTCTCTTTGCCCTCCCCCCCTCCCAATAAATAAATAAACTTTTTTAAAAAATGAGAAAAATAGTATTAGAAAAACACTACCCCTTGGGCCTATTAGAAATGCTTCTCAACTTTGCTACTATAATGAAAACTCCAACTCACACTCAATAAAAGTTAGCCTGAAAGTTGTCCTTCACTGTAACAGATGGCACTCAATTTGACCATTTCTAACCAAGATATCAATTTGCTTCCCAGAATGCTGACAACATAGAAAGTATACAAGGCCAAGCATCTATGAATTGAACATACAGTGTGAAGTGGAATGAAGGTGCTCAAGGTACTCATTTGGAACTATTATCACCTGACCCAGCAAAAGCACTCTGTATGATTTTTCTGTTTCCTTATCACTATGCAATTGATAGGAGTATATGTAAGCACAATAGGCCATACTTATAGGCTTGAAAGCAAAGGGCCAGACATGCTTAAGGTTTATGGAGATGCTGTAGGCAACTATGCAATTATCTAATAATTAGCCAAAGTCTGGGTTTGGTATTCACTGTTACCAAGGTGACCAACCTCTCAAAGACAAAGAAACAAAGAATTATTTGGCTTTACTAATTGGAAAAATACTCTGTGCACACAGGTCAACTTTCATTTATATTTCCCATACACAGTATTATACAGCTTAATTTTACCCATGATAAAACTAGGCAAAAAGCCTTGACCTGGCCCTCACATTCACCTTGTTCACATTTCAAGATTAGATCACCAATGGATTACTCTTTTACATCTTCGCTTTTATTTTGACTTAGCCCTATCTCCTTTCAACCTAAAATATTGCCTTTACTAAATATAGACACATATATAACAGAATATATTACAAATAACTTGAGCTGCTATGAATGGTCAGTTTAGATATATCTATCTCCATCCATATCTATCTATCTATCTATCTATCTATCTACCTACCTATCTGTCTCTCTAGATTTATTGAAGATGAGTTTATTTCCTTCGAGTATCTTTATAGCCAATCTGGAAACATCTCTAAACTAAGATATTTTATTTACATCTATATTTTATCTAGTAAGTCCAGAAAATATCATTGTATTAATTTGCTGAACTAGGAGAAGCTCGGGTGACATTACAAAAGCAAGGGATAATAGAAACAGACAGTGTTGATGCTTAATTCAAACACTTGTTTATTTTCTTCTTCTTTTTAATATGCTTATTGATTTAAAACTAAAAAACTTAAGTAACAAAGTCATATATCAATGGAAAACACAAATTATTAAATAAAGGATGCCAAAAAGACATGAAAATCAATTTATTGCACACCAGTCTATTTTTTCAAAGATCCATAATTTGAAGGCAAATGTAGTATAACTGTAACTAATCATCCCACACATCGGTTTTGTTTTCCATTAGTTCAGTAATATGCTGAAAAAGATAAATACAAAAATCACACCGAAAGTAAATTAACTTTCATAAGAATAGTGCTTTAAGATTCTAGTCTTCCTTCCGTAGATAGGGTATAATTTTACCCTAAGTGATTAGATTTTATTTGGATCATGACACTCTATTGTATGAATTTACTCTTCTAATCTGTCAGAATCATTGCTCTGAAGTTGAAAATATTCATATTGATACAATTGCCTTAGGCCTTTGTGAAATAACACTTAGTTTTTCTGAGTAGACAGTAATTTATTAAACTGGGTAAATATTATATTATCAAATACAGAAAATGGCATATATGATTAAAAATATAATATCCTAAGAGTACCCAATTAGTTCAGAGGCATCATATTATTTTTATGAATATAATTATGATAAACATGTCACTTTAGCATCTGAGAATTACTTATATTATTATTTCCTTCCTATCATTATAAATCAATATTAATTAACAAACTATAGTATGACAGATTCATATACTGGTTATTTTTAAGGATAAAAGTTACTCTGATCACTTAAGAAACAGATTTCTTATTTACTTTTTAAGATTATTTTTCTTGCTATTGTTAAATCAAATTACTTACTAGTCTACAGTATGATTAAGAACATTAGTTAACTGTATTTAAAATTAAAGATTTTCTGATTATTCATTATACAATCAGGTTATTTATTTATACCTTTAAAGTTATAGTTATATAAACCTGGGAATGTTCACATCATCCTTTTAGTCATGACAAATACAATAATATAATGCATTTATTGAACATAGAATCTCTAAGTAGTACTGATATGTTGCAAAGTTCAATATGAAGTTAAAAATTTACTCATGGAAACTCTCTACTCATTCCTTCATTGCATAACCAAGGATCATACATAATGCAATAGCGCAATTGCTAAGAGTAGGATTAATCAAATTAAAGTTTAAGAATATTGACTGTCAATTTGTTTTAACAGTTTTATTATAGTAACGGTCTTCAATTTGGTAACTCTACTTTAAAATGAAAACAAACTGATGCTTTGCTATATGTTTAAATTAAGCTTGCTACTTTGGCCTTGACACATCCAAAATAAGAACATTATTCAACACTAGCACAACGTGTCCGTATATCAGCTAGAACTATTGGAGCCTGGTGTCCTCTGTAGACATTGAACACAATTACTTGATGAGTGGAAAGGTGGTTGTTTTTCACTGACTTGAAAGGGCATATGCAATAATTAAAATTTTGTTTGAAAAACTGACTTCACCCTTTTGAACCTGGCTTGAGAAAATGATGACTGAAGCAGTCTTCAGTGGAATTGCATTTGGACACCCTTAGCTAGATCTTAGTAAAAGTTCCTCTGCTCCTTCATTTGACAAGTGAACTACAGATATTTTCTATTGCACATAGATCTTTTTATTCACATTTGCAGACGATGGTGAATGCAAAGCAGAAGTAATAAATATCACTTGCTAAATTTCAAATCTTTTTAAAATATTTACTCATTTCTCCTATTTTTATAGATATATAAAAGAGAAGGCAGGCTGCTTCACACTGCTCTACCACCACCATTACCATTTGTATATATTTTGTGAATCAAATGCAGCATTTTGTTTGTAGGTTTTAAAGCCTGACAGTAAGAATGCACAATTTAAAATTATTTAATTGGGAAGGCTCTTGCTAAGCAATTTCTAAATAGTCTATGCAAAGCTCTCTCCATTTGTGGGGGTTTTAATGGTAAATAAAAGTAACTGTCAGTCCATTGTGGTCATCATCACTGATAGTTTAGAATAAGCACCGCAGGGAACATTTCATATTGTGGAAAAAATCAGAATGCATGACCATACAATTACAAAGTCAAAAAGGTGTCTACATCTTCAGGTAACTACAAAAAATGGAATATTTCTAAACCTGACATATACAGCAAGAGTTCCCTGAATGCCTAATTACCTGATAATATTGAGAGTTTCTAAGACTGTAAAGGTGCTATTGAGTGCCTGCCCCTTAATAGCAGGGAGTTGCTCCTTTTTGTCAGATTAATGTGAATCAGAAAAACTACTTTGACTGTCTTCTCTGCACTAGGAGCATCTCTCCTGCCATAGTACCTCATTCCCTGAAAATGTACACCCATGCAAAGTCCTTCTCTACCCCCTTCTTGGTCAGGAGCACTACTCAGCTGTTGAGCGGATCACTGTCTGCAGTGGTGCTAAAACCACCAGAGACACTGACAGATAAGAGCCTCAGCAGCTTGGCAACCCCATGTCCCCTGACCTCATTTACTCCTAGCTACAGCTTCCAAACCAGTGCCATTTCAAGGGACATTGATATAGCAGCCAAGTTCACAGGGGCTTGGTCTGCCTTGGTAGTAGTGGCTGGCTCTGTGACTGTGACTGTGACTGTGACCGTGTTTGGAATCCTCATCATTGGTTATGCCAGGAATCTTTCTCTGAAGCAACAGCTCTTCTCCTATGCCATTCTGGGCTTTACTCTTTCGGAGGTCATGGGGCTCTTTTGCCTGATGGTGGCCTTTCTCATCCTCTTTGCCATGTGAAGGAGCTTTCTCCACCTCCCATAGGTCTTTTTCCCATGTCTTGTCTGCCCTGTATGTTCCTTTTTCTATACCTCCCAGGCAGCCTGGGGAAAGTGGCTGGGTCAGTTTGACAGAGGGAAGACAGACAAATACTATATTAATAAGAAAAAGAAAGAAAGAAAAACTTCTGTGGTTTTCTGATGCATTGAAGTTATTGACTCTAAAAGCTGAAATCAGAGAGGAGAAAAAAACTTAGTAAGAAGTTGTATTATTTCATATCAAAGTCATCTCGGTGCCTTTTCACCACTAGGAAGATCTCAGGAGTGTCCATGCAATATAGGTATTTTAAAAATGAAATTTGGAACTATGTGCTCATCAGGAAATGAACACAGAGGCAGCAAAAAATTATAGACACCATTTTTTAGCGTGGCTGCTCACTGACAAATGGGAGTACTGGTCATGCAATATGCAAAGCCTAAGAGCAATGAATACAGAGAATATGCCCGATAATTTAGATTCTATCTTGTTTTTACTTTTTTCTATACTGAATTTTTCTCTGTCCCCTTTCATCTCAACTATCTGATAAGCTTCCTAATATCCTTTATATTTAAACTGAAGTATTTGCTCATTATTGGAGCACCTGAATGGCTCAGTCAGTTAAGTGTCCAACTCTTGATTTTGGCTCAAGTCATGATCTCATGTTTGTGAGATTGAGTCCCATGTCGGGCTCTGTGCTGACAGTGTGGAGTCTGCTTGGGATACTCTCTAGCTCTCTGTCTCTCTGT
Source organism: Puma concolor (assembly GCF_028749965.1). NCBI lineage: Eukaryota > Metazoa > Chordata > Mammalia > Carnivora > Felidae > Puma > Puma concolor. The sequence goes on from NC_141667.1 coordinate 199,077,616, forward strand.
CTCTCTGTCTCTCTCTCTCTCTCTCTCTACTCCTACACTGCTTGAATTATTTCTCTCTCTCAAAATAAATAAATAAACTTAAGAAAATTAAAATAAATGTCTTCAATTACTATTTGCAAGTCCCCAGTTCTTACCAAATAATATTTCACATAAGTCACTGGATGAAGCTTGGAATTCTACTTCTGTTGTAAGACTATATTTTGTTTTTATTTAGTGTCATCACAGAAACTAACTTATTCTCTGATTAGACCTTGATCTTATAATTTAACAATGAAATCTCATATTACTTTTCAGTAAACTCTCCAGTACAATCAGAAGTAATCAACAAATCCCTTATTCCTATAGGCCTCGCCCACCATAACAGTTAAGTGCAGCCATATTTCACTAATCACTTCATCTCAGGCAACAGGGGATAGCTTAAGTAAGCATTTGTCTTTGCGCACTGTGGATTATCTGTGTCTCAGTTTTCCAAATATTATGAGGTCAACATTTGCAATCAGGTTGTATAATCATTTTCAAATTTATAAGATTAATGCTTTATGTCCTGGGGCCACTCCTTATAATGCATGTGATAGTTGATGACCTGTTATTATAACTATTCTTGATATTTCACATAGAAAGAAATGAGTTAAAATGGTATTGTCTGCAAGGATGGGCTATAGAAGCAAAATAATATTAGCAATTACTCCTTTTTCTTAGAGAACTGATTCCCAAAAGGAAGCCAGAATAATCATCCTTATATCATCAGCTAAGAGGGTGTGATCTGAACATTTTCAGTCTTTTAAAAATTATTTTCTTCGTACAAATTATATGTACTTGAGGATGTTTTGCAACCCGTATAGCAGAACAGAAATGCTATGTTGCATGATTATATATAGCACAATACTAGAAGCTTCTGAAATTCTTTGGAAAATTACAGTTAACTCCTGTTTTGAAATATAATGTGGATGCAGTCATTGTAGAGGAAAGATATTAGTTCTCAATATCTTTTTTCATTAGAAAGGGAAGATTGAATAAAATCACTATGCAAAACTAATTGTTTTTAAAGTTAAATAATAGAAAAAAAAACTAAATAATATATCACATATTTTCCTGTCATGCAAGACAATTTAGTCTCTAAATGTCATTGCTGATGATAAAAGCATTTTTAAGGTCAACAGACAGCTCCGCTTACATAAAAACATCAATATTTTGGGGAAAAAGAAAAGGAATCTGCAGAATTCCCAAAACTAAAACTATTGGTATCCAAACTTCTATGAAATGTTTAATGTCAAGAAGCACTCTTACTCTGAAAGTATGATCCCTAGGTAAGGACTGGAGCACACAAAACAAAATCAGAAAGGGGAATTTTTGGTTACTATTTTTGTCTCTGATCAATGGAATTTTAAGCTTAAGGAAGATAAAGAAATATACTCAGATAAAATTAAACGTATGAGTGGGGAACAGGAATTGAAAACAAATGAAGATTGTGATGTGACTAATATTTTTTTTGATGAAAATAATAGGAAAAAGGTAAAACCTTTCATATTCCAGATATCAATGTTTCTTTGTATGGGAATTTTAACAAAAGAAGTATTAAAACAACTTCATAGCGCCTGGGTGGCGCAGTCGGTCGAGCGTCCGACTTCGGCTCAGGTCACGATCTCGCGGTCCGTGAGTTTGAGCCCCGCGTCGGGCTCTGGGCTGATGGCTCAGAGCCTGGAGCCTGTTTCCGATTCTGTGTCTCCCTCTCTCTCTGCCCCTCCCCCGTTCTTGCTCTGTCTCGGTCTCAAAAATAAATAAACGTTAAAAAAAAAAAATTTAAAACAACTTCATAGAAAATAAAAAAATAGTTAACATTTATTGAAGTCATCTGACATACTACTCACTTCACATACCTATAACTACATGAATAGTATCTACATATGTACACATATAGACACACACATATGCAGATACACACATTTGGTGGCTTAGAGTTCAGTATCTTAAAGTTCACAGCTATGTGAGAATTGATACCAAAATTCATGCGCCCATCCACCAGGTAAATCTTGAGAATGATTCTAGTATATGGAATTCATAACAGAAATATGATAAAAGAAAATGAAATTTCTCCCCCAAATAACCCATCCATTATTTGGAGTACGGGTGTAATAGTAAAAAATGATAGATAACATAGATAGATATTTAGATAAATAGATAATAGAGAGAGAAATCCACAGGCATAAAACATTCTAAAAGTTATTCCAAAGGAAAGAAGGAAAAGACTAGGTAAGAGCTGTGGAGTATTATCATGTGGCCACAAGACAGCATGCTTTAGGTAGGCAAAGTGTGTGTTTTTCTACCACAGTTAAAAACATATATGTAAATTGTTTTTGAAAAAAGGGAATTTTCGAATATCTGCACGTCCACGTAGCAGTTCAACAAGCTAAACACAAGATTTGCAACACTGCTAAATTAAATAAACAGTATGTTTTAATGCAAAAATTATAGGAGGAGACAATCATACATTGGACTTAATTCTGACCAAAAATACAGAGCAGACTAGTGATAGAAAAGTGAAATAAATACAAGTAATAGTCATATCATCACAGATACTAAAATAGTAAAATTAAGAAATCTTCAACAAACAAAATATTCCCTTATTTAATTGAGCAAAAGAGCTTTCTAAAGATTCAGATAAAATATTTGAGTTTATCTAAGAAGTTTTTTTTATTTCAAAAGAAAAAAACTGACAATAAGTTAAAAACGTCCACAGATATAAAATTTGACATGGATGGTATCCTTCAAGTAACATATCCATGTTACTATAAAGACACTGCATCTTAAGAGCAAATCTTCAAAAACTATATGTAGATCATATGATCAATAATAAAACAAAAAAAATCAAACATATAAGTTCACCTAGAAAGAATTTTCTGAGGTCTTAATAAACTGTTACATAAAGGAATATTATCTAATTTAGAAGTGCATATTTTTAGAAAGGAATGATAAGGAATCGTAACTTCTGGGTGGATGATAAGGATAGCAATAAGTCTTCCAAAATCTTTACATTGAAAAAAGACTTCCAGATTGTTACATGTGCAAAGCCAAACTTATACCATTTGGAGAATAAAGTTAATAAACATTAGTGATGGTTATCTAATTTTGAATTAATTGGGGGGATTTTTTAACAGTATTATATGAGAAATATAATGCTTTTTGCATTTTCATATGCTGATGGATTTGGTTTGGGGTAGACTCCAAACAACTCTTTTGAAGCAGAGGAAAAAAAAATTAAAAAGCACAATCCTCTTTTTATCACCATAGTGCAGCAGAAAATTCAACACTTAATAAGTTGCTACTAAAACCTTAAAACACTCAAGTGTTTACCATTTACCATTAACCCAAGTAAATAACCTCTGATAACAATCTTCAAATATGTAACTCAAGAGTCTTCCTTTTGCTCTTATAGCAAAGGTGACTATAAAAACAGGTCCACATGGCAGATCTTGTCCATAGTTATTCAGAGACATTAGTCTCTGCCACTTTCTAAATATGATATTCAAGTTTTCCATAGTCTTCTCCGTCCCATAAAACTGATTTTATGGGTCAGAGGAAAACTCACATTAGTGAGTGGGAACTAAAAGCATATCTTTGGATACTGTAAGAAGATAATGGGGCCTGGAACTTCAATCTTGACAAGGAAAAAGGATGACACTGACTAGAGGTGGATGCACTCTGGGTGAAGTCTGGGACTAGGATCATGTTTCCTCACAAGTGAAAGGAAGCAAAAGAAGATCCAACTGTCTCTTCAGGTTTGGATCCATAATTCACTATTTGCCTTAGAAAAGGGAGAAAACAGAACTAATTTCATATCCAGAAGCCTAGTGAATCTGTACTGTTGAAGATTATTATGCAGTCTCCTTGAAGGTATCTACAAAGCAATATTGCCTCTGAGGTGTGGTCCCTGGGAAGTAGCTGGGGTGTGAGACAACTGTAAAATTATTTGTGGAGAAAAATGAACATAAAGAAAGGAAAACTTATGTGAAATGTGGACCTGCAGAACAAAATTACATCATACAAAAAGAAACCCAAAGCCATGCAGAAAAACCCACAAAAAATAAGTAAATTTCACAATGTTGAATTAAAAATACCAGAATGCTCTGAAGATATTAAAATAAGTGTACTTTTAAAGCTCAGAGTGACTATGAAGAAAATAGTGTCCATAAAACAAGATCAGAAAATAAGAAAAAGAAGAAAATTGTTAGAACAGAAAACAATTGAAATGAAAATAAGAGGAAAGGATAAATAGTAGTTTGAGAACAGGGAAAGAGAGAATTAATGAATCAAAAGTTATAATTGAGATAATCATCCAAGGCATTACAAAATGAAAAACATAAAAGATAGATGGAGTAATTATGAGTTATATATCATGGAATTTCCAGTAAAAGAGAATAGAACAGTTGGGAGAACATCCGAATTCAAATAAACAATGTCTCAAATTTTCTGTAATTAACAACAACAAAAAATGCATTAGAATGAAAATATATGCCACTGCTGTATGAGACAAACAAACATAAGGATAAAAAGCATGCTTAGGAAAAATAAATTAGAAAATAAAATCTCAAGGAAAATGGGAAAATACTCAAATACTACCTGAATTAGAAATCTGTTATCTGAAGTAGGACATCCTATCAGAACAATACATAGAATAGTTAGCATAGTGAAAGAAAATAAATCACAGTATTTGCCTCTATATCTAGCTAAATTAATATCGAGAAAGGAAACAAAACATTTTCACCAATAGAGTTTATAACTCCAGACATTTGTTGAAAATTTACTAAATGAGGTAGTTGGGCAAGAAAAGATGCAAACACACTAAAAAGTGAGGAGCAAAAAATAATAGTGGGCAAAACATAAATAAAACATTTCAGTAAATTAGATTAAGTATACAAAAAGTATAAAGCATAAGTATAAGGCTTATAAAATAAATTATTTTTGTTTGTTTTGAAACAAAGTAGAAATACAATTTTGTAGGACAAAACTTAAAGGACGGAATGGGAATATTTGACAAATTTTATAACATGCCAGCCTCTTTAACATGAATGAAGTAGAAAAACATTAAAAAATAAAGTATGTTTAAGAGGTAGGAAAAGTTAGTAAAAGTATATTATGGAGTGTATAGTTTTCCAGCTTTGTAAAAATGAAAGGAGAAAAGGATTAATTTTTAATCCAATAGGACACAGAAAAAAGGAAAAATAAAAAATCCTTGGTAGTGTTTAGATTTCTTCAGACAAAAACTGTATATATATTTTATCACATACTTCAGAATGTCACAATAGCAATAATGGAAAAGTTACTGGAGAAATTTCCAGTAGTAAAACAATTAAAATGAAAAACATATTTGTAAACTAAAATGAATGTATAAAACCATAATTTATCAGATTAAAACAGTACGCTGGCTTTAAGTTTCAAATACTATTTGAAGAATAGTCTATTTGAAATTAACTGTGGCACATGTGGAAAAAATCCTGTGAGTTATTATTGACCACAAGTCAATAATCATTTATAAAATTTTTAAAAGAAATAACAACATAATAACCAATGCACAATGTAAATTAAGTAACAAAAGATTCATAACATTTATTCAGTTCTTAAAATGCTTCAGGAACTAGATCAAGCACTTCATATATTATACATTAGCTCATTTGATTCTCACATAACCCTATGACACATGTGTTACTAATAATTATCATTTGTATTGTGCAAAGAAAAAACCAAAATACAGATTGTTAAGTAACCTAACCAAGGCACACAAATATTAGGTGAAGAAACCAAGAATCAAACCTAGGTAGATTGGTTCCAAAGTCTGCAATCTAAACCGCCATGCTCTATGGCCTTTCATACTGTTATTCTCACTAATTGCCAAGCACCAGTCTCTTCACTTTTAACCACCATACTATCCTCCATTGCATAATGTGATTCTGCTTTGTTAAAAATACAATGTGCTGATTAAAGGGATTGTGGTGGATTAAAATATCTCTCCCTCTTTCTTCCTTTCCTTCTTTCTTTCTTTCTTTCTTTCTTTCTTTCTTTCTTTTCTTTTCTTTTCTTTTCTTTTCTTTTCTTTTCTTTCTTTTCCTCCCACAAGATGTGAGATCAGCCATCTTTCCTTTTGAATCTTGGATGATCCAGCAGCTTTCTTTTACTAGTATAATGCATCCTCTGAGGACCCTGGAACCTTCATTTTGCAAGTAAATACAGTTTAGCTTCCTTGAAGATAAGAAATCATGTAAACAGAGACATCACACAGATGAAGAATATCCAGACACCCAGCAAAAGCTCCAGACATATAATTGAGATCATCTGTGTGGGATCATCCAGTCCCAGACAACTGTCACTGCATGAGTTAACATGGGCAAGATGAGCAAAAGAACCGAGCCCAGCTTGACCCCAGCTCACCAAACCCTCTACTGATAGAAAAGTGAGCAAAGAAATGGTGTTTGTTTAGAGCTACTAAGTTTTGCAGTGGGCTTGCAATACAGGAAATTTATCCTAAAATTTTATGAAGTCTTCTGTGATTTTGCTAATCAGATACATCTTATATATCGAATCTATTTTGGAACTCCACAACTGCAAAATATCTTTGACAAGATATGTCTATAGGCTGATAATCATAATGATGATGTATTCAGATACATATGCAGGTAAAAAAAAAAAATAGCTGCTTTAAACTATTATCCTAGACTCAGAAACTCCTGGAAATATGACCCAGGACTACTGCCTCCAGAAATGAATGTGGAGTGATATGTTATCTGTGTTTTACCAAGCTGGGCAGTTGCATCTAGCTACCAATTTTTTTTAATATTTTTAAATGTTTATTTATTTTGAGAGAGAGAGGGAGAGAGAGCACAAACAAGAGAGGGGAGGAGAGAGGGAATTCTAAGCAGCCCTGCACTGTCAGGGCAGAGCCCATCGTGGGGCTCGAACTCATAAACAATGAGATCATTACCTGAGCCAAAATCAAGAGTCAGATGCTTGGGCTGCTTGGGTGGCCCAGTCGGCTAAGCATCCGACTTCATCTCAGGTCATGATCTCATCGCTCGTGAGTTCAAGCCCCATGTTGGGCCCTGTGCTGACAGCTCAGAGCCTGGAGCCTGCTTCAGATTCTGTGTCTCCCTTTCTTTCTGCCCCTTTCCTGCTCATGCTCTGTCTCTCTCTCTCATATATAAGTAAATGTTAAAAAAATTGTTTTTAAATAAAAAGACTCAGCTAGGCACCCCTAGCTGTCAGAATTCTTTATTGTGATCTGCTGACTGGTGAACTGCAGCTGTGATGGGAGGCATATGCCTTTATGCATACTCCTTGATGGGCTCTGTGACATGCAGAGTATAATAAATAGGAAAGAAATGGCAGGGATAGATTTAATTAATTGAAATGAAAAGAACTCTCTTCGACCCTGTCTTTTATAGAAAAGTGCACCTATACAGTGAAGACACCTGCAAGTTCTGCTTGAGATGGAGCCTCACCTCCCAAAGCAACTGCAGGTCAGAGTGCTGTATTGCCTATTGCATGTCATTCAAATGGAAGCAAAAATTTCTTGTGAATTTTCATGGATTCTAAACTTAGTATCAACTGAAATTGAATCAATGGCTGTGTCACAGGCAGATTAGAGGAAAACATGGAATTGACACAAAGACCCCTCTTCAATATAGCAAAATATTTATGAGGTAAGAGGCAACATGGGAAGAAAGGAATGATAAAACTTTGATCCCTGGGCGGTGACCTGTCCATCTGTGATCTGGGCTGGTAAAAATTTTGCCAAGGAAATTATATGACATACTTGACTACAATTGAATAGGAAAAAAAGAGGCAAGCAGTGAAAATGGCCACCCCTGCCCAAAGATACAGTGACTATATTGGCAAAAATTAAACTATTAACTAGAGAATAACAATAAAAATTTTAAGATCAGTATTTGGGGAAAAAAAGTAATGATTTATGTTGATGTTCCAGTAATCTTTTGAAGATTGGACGATAATTGAATTTAATCTAATAATTTGATGCTTGGACATTACAGAATGAAGACATCTACTTGGAGTGAGTATCTCCTAAAATTAGTTGTGGTTTTGTCATTCATCCCATTAATGACCAATATGTGACAGATATATCTTCTTCAAAATGGTAAAAGGCAATCAAGCAAGTACTCACAAAAAAGAATTGTCCTTGTCTCCTCTTCCATGTTAAAATGGAACATTTCTATTGAACAATAAAATGCTTATAGTGGCAACTTTATTGGATCAGTTATACAGTAATCAAAATAGAGTTGTCCCTGATGACATGCTCCTTCCCCAAACAATGTTGGTGTAATAATTCAGAGAAACTCCAATCTTTCTATTTAGGGGACAAAAGAGCATTACAATATAGTAAAGGATTAATTTCTCAATATTTTCTGTAAAGTTTGAGAATGTGTAAAAGGTTAGAGCAATTTTTAAAAGGGCAAAAAAAGAGAATGGGAAATGAAGCCTAAGGATAATGGTTGAAAAAAGAAGGCATATTAAGTCAAGTAGAGTTGTGCTGCCATGTTTTTTAAAAGGAGAGAATTAAAATGGAAAAAAATAGATACCCACAAAGTATCTACCTTAAAAGTCATCTCTCTTAAAGGATCGTGTTATATTCAATCTATCCTTACCTGGATGACTTTAAAATAGGAAAAAAGAAAAAAAGAACTAAATAAGAGGGCTGAAACATGGTGCAAAATTAATCTCATCTGTGAAGTCTGACTTACTCCAGGAACTTGTTACTGCTTTCCCCAGCATAATCTTAAGGCTATGTTAAATTTTTAGGTTGAATACCAGGGCACGTGGAGCATTTCCTCTTTGGCTTGTTGGATAAAGGTAACTAATTTACCAGCATCCCTACCTATGGCAGTGAGGAGACCCTACAGGGACTTTGGTAGGATTGGATGGTTATGAAAATATTTTCTTGAAAAGTACTCAATGAATGAAGTTATTCATGAGTGAAATACAATTGCAGATCAAAATCCTGGAAGCTGAAAGGTATTTACCTAAATTCATGTTTCACAATAAACGTGATCTAAGTGGCAAACATTGCTGTTATCTCCTTTAGGTCAAATTTCAGGCAAGCCTATCCTCATTCAGAATAAATTGGACATGTAAAATGAACCATCTTAGGCTTATTTGTCAATAAATATTAGGCAATATAGAATTCCCAAGGGCAGGGGCACCTGGGTGGTTCAGTCAGTTGAGTATCTGACTTCAGCTCAGGTGATGATCTCACGGTTTGTGAGTTTGAGCCTTTTGTCAGGCTCTGTGCTAACAGCTCAGAGCCTGGAGCCTGCTTCAGATTCTGTGTCTCCCTCTCTCTCTCCCCCTTCCCTGCTCGTACTTTGTCTCTCTCTCTCAAAAATAAATAAACATTAAAAAATTAAAAAAAAAAAAGAATTCCCAAGGGCAACAAAAAATTTCAACTTTGACATAAGAAATGGTAGAAGTGAGGGTAATAATATCAATGTACCCTATAGCAATTTGAGTTTGATGAATGAGAAAGGAAGAAGGATTGTGAAGACTGATGTAGACTAACAAAGAATGAATAATGTAATGCAGTTGATAGGAGTATCTGATATAAACTATCCAAAAGATACAACAAGCTAATGGAGACTGATATACTGTGATTGATTGTGTTGATGCTTTATTTTCATACTTTCAACAGAAGAAAATAAAACTCACATTTGCCTTTACATAGGTAGAAATTGAACACATTTTTACCACATTGTCAAAGGTATTGTCATGTACTATTATACTTTTATCATGTACTATTATACTTCTGTGAAGACAGATTTGAGCATGATATTGGTGAAGAAAAGACTGAATTATTGGGTTGTTGGCATTATAATAGTAACAGAATGAGGAAAAGAAGCAAAAAAAAACCCTTGATAACAAAAGTTACACATAAGTTTTATAGAGAATGGTTAATAGTTTTCAAAATTTCAGAAACAGGCTAAGACAATAAAATTTTGAAATGCATTTGGTGCCTCAAGAGAGCTTTACAAAAATAGGAACAAATTACTGTTTCTGAAGAATTTGACTACTAATAAGACAGTCCAGCATTTAATGAATATATTTAATTCTTAATTATACACCCTCCTAATTTTGGGAATTTTATTGCCTATTTAAAATAAGCAAAGTGAAAGAAGAGCTAAGTGGACTAGGAAAAAGACAATTCAAGTGGACATCTGAACAGAGTTTCATATTGTGGGATACAGAAAGTGCTGTAGCACAGCACTTGTGCTAGGCCACTGGGACCATAAGAACCAAATGAATATATGACGTTAGACATTTTACCAACTTGCCATCATGCTCAATGAACTTTGTGACAGAAGTCAGTTTATGCTTCCCCAAATCCTTGTTCTAGGCTACGATGATAATAGACTGCTACTCATTCCTCTTTCACCAAAAACTATTCACGTGGTATTGGGCTCTAGTAGAGACAGCACCCAGCAACTAAAGGCAAACAGGATAAAAATAATGAATTTACTGTCTTAATTATCTTGCATGGGATTCGTGGCTGGGAAAAAGGTTAGAATAATTCAGAGAAAGTGTGTCAGAAGACCAAAGGGAAACTCTGAGCCTATGATGAAGACAATTGAGACTCTCATTGGAAGTTTCCAAAGAAAGTTCATTTATCAAGTGAAATTGTGTGTGTGTGTGTGTGTGTGTGTCTAAGTGCTGTATAGACATATTAATATATATATATTAATCCTGAATGTATACAGTATCCTGTATATATACAGAATCCTGTAGCTGATGCCTCAGGAGAATCATCACATAAGATGGCTACCATTTGCATGACAATTAACCAACCCTAGGACCTTCTTTCTCCATATGCCATTGCTGAATGACCTACCTCTATGTTTCTTTTTGATAAAACAATGCAAGCAGCATGATGTACCTGTGACAACACTCAGAAAAAGGAATTTCAGCAATTCAGCTGGTGGGGGAAAAATATTCTTGGAAAAGTAGGAAAGGGCAAATTGGTACAGTAGGTTAAATTACTTGGAGTAGTATGTTCAGCTTTTTGTACAAAATCTGGGAGTTTATTCTCAGGAAATATGTGTGGATTTTAACAAATTCTAGGGCAGTGGTGATAGCCTGCCTATGTGTTTGATTAAGTGAGTCATAGACAACTGGATACTTAAAAATACCAACTTGCAGAGATCTCTAATTTTGGAAGGACTTCTGGAATCCCAAGAAAGGAAGAAAAGGTAGTAGATGTGGAATGCTCCCTAAAAATCCTAGCAGAAAATTCTAAAGGAACAAGAATGGGATGTTTCAAAAACTATTTGAAGTAGCAAGCTGAGTATAAGAGATGAGTTTCCATAGGGGCAGTTCGTCTGAATGAAGATATATTTCTTTGTTCTCAGTTGAGGTACCAATAGTTGCCTATGACTCTTCAGAATGATGATAAGAAAAGATCTTTTTTTTTCTTTTTTTAACTTGCCATGGAATGAATTCCACAGGGAGAATCCAGCTGATTATTATCAGGCAGATCATTTTGAACCATTACTTAAAGCTTCTGGAGGATTTCTAAGGGTTCTGATAGGCATTAGTACATTCTCCACTTTTTTTGTTATTGTTGTTGTAAATGTCTATACTGGAACAATGGTCAAAATGTTACGGAAATATAGGAACAATTTGAATCATTTCAATTTGAAGCACCCATATATATTTTCTCCTCTTAAGGGACCTACTTCACAATGACTGTGATATACTGATCTGCTAAAAGCACCATATTATTTGGAGATATTTCTTTCATTCTCACCTTCAGAGTGGTGCTTTGAAAAGAAATTGAAAGGGTCAGTGAAAACATTTGCTAAAAAATGGAACACGGAACAAAGAACTTATCTGCATGCAGGTGACTGGTTTTAATGCTTAAATAGGGAGGATATAAAAGGAATATTTTTGGGTGCAGAAATGGGGAATGCATATGTAGCTGATGATGTCATAATACAAATCTTTGTCTTTTCCACTTGACATTTTTTTTCTATTGTAATATAGTATCCCTTGGTACCAAGGCCTTGATTCAGTTTGTTGGCTCCTATTAAGAGAGACATTTTGGCACATGACATTAACTCTAAGACTCTTGTAGCACTTATTTCAACAGAATTGTTGGGTTAAATAGGCCTTATGTTGGCAGCTCTGACTTTTTTTGGTGTGTAGGGTATCTGTGGCTCACAAATCCAAGAATGAGAATGGATGAAAGAAAAGACATTGGTACAGTTACACCTTTTCCCAACTTTATGGTTGTGGATTGTGCCTGAGCCCCTCAACCCAATCCAAGTAGAAAGTAGGTAAAATTTGGGGATAATGAAAAACAGGTAAACAGTAACTTAAATAAAGGAACTAGGAAGTGAGTGATAATGTCAGGAAAATTGCTAATGCTTTGTTCCCTCAAGAGTGTCTCAAGGCAAGAAAATGACAAAAGTTAGTTTGGGGTCCTTGGGGAAGACCACCAGCAGTTTTCTCCAGAAAAAAAGTCACTGCACTAAAGACGAATTAGGAATTTTGCCAAAAAATTCTTCTTGTGTAATTCAGAGGGGAAAAAGTATGATGCATCACTCACCGATGACCCTACTGCATCTTTGTCATTTGGAACCTTCTTTTAGTTAAAGGTTTATAGGCAGTGCTCACTAATCAAGTTTTTATGCTGAAAGAAGTATTATATTTACACTGCACAGATCTATGATTGTACAATATTTGATCACCTGTGCATTAAATAACCACAAACCAGACTGACACACTGTTAAAGTTGTTGCCAAGATATGAGGAATGTTATATTGCTGTAGCTTATTTGGTATGCCAGAGCCTTCTCTGCTGTTCTGAATATAGTAAATGTGAATGTAATGAGATCAAGAATAGGAACTGAAAAGAGGTTGATGATAATGAGGGGGTTAATATTATAGAGAAGGTGTAGATCCATACTCACTGATGTTCTCTTCTAGAGCCCCAAGGAAATTCCCTTTAGGAATTTCTTACAGTACACATAGATTGAATAGATTCTGGCAAAGAATATATGTGATTAATGATTTACTAATAACCTCAATATGACGTGGGGTATGTAAATAGTTTCTCTAGACCATACTCATGCTTAATAGTGGCAATGCAAGTGTAGTGGTAAAGTCAACACTGACCACAATGATCTTGAAGGGATTCAGGAACTTTTAATATATAACAAAGTGTTTTGAGCCAAGCAGAAATAGCATTTTTGGAAGCATGCCACATGTTGAAAAGTATATACTGTCCCAGGTAGAAATTTTAGAGGGATTACTTTGGCAAGAAACTAGCCAAATTTGGCAAGACTTGGAAAGATGATGAACAACAGGTATGTGGAGCACAAATATCCCTAAAATAATTGGGCGATTTTCCTGAGTGACATTTTGGGAGAAGGTGTGATCCCTTGTTTAGAATGGGTATCTTATGTAGATGACCATGGAGTCAAATATGTTGTGAGGAGAATTCCTGGGTATCAGGGAAGTCCAGGCTAGAGGAACTCACTCATAGAAAAAATATCAACAGAACAAGTTGTGAAGAATGTCCGAGAAGCATTGACTAGGAAATGCTTCCTGGTAACACAATTGGTAGGAACAAGGCAAAATATAATCTGTGGTAGGTCATCTCAATGGGAAGTAGATGAATCATTGTACACAATGATACTTAAAATATAATATTTGTCAGAGCTGATTGTTTTTAAGTGGGTTATGACTGGGAGCACAGACTTGATAGGCCCCAACCAAATTCAATGAACTTTTTAATAATCACTTATCTTATTGGAAGACACCATTGATATATTGTGACTATATATTTGGTGTACAAAACATTACTTTAATAGCACATCTACTGGTGTTTGGTATAATAAAAGATATGTTGGTTGTTTGAAAGACACTGAGTAAAAAAGGATATATTCCAATGAGAAATCACAGAGAAGAATATTATTTAAGAAAATTGATTTTCAATCTTCAATTGATGTAGCTCACATGAAGATTGACTTGACTGATCAAAAATTTACTGTTCAAAAGAGATATAAAAGGGTGTTAAAAAGTATACATGATATGGCTGTATCCAGAATTTAAGGGTAAACTGATGTTAAAGTGTTAACAGTGGGTCTGAATTCACTCATACCAAGCAACAACTGATAACATGACTCTGGATTTACCTTCTTGCCACTCTGTTCTGGACTGTGTTGACAGTCTGAATGCTGATGTACCAAGCATATTGTACCTGGTTATCAGAAATGTTTATCATTAAACTCCATGAGTGAGTTGTGGCTACTCTTGAAATGCAAAAGAAGCTGAAGAGGGTCCAGACACCACCACTCAGGGAAGCAACCCTTTCCATTTCTCACTTAACTTTTATATTGATTTCCCATAAAGTTCTTCTAGCAGTATAGACCAAGTGGTGGTGTCTGGACCCTCTCCAGCTTCTTTTGCATTCAAATATGGCCTGTGCCTTAGAGAGCCTGGAGAGCCCTGGCTATTATGAGACGCATGGATGCGCTACTATTTTGTAGTTTGATATATTAGGGAATATATCAGTCAAAGTTTTTTTGTAACCTAATTTTAGAGATGAAGTCCCATAAATTTTGCCATATTCTATTTGTTAGAAGTGAGTCATTACCAGCCTACAAACAAAAAAGAGAGTTATATATAATAAGGGCATGAATACTAGGAGGGACAATCACTGGGAGCCATCTTAGAGGCTGCCTGCAACATTTGTAATAGAAAATATTCAAGAATCAAATTAACATTTGTTAACATTTGTCTAGAAGTGTGTTCATATAACTTCTAAGTTCTTTGCAGTTCTTTATTTCTATAATTTTATAAGTTGATGGCAGAGTTAAAAACATTTTAATGCATTTTTAAAAACTGTGAATAGACCTTTATATTTTTAGATTATTTCCCCCTCAATAAGAATATAGACCTAGGAGATAAGAATTCAAAATATTGTTTCAAAATTCTGTTTTTTTAATTTAAAATATTTTAAGCTCCAATATTTTCTATAAATGTATTTTAAATGAAATTTAAAAGGCTATTTACAGAAACTTATAGGTATTATCATGAATTGTCCTAATTTGGGAGGAAATCTATCCGTTTGATGAATTTATTTTTTAATGATGTTTTTCAAACAAAGGTTACAAAAAGACTTTGACTTCTGTCTGGTTTGCTCTTCCTCACTTCCTCATTCCAAACAGCTTCCCAAAGCGGTTTTTGATTAATTGATTTTATGATGGTAGAATTAGTATGTACTAATTTTGTAATTATAAAATGTCTTACATTCATTTGTAGCTACCTGAGAGGAACTAAATGTCTTAGTACAGTTTACAAAGTCTGAATTAGGGCCCTGCAATTCTAGTGTACTTCTAAAATGAATGACCCACACCAATTCATACTCAGTCAAAAAAGCACTTGTTTTCAAAATCTATCCTTCCCATATGCAATTTTAGTACTATTATTGCTTAACCTAGTTAAAGGCACAAAACAAGCATTTATTAACTGTAAGTACCTATTTTTTTTTTAAATACCAGATTTCTCTAAATAAATTTTAGCTTATTTCTGCTGTAATCCACAAAATTAAGTTATTTCAGGAGTAATGCAAACACATAGGAACATTTTTCTTTTAAATAATAAGGAAAATGAATTGAAGAATGTGTGAGAATCATTACCTGTGGTTATTTTGTAATTCTGGAAAGATTCAAAAGATATATATATTTTTTAATCCTCTAAATTGACTTCTCAAAGTCCATCAAAACTGGTGGCTAAGTTACAGATATTTGAATAACTGATTCAGGGCAAATATTCCAAATGACCTCATTATGTTAAAGTAAATAACATACTTTATTTCACCTTTATTACTCTAACCAGGATATGCGCAGGTGAAAGTCACACTTATGATGTCTATACCATTACCTTTTCTATATTAATATATCCTGAGTTTAAAAACAAAACAAAACAAAAACAAAAAACAAAAACAAAAACAAAAACAAAAAACCTCTCTGCATTTCTAAATCTTTTCAGTACAAAGTATACATCTGTGTGATTGGTTGCTGGGTGAAGAGGTTGCATAGATTACTAGATCAAGCCACATTTTACATCCAAATTAATGTCACAACTATAACAAATTGGGATGCTCAGCTATTGTCAAACAATGTAGGGCCAAGGTTGGCAAATTAGTTAGCATTAGCATATAGACCTTTTGGCAGGAAAGGAAAGCTTTTTACTTGAAGCTGGGCATTCTGCAGGATTTGTCAACTCGCATTTGCCACTGGTCTCATTATCTCATTTGTCTTATTTAGGCTAAATTGGCAGTTATGTCTTCATGGCAAATGTTTGTTTTCACAAATGAGCAATGAAGCAGAATCTGGGAAACACAGCACTAAAACAGCTTTACTGCAAGTTTTTAAGATATTTCTAGAGCTGCATCATTGATCTATAGCTATAGAAAATTTTCTTTACCCCCTGCATTTGTTTTATATTATAACTTTGTGGTTATCAGGACTTCTATTCTAAGGACTTCTAAGATATTATGGCCAATTTGGTAGAAAACCAAATGCCAAGAAAACAATAAATGCTACATCATATGCATTTTTCATAGGATTATCTAATTCTATAATCTTACTTTAAATCACATTCTTTATTTTTCAAAGTTTGTTTGTTTGTTTGTATAGAATCCCAAGCAGACTCTGCACTGTCAGTGCAGATCCCAACAGGGGCTCAATCCCAGGAAGTGTGAGATCATAACCGAAGCTGAGACCAAGAGTTGGACACTTAACCGACTGAGCCAGCCAGGTGCTCCAAGTCACATTCTTAAAATTAGAGTTTAAGTCTACTAGACCGTGCTGTCATTCTTTTACCCCAAATCTTTATAGGCTTCATAAATTATGGATCCTTAAAGGAATCATTCCTCAAATTTACAAGCAAACTATTTATGGGCAATAAAAATAATTCCTTGTGAAAACAAAATAATGAAACCCTTTCACTAAAATGAATGATAGAAAAGTACATATTCCTGAGAAGTAAATGAAAATAGTCATTCTCCCTGTTTTGGATTTAAAATGTGGCTATTGAGATACTATAAGGAAATTCACAGTTTGATTTTAATATTCAAGAGGAGCCTTGTCCTTTGGTCACAGGTATTAATTTCTATTGATTCTTCCTCAGTTTATGGGTATATAAACATCAAAATTCCATTTGCTTCAGTGTCAGTGATAAGAATAGAACATCACCTATGGATTGCAGTAAATACTCCATGTTGGAAACACTAATAAATAAAATACTAGCTTTAGTGGACATAAGTGAAAATATATTGAAATACTCCTTCTAAATTACTCAGAAAATGTATTTCCAAATATACAGGAAATAGACCATTTGTAATTATTATCACACTTAAAGGTATAATTGCAATTTTGCCAATTAATATGGAAATGTAACCTTATTTTAAAAATATAATTCCTTTACAGCTCATTTAAAGATATTTTTGTAAGGTTTTGTTTTGTTTGTTTTTTGGGCTTTGTACATTTTGGTTTCAGTGAGGTCTGATCAAAACATGTGGGTAAATATTGGCTTATGTGAAGTATTCTGCTTTATAGAATCTCTGACAGATTAGCATTTAAGTTTGGGAAATGAATATTGAACTCCTTTTCCTCATCCACACCATGCAGAGCATTGTACTTCAGAGTATTGCCATCCCAAATGTGTAATCTAAAAGCTACTATAGGGACGCCTGGGTGGCTCAGTTGGTTAAGTGTCTGACTCTTGATTTTGGCTCAAGTCATGATCCCACCGTTGTGAGACTAAGCCCCACATTGGGCTCTGTGCTGAGCATGGAGACTGCTTAAGATTTTCTTTCTCTCTCTCTCTCTCTCTGCCCCTATCCCCTGTTCACACACACTGTCTCTCTAAAATAAATAAATAAGTAAATATAAAAAATATCAATAATTATCAAACATATATTGGCAAACCCTCCTGCAATAAAACTTAGGACATGGAAATAAATTTCTAAAACTTTTTTGGTAAGCTCTATTCACTTGAAATAGATCTAAAGTAGTATTAAATTACCATTTTGAAATGGAATCCACTTTTTAATGAACTAAATAAATTACTGTTTAAAAAAGCTGAGGCATAGTTATGCTCACTTCCATATGAACCAGTGGCTACAAAATATCTAAAATTGTGAGACCAAAATCATATTTTAATAGAGCAGTTGTATATATCACACAGAAATGTAATTTTTTTGAGGTCAGAACAAATTGAGATGACAAATTTAGGAAAATATGCAATTTCTGAAGCTGCTATAAATCCTGAATTTGTATACCTCTGAGGGGGTTGTTGAAAATCAGTGAATCTGCACCTGTGGAGGGTAGGGACCAATATAAGAATTCACCACACATAGAGCTAGGAATGGAGAAAGATCTATACTATAA
This sequence comes from Puma concolor, assembly GCF_028749965.1. Classification (NCBI taxonomy): domain Eukaryota; kingdom Metazoa; phylum Chordata; class Mammalia; order Carnivora; family Felidae; genus Puma; species Puma concolor. Next base: position 199,096,070 of record NC_141667.1, read on the forward strand.
GAAAAAGTTAACTGAAATAATTTTGAAGACAGAAAGGAAAGAAAATTTATCTCTTGTGTTCCAGGTTCTTGGTATAAGTAAAATAGAAATCGCTTCTCTTGAGATTTTATGGCAACTGGCTAAGTATGGGAATTGAATTTGCACAGTTTGTCTGGTTCAAAAAATATGAAAGAAAAAATAATTTAAACCAGACTAGATTGTATTTCCTCCAGGTCTCAGGCAGAGAAATAAAGAAAAAAAAAGACATCTTCTGTAAGAAATCAAACTTAAAACCAAACCTCGTAGAAATGCCATAGAGATATAAAAAAAAATAAAAAAAACAATTAAAAATCATAAAATATTATAAGAACAAGTCTCCATAAATTATCTGCATTAGGGAAAAGTAATTTAAAAACTAGATATATAAATATTGTGTGTTAGAATTATTGCATATTATGTTAGCCTGAATACTGGCCTCCAAATATGTTGACATCTGATCCCTGTAACCTGTGGATATGTTACTTTACATAGTGAAAGGGCCTTAAGATGTGATTAAGTTGAAAATTTTAAGATGAAGACATTATGCTGGATTATCCTATAATCACAAAGGTTTTATAAGGAGTAGACTTACAGACAGAGGAAGCAATGTGATAATAGAAGCAGAGACTGAAGTGATAAAGCTATAAGCCAAAGAATCACAGAATACCAGCAGCATTTAGAAGCTAGAAGCTGCAAAGAACAGATTTTCCTCTAAAGCCACAGAAAGAACCAGACCTGCCAACATCTTGAATTTAGCCCCTTAAGATTTATTTAAGAATTTTAACCTCCACAACTATAAGAGAATAAAAATGTATTGCTTTAGGGGCGCCTGGGTGGCGCAGTCGGTTAAGCGTCCGACTTCAGCCAGGTCACGATCTTGCGGTCCGTGAGTTCGAGCCCCGCGTCGGGCTCTGGGCTGATGGCTCAGAGCCTGGAACCTGTTTCCGATTCTGTGTCTCCCTCTCTCTCTGCCCCTCCCCCGTTCGTGCTCTGTCTCTTTCTGTCCCAAAAATAAATAAACGTTGAAAAAAAAATTAAAAAAAAAAAAAGTATTGCTTTAATTTACTTCACTATTGTAGTAATTATCTCAAATTATTGTGATAATTGTTACGGTAGTAATAGGAAATTAATACACATATATGTGAAATAAGAACACTTAAGAACTTAAGTTATTAGAATATAAATTGAAAATTTCCTGAGGAGAGTATACTATAAATATGTATATGGGGATTTTTGTGGAGGAAAGCCCACTAAAAACCAACTAGTAAAGACTTTCAAAACCATAACTCAGAATAAAAATTCTACATGAGTTAAACAACAGAAAAAACACAGCCAAAGAAAGAATTAGTTGGATGGATGAACCATCTGAAGAAAACACAGAACATTCAACATAAGAAGTCAGAAATATAAAATAATATAAAATACAAAAAAGTTTAAGTGCTACTAGAGAATAGGATGAGAGAAGGTAATACATATTTAAATGTAAAATAGTAAGAGAAAGAAAATATTGGAAGAAATTTTATATGTGAAATTTCTAGAATTGATGAAAGTCACTATCTCACTTAAGAAATGATCAGTTATGGGACACCTGGATGGCTCAATTGGTTAAATGTCTGACGCTTGATCTTGGCTTAGGTCATGATCTCACTGTTGGTGAGATCAAGCCTTGCATCAAGCTCTGCACTGACAGTGTGGAGCCTGCTTGGGATTCTCTCTCTCCCACTACCCCCACTCTTAAAATAAATAAATAAACTTCAAAAAAAAAAAAGAAATTATCAGTTATAAATCACTAAAAACAAATACAAGACATTAAAAAACAGCCAGGGAAGGGCGCCTGGGTAGCTCAGTCGGTTTAATGTCTGACTTCAACTCATGTCATGATCTTGCAGTTTGTGACTTCGAGCCCTGCATCGGTCTCTGTGCTGACAATACAGAGCCTGGAGCCTGCTTCAGACTCTGTCTCCCTCCCTGTCTCTGCACCCCTCTGCTATTTGTGTTCTCTCTCTCAAAACTAAATAAATAAACTTAAAAAAAAAAAACAGCCAGGTATTATTTAAGGCAGATATATGCCTGAAATCTGTCAAAACATGATATGTCAAAGATATTATAATATAGAGAGGGTCAGTGTTTAGTCATACAGAACCAAAAGTCTGTTTTTAACAGCAAAACAGTAGAGAACAGAGCATCAAAGTATAAGTTCAAACATAACTTTTATAATATATGAATTACATTATATTATATAATATATACATACATATATTATGTATGTATATAATGTTATATATAATACATCTGTATGTATATAAAATATATTTATATATATATTATACATATTATATATTATGTATATAATACCTAACATAATGTACATTAATTACATTATATTATATAATGTGACAGTCAAAAGGATGAGACAAAGTACTTGGATCCTTTAATTTTTTTCCTTATTTAAATGTGAATGGAATGGGATTTGTTTTTTTACAGGAGAAGCCAGAATAATATGACAAAATATCAAGGACAATGTCATTTATGACCATCCATACCCATTACCCCAAATTAAAGCTTCTTCCTTTTTCAAATCTTTTTTCATAGCACCAGAAAATGTTAAGAATATTTTCTGGGGGTGACTTGGGGCTCAGTTAGGTAAGCATCTGACTCTTGATTTCAGCTCAGGTCATGATCTCACAGTTTGTGACTTCAAGCCCCACATCAGGTTGTGCACTGACAGTGCAGAGCCTACTTGGGATTCTTTGTCTCCCTCTCTCTCTGCCCCACCTTCTCTTCTCTTTCTCTCTCTGCCTCTCTCTGTTTCTCTCTCTCTCTCTCTTTCTGTAGAAAATAAACATTCTTTTTTAAAAAATGAATAGATAAACATCTTTTTAAAAAAGAATATTCTCTGGCAATCCCTATCAAAATAACACCAGCATTCTTCCCAGAGCTAGAACAAACAATCCTAAAGTTTGTATGGAACCAGAAAAGACCCCGAATAGCCAAAGAAATCTTGAAAAAGAAAACCAAAGCAGGAGGCATCACAATCCTGGACTTTAAGATGTATTACAAAGCTGTAATCATCAAGACAGTATGGTACTGGCACAAGAACAGACACTCAGATCAATAGAACAGAATAGAGAACCCAGAAATAGACCCACAAACGTATGGCCAACTAATCTTTGGAAAAGCAGGAAAGAATATCCAATGGAATAAAGATAGTATTTTCAGCAAATGGTGCTGGGAAAACTGTACAGCGACATGCAGAATGAACCTGGACCACTTTCTTATACCATACACAAAAATAAACTCAAAATGGATGAAAGACCTAAATGTAAGACAGGAAGCTATCAAAATCCTCAAGGAGAAAGCAGGCAAAAACCTCTTTGATGTCGGCTGCAGCAACTTCTTACTCAACACATCTCCAGAGGCAAGGGAAGCAAAAGCAAAAATGAACTATTGGGACCTCATCAAAATAAAAACTTTTGCACAGGGAAGGAAACAATCAGCAAAACTAAAAGGCAACAGACAGAATGGGAGGAAGCATTTGCAAACAACATATCAGATAAAGGGTTAGTATCCAAATCTATAAAGAACTTATCAAACTCAACACCCAAAAACCCAAATAATACAGTGAAGAAATAGGCAAAAGAAATGAATAGCTGCTTCTTCAAAGAAGACATCCAGATGGCCAACCAACACATGAAAAGATGGTCAACGTCACTCATCATCAGGGAAATGCAAATCAAAAACACAATGAGATACCACCTCACACCTGTCAGAATGGCTAATGTTAACATCTCAGCCAATAACAGATGTTTGTGAGGATGCGGAGAAAGAGGATCTCTTTTGCATTGTTGGTGGCAATGCAAGCTGGTGCAGCCACTCTGCAAAACACTATGGAGTTTCCTCAAAAAATTTAAAATAGAACTACCCTACAACCCAGGAATTGCACTACTAGGTATCTATCCAAGGGATACAGGTGTGCTGTTTTGAAGGGGCACATGCACTCCAGTGTTTATAGCAGTGTTGTGGACAATAGCCAAGGTATGGAAAGAGCTCAAATGTCCATCGACGGATGAATGGATAAAGATGATGTGGTATATATATATACAATGGAGTATTACTCAGCAATCAAAAAGAATGAAATCTTGCCATTTGCAGCTACGTGGATGGAACTAGAGAGTATTAAGCTAAGTGAAATTAGTCAGAGAAAGACAAATGTCATATGACTTCACTCATATGAGGACATTAAGATAAAAACAGATGAACATAAGTGAAGGGAAGCAAAAATAATGTAAAAACAGTGAGGGAGAGAAAACATAAGAGACTCTTAACTATAGAGAACAAACAGAGGGTTGCTGGAGGGGTTGTGGGAAGGGGGATAGGCTAATGGGTAAGGGGCATTAAGGAATCTACTCCTGAAATCATTGTTGTACTATATACTAACTAACTTGGATGTAAATTAAAAAATAAATTATTAAAAAAACTAATATTTTCTGTATTTTTGCTCCTATACATTTCTTATCATTCAATTCTGCCTTACAAAATACTCATATCTTCTACTCAAATCCAGTAATCTTTCTAAATCTAACTTGCCATGTTGTCCATGATTATCTGAAAACTCATGAGCATATCTGTTATAGACTAGCCTTGGGGAAAACAAAAGTAAAAACAAAAATAATACAACAAAACAAAATATCATGCATAATTCTCTTACATTAGTTTATGAGTAATTTATTTCTCACAAGAGACAGATGTAATGTAGAGGTTGTACCTATTGGCCATTGACTTACTGAAGCAGTATTAAGACCTATATGCCCTTAAGAGAAACAAATTCCCTTTATTCAATGAGTGATGAACACAGGTGATATATTTAGATACCTTAGGAAAAAAGTTTTCCTTAATAAATTTGCTTATTTCTTTGAATAAAAAAATCTATGTCTCAGATGTAGCAAAATTATATGATTGGATATAACAACAAGCCCTTAAATTCTGTCCTGAATAAAGCATTAAGAGTACATAAAATATGTTATAATCTAAAATAAATTTACATTTATACATGTAAATCTATCCTTTCGCCACAGTGCAGAACACCAAAGAAAGGGCAAATGCCTTTTTGAACCATGAGTAGTTTACCTTCATGCAGAGGACTAGATGGAGGATTATACTAGTAAGACCTCTCTATGCATGTAGCAAGTGAAACCTTCCTGTCTTTAATTTCCAGTTTTGTTTTGTTTTTTTTTTTTTTTTGTTTTTTTTTTTTTTTTTTTTTTTTTGGTAATCAGAAGTCTTGATGTACAACCTTGCCTGAAAAGTAAAGTATATATCCTTAATTTAAACAGCTCCTATGTCACTATCTCCTGCTTAAAAATACTGTATCCTAGTATCCCATACATGTATTATCTTGTACTGTGGTACAATTCATGGGTGAGAATGGCACATCTTATGCTTAAAATATTTCCCAATTTTCTGAAATTTTAGTATTCCAAATTTTAAAGAAATCTCCTTTGAAATAAAGAACTGTGTATTACAACAAGTCTCTGCAGTTAAAAGTTGCTGTCAAAGAAGCATTAATTAAATTTTGCATTAATTTGGTGGGGAATCATATCCACCTTGTGAATACTGGCTTATGCCTTTTTTTTTTTCATTTCACCTGATTCCAGAGCAGTTTACGATATTAGCAATTGCTTGATCGATCTATATATGCTACCTAATAACACTAGACATTTAATTTAACATGAGGACTGTGAATCTAACTGCAGAAATTAATTGTTCTAATTGCTGAGATTCCTCCCTTCTTCTGCAAACACTTTTTCTTTTCTCTGCCTCTCTATACCTCACGTAATGTCCCAGTATAAGCAGGCATAATTTCATTCCACTGCCTAAAAAATGGGCCCATAATTAAAATTATAAATAAAAACTATAATTAAAAATACAAATATCTTTGAGATGATTAGGGTCATAGCACAGACAGGTAAATGAAGAAGTTATATGAGAGATTTCCCATTATTTTTCATCTGACGCTAGTTGGAAGGAGTTGTTTCCATGTGGGTTTGCTGTGAAGATGTCTGTGGTGGTTGCTGGTACCCATGTCTCCACTCACAAGGAAAAGCCTAATCAGCTTTAGGAAAAACAAAGCCAAAAAAGATAGATAAAGGCAAAGGAGGAGAGTGCTAAATTCTAAACTCTGGATTCAAGTTACTGGGATTCCTAGGGCTCCCAAGTTGTTGGCATTCCCAAAGGTGGACTTACAAACTCCTCCTTTGATTCTTTGAGCTAACTCAGTATTTCTTAACAGTTTTTTAAGCCAGCTTAATTTAGACTTACTTTATTGGAAAACTAGTTAAACTTCTGACTAATAAACATGGGCAGGTCTTACAACTGATTTCCTCTGCATTTTTTATATTTATATTTTACACCATATAAGCATTTAAATGTCATAATTAGCTCTCCCTTTTTATTTTTTATTTTTTTTATTATTTTTTTTTTAATTTTTTTTCAACGTTTTTTTAATTTTATTTTTGGGACAGAGAGAGACAGAGCATGAACGGGGGAGGGGCAGAGAGAGAGGGAGACACAGAATCGGAAACAGGCTCCAGGCTCTGAGCCATCAGCCCAGAGCCTAACGCGGGGCTCGAACTCCCGGACCGCGAGATCGTGACCTGGCTGAAGTCGGACGCTTAACCGACTGCGCCACCCAGGCGCCCCAGCTCTCCCTTTTTAAATAAAGGTGTTTCACCCACATATACATAGAATTTGACAGTAAAGAAAATATTTTCCAGAGAAATAAAAGTATCTACTTTTGATTAAGCTTCATTCTAAGGGCAAGGTGGTAAGTGAAATGTATTTTACTTTATTTTAATCTTTAGAGCAACCCAATGATGGTATTATTATCACTAAGAAAACATGGGCTCAAAGAAGCTAAGGGAATTGCCCAAATTCAGTCTTTGACTGCCTGCCTTGCACCAGAGCTGTGTACTTAAACTACTGTAATCACTCATTTTCTGGGTTCTCCTTTATGAAAAAAGAAAACCTTTAATGAACCAGTGCATCAGCTTTCTCAATACCTTCAACAAGGTGCATTAAAAATTATGGCAGCTGACATAAGGCCAATGATGTTACTCAGTGAGACAGGTCTTTATATCAAACTTGGGAATAAAAAATCATAAGGTAAACTATAATGCATGTATAACATTTATTTATTTAGAAAATGAGTAATTTATTATGTCAGTATTGTCACAGTGATAGGAAAGTTTAAGCAGATGAATGAAATAATAATAGAGCTTGCTATTTCTCTTTATTCCCTTTCTCTTCTCTCTCTCATTCTCTATCCCTCTATATTTCTTTTCTCTCTCCCTCCATCTATTTCACCTGGCTTCTTCCGTTGTTATAATCTAATACATACAAAGTATACATACCTAACAACTTCCTGGTTTACATTTTATAGCATCAGCCAAAAAGAAAAAGGGTTTACTTTAAATAGGCATATTAAACTGAAAGCAATTGTAATGTATTGAGGCAAATACAAATTATGCATGAGTAACAGGAAGGTAAAATACATGACCTAATATAATTATGTATATCATATATGATATATACATCACATGAATCATCGTGGTGTAATCTAAGCTGTGCTGTCCTATAAAATTTACTGCAATGATGGAAATGCTCTATTTCTTCTCTGTCCAATTAGATAGCTACTGACCATGTGTGGCTTTGAGTACTTGCAATATGGGGAGTGAGACTGTGGGGCTTAATTTTTAATTTTGTAGCAACATGTGGCTAATGCTTAGTATGTTGAACTGTGCAGATAAAGAGGAAATAAATTTGGAGGGAATTGATTCATAAATATCAAGAGAAATATTGGCTTTTGTGGTAAAATTTTAAATAATTATTCTGTCCTATTGAATGAATATGCTAGTTTAAAAGGCATTTCTGAGTTGACAAACTGAAAATGTTAAATAGAAAACCACTTAGAAAATAAGTGTATGCCATAGATTCTAATATAACTGTGCTAATTTTTAAGACTACAGATATTTCAGAATCTTTTACTATGCAATAATTTTGCATCTCTCTCTTTTTTTATTTGGAGGGGACCTGAATTGTTAAGTAAATAGAAAAAGTAAATATGTAAGTAGATACTGAAAATTATTTAATATCCACTAGATATTTTAAAAATATTTTGAAATAAATGGGTCACTTCTCAGGGTGAAGGTATTAAATCTTCCTGTTTAGCATTATCCTATTTTATGCTTGATGAAAGTTATTTTGTAATGATAGGCTTCTGCTCTACATTTAGTATTAATTTCCTAAGAAAAGGAAAAAAGTACTCAGAGAGAAACTATATACAATCATATGAAAAGAAATCTCAAAAAAGGGTCATCTGAAATGCTCGACACTGTACAGGACAAATGCAGATATGAAACGAATGTTCAAGTTCTTAACTGTTCACAGCTTTCATTTTCTGATTTAAAAGTCTTTGCCCTGAAATCACTATTTGAATCACAAAGAAATGTTCCCTAACTGCATTACAGATTCGGAAAACGCTCCTTTAATGTTGGCTGAAGCTAAAGACAGGAATCACTAATTGAGCCATGTTTTGTATTTATGTGTCAACTATGTTTGGAAATTGAACTGGGACTATCAAGTAATTTCACTGAGGCCATTGGAAAAGCTATTGGATATTAAAATGTTTAGTCACCAGTGGTTTGGTTTGAATTTAATGCATCTGTGAGCTAGAAGTTAACATCTTTGTATCCTACTACTAATCTCCTGAGAAACCAGATTTATTTATTTCCCCATTTTAGTTTCAAAGGGGTCATTTATTCTTGATTAAAGACAAACATTGATCCTTAAATAAAAAAAAAAAGTTCTCTAATGTCTGGTACTTGGTTTCCCACTGTGACTTTTAAATGTGAAAATATAGTTTAGTCAAGCAGAAAACCTCTTTACAGAACCAATTCCGCCCTCAGTATCAATCTCAACATGTTGGCCTTTTTTGAGAAAGCACTCCACTTTCCATAGCAATGAAATTGTTCTTGCTATCATAGAGATCCTGATATTTCCTTCCTTTTATTTCTTAGTCTTTACAGGGTTCACAAGTTGTTGAATTCTTTTTCTTTTCCTTACAGTTAAGATGCCCCGTCACCAATGTTACTGCTTTCCTTTTCTGCACTAAGAAAGAATATGTTGCTGATGTCAGTAATCACAGCATTTGAAAAGTAGTTTAAAGAGTAATGCTGTGCTATGCCTTGTCACCAGCCTGCTACATAAGGAGTTAGCCTCTGCAAGTTCCCAGGTCTTATTAAGGAAAGTGTGTAGAAAGGCAGAGCTAACCCTGCTATGTATACTCCCGCTCTATTTTATCATAAGGATTTTACATTACTGCAGAACATGGCGGCAGAGTTATAAATAAACCAACAGTCTGTGACTCATGCTAAAGGACAATAAAGCATCTGCACCAGACACAAAGTCACCTTCTTGTTCTATTAAGTTATCATTCCAATTTTCAATTCAGGTTTTCTGGGGCTCTTATACAAGATTTTCCCCCCTCTTGCTCACACATTTCCTTTTATCTTTATCTTCCTTTCTCAAAATTTCTGTCAAAATTGCTGAATAGTAGAACTTATTTTATCATGCTGCATTTCAGAGGTACATCTTTGGTTTTCATCACTGTCCTCTGTCATCCATGTATTAATTCCTCTGCTAATTCAGTCCACAAATAAGTTTTGGTAACCTGCTATATACCATGTTCTGAGGTAGGTAACAAAAATATTATGCATGAGCAACATCTTCGGAAAAAGAAATATCCTTATAATGTACCTGTGAAAAAGTGATCACCTATAGTATAAACTACTATCCACCCAATAGATTGGAATATGCAAACTATCTGAGTAGTTACTAAATTTAGAATGATCTGTGAGGCTTTTAACAACCAGGTTCTTCAAGCCTCATTTCAGACCTACTGAATTAAACTCCCTGTGGTGGGTGTTGGCATATATGCTGTGAATAATGAATCCAAGGGATTCTAAGAATGCCATTTGAAAACCACAGCTCCAAGGTTTTATAGAACTTGTATTTTTGTTATGGTGAGTACAGCAAACATACATGATAAAACACGATCTAGGGAACAAACACTAACATTGAATTATAGAAATTACCTTGTAATCATGTAATCCATGATTCCAGATGTTGTATTGGCATCATATGCTATGGTGCTTCCAGAAAGAGAATTGTATTTAAGTATATTTAAGGAAAGAAATCTGGTATAGAATGGCCCTCTCCACCCCAGATTCATATGTGGAAGCCCTAACCCCCAATGGGGCTGTATTTGGAGATAAGGACATGAGGGGGTACTTAAGGTTAAATAAAATAATAAAGGTACAGCCCAAATATGATAGGACTGGTATCCTTATGGGAAGAGGATGAGATACCACCAAAGATACCTCTCTCTGTTTCCATGCAAGCAAAGAGGAGAGGCTATATGAGGACACAGTAAGAAAGCAGTCACCTGCAAGACAGGAAAAGTTTCACTAGAAACCAACCCTGCTGGCACCTTGATCTTGGACTTAAAATCTCCAAAATTGTAAGAAAGTAATTTGTTTAAGCCACCCGGTCTGTGGTATTGTATGGCAGCCCAAGTAGATTAATGTCTTAAAGCTACTTCTCCTGTCCTGTGTTTAGAGGGGACAGGAAGAAACTACATCTGAGTGAATTATAAGTCATTCATATCGAACATAGTAGGGCCAGTACTGCAATAGTTGACAGGAAAAAAAAAGCTCAGAGAGACATGGCATATATCGAATGACAAGTCCTAGCATATAACAGATTCCTGTTATAGGTCCATCATGTCAGTAATGAACTATCAAAGCTGATCATACCAATATTAATTAACTCAAAAACATTAGTATCAGGGGCAGCTGAGTGGCTCAGCTGGTTGAGCATCAAACTTAAGCTTAGGTCATTATCTAGCGGTTTGTGAGAGTGAGCCCCACATTGGGCTCCCTGCTGTCGGCCTATCAGTGCTGAGCCCACATCAGATCTTCTGTCCCCCTCTCTCTCTGCCCCTCCCTCACTTGTGCTCTCTCAAAAATAAATTAACATAAAAAAATAAATTAGTATCAGTTTCTGTCTTAATTCCTGGAAAATTCCTTGTGGTTCTTTGAGAGTCGCTACTAATACATAATATTGTGGTCATGATATTCAACAAGGGGAAAACATATGGCTGCAAAGTGCATAGCACTACAATTAGACAGATGATCAATTCACAGCAATTAGTAGATTGGTCATTCACCTTCAAATAAGGAAATGAAACTTAAAAGAAATATCAATACCCAGAGGGCAGCACAATTTATTGTGCAATATTTTATGAGCCTTTTATTTCTCATATAGTTAAGTTTATTATTATTTTGTGACAGAATAAGATAGATTAGAGAAATAGCCTGCCTTATATCATGGCAGAGGAGAGAAAATAGTTAATTATTATTTATAGAACACCTATAATGTATTATGCAATATACTAAATAGTTTATATTCCAGAGAATCAGTATAATCTTAAAAGTTAACATAGGCCATTACTGCAGATAATAACCCAAGAGAGGCTTAAAACTATTAGTAATATTTTACAGCAAAAAAAAGAGAGAGAGAGAGAGAAAGCAACTTGGAAACTTGGGAATTCTGAGCCTGTTACAATACTAGGAATGTGTTTATTGACCATACAAATTTATTTTACTAAAATTCTATGCATGTATTTGGTTACAGAGAGAAAAAGGAGTCATTTCCAGCAGCATACTGTAGTTGCTGTCCTTAAAGAAAAACAATAGTCTCGCTATAAAATACACAGAAATGGTAGATGACACATAGCTAACATTCTGAAGCAAAAATAAGTTTGCCTGTTTTGTTCAATGCTATTGAACAAAGGAGTTGAAAACTTATGTCTACATGAAAAGCCACACATGGATATTTATAGCAGCTTTATTCATAATTGCATAACTTGGAAGTAGCTAAGATGTCCTTCAGTAAGTGAGTGGATAAATAAGCTGTGGCACATTCAGACAATGAAATGTCATTTAATGTTAAAAAGAAATGAGCTAGCTATCAAGCCATAAAAGACATGAAGGAAACTTAAATGCATATTAGCAAGTGAAAGAGGCCAGTTTGAAAAGGCACATATACTGTATGATTTCAACCATATGACATCCCAGAAAAGGAAAGCTATGGAGACAGTAAAAAGATCATTGGTTTCCAGGAGTTAGGGGAGAAGGAGGGATGAACAGAGCAAATAGGATTTAGGCGGAACAAAGGATTTATTCTGTATAACACTGTTACTGGTGAATACATGTCATTGTGCCTGTGTCCAAGCCCACTGAAGGTACAACAAAAGTGAACCCTAATGTAAACTATGGACTTTTGGTGTTAATGGTGTGTCAATTGTAACGGAAATACCACACTAGAGATGAATGTTGATAATCGAGGCAGCTATCATATGTGAGGGCAGGGTGTGTATCAATAATCTGTGTACCTTCCACTCAATTTTGCTATGAACCTAAAATTGTTCTAAAAGATAAAGTTTATTAAAAATATCCCCCAAAATGATAAGTACTCTAAAATGTCAATTATATTTATTCAAATAACATGCTACATATGTATAAACATGCAGATAAAAATGGGAACAGTAGCCACCTCTAAGGAGAGAAGGATATAAATATGCTTCTACTATAACTGTGAAGATGAAATTTTGTAAGCTGGGTGCTGGTTTCATGTGTGTTTTTTACATCATTGGCTATATGTTTTGGATGCCTGAAATATACACAAACACAATAATGAGAAACATAGAAAATACTGAGGATTACATATGTGGAAATAGAAAGTTGTAAATGAAATACCCATAATAGGCACCTGGTGGCTCCTCGGTTAAGTGATAGACTGTTGGGTTTTGCTGAGGTCATCATGATTTCGCTGTTTGTGAGTTCAAACTTCCTATCAGGCTATGCGCTGATGGTGCAGAGCCTTCTTAGGATTTTCTTTCTCCCTCTGTCTCTACCCCTCTTCTCAGCTTGTGTTCTCTTGTTCTCGCTCTCAAAATAAATAAACTTAAAAAGAAATGAAATGAAATACCCATAAGAAACAACTTCCATCATCAATAAATATTATTACCCAAAGTCCATTCTATGGTTAATCATAGCCAGGGTTCCTTCATTCTCTTTCTTCTTATTCTGCTTACCTGGCTTGCCTGATCACAGTCTCCTTCTACAGTTCCCTATATACTACTCCTTCCGTCATTATACCAGGTTGTTTACCTTTGTTGCTGTCCCTTCTTCAAATGCTGTGCACCCAAATCTACCATAGCGTTAGGCAAACAGATAATACTCTAAATAGCAGTCCTTGTTTTTACCCATACACGTACATACACACACTCCCACACATGCACACACAAACACATTGTTTACAAAAATAATATATGCATATGTACGTATTTTGTTTACATATACAAGAAAATGGATCTTTTGCAAAGCACAAAAACATTCTATATTATTCTTTTTTTCCCCCGTATCTAGAAAATAGCTCACTATGTGACAAGGCCTACCAAATAAGTGGTCCCCTGACATGACTGGCATGGCCCGATAGACCAGTGCCTCGACAGGCTGGCTGCTTGAAAGGCCTGTTACTCACATCCACACACATAGTACATTACTTCAATCTTTATATATATATATATATATATATATATATATATATATATATAAAGAAATTAGTTCAAGAAGAGAGAAAACATTATAAGTCAAGGTAAAAATAAGAAAGAAGCTGGGGGCAGAAATGCTGCTCAGATAAACCTTGTCAGTTACCATAGAAAGCAGTCTTCTTTAAATTTTATTCAAAAGAGTACTAAAATAATTTATTTTTGAAGCTTAAAATAAAAAAGATTTACATAATATGCCTAAGCTGTGAATAAGAGAGAGATGCAGTTCATATACAAGCAGGCTGTCATAATTATGTTTGCTTTTAGAATGCATGTTCCTACAAAACAATAATCATGCAGACGTTTGTGCCATTGGCTGTTTTCCTGATTCTTCTAATTCCACCCCTATCTCTGATCGCCACAGACTAAGTGAAGACCACCAACAGCTCTCATTTTTTGGTGGTGTCTTGCTTTGTGGCACTCAGAAATTGCTTTCGGTGTTTTGTTGTTGTTGTTGTTTGTTTTCATTTTTGTTTTTTCTCTCAACCTCAACCCAAAAGTACCTGGTGTGGGGTTAGGTAAATTGTTGATACAAAATAGATTCTAGTTTAATTAAGAGGCATTTGCTAAGCCTTCTGTTGGCTTCCTTTGCCCAGAGGCTGTCTACTCAAGAACACCCTCTCTTAGGGTTAAATACCTACAAATTATGTTAAGTAGTAAACACTGAGCACACTAAACTACTGAACATTATTAGGTCTCTTCGAACTTTCGCTAGGAAGTTAGCTTAATTTAATTGAGAATTTGAATAGTTTTTATGGATCTCTTTCAACGTTTTCCCACCATTCTTTATTTTTTGGCTTTGCTTTCAGTTGTAGTTATTTCAAGAGATTAATAATCAGATTTTATCCACAGAATATACTTTTCCCTGTATATTTTTTTACAAGCATGTAAAAAAAAAGTATGAACTGCCAGCTGAATTTTAAGGTATTTTGAAGAAATAAACACTGAATATTCTTATCCAACAGGGATATTTTGCTAATATATGAAGAAAAAAAGTTTGGCTGCAGCACCCAGGAAGATATTTTTGGATGATTTGAGAACACTGAGGAAAGTGAATAGCAAATGCACAAATTGACTTTTGGCTGATGTACTTATATTTTCTAAATATGACTCTTCCTGCTCTTTGGAAAATGCCATTTTATGAACTGAATTTGAACTCAAAAGGTTAGCTCATTAAAGGTTAGATCACTACCCAAAAGAGTTTAAGAAAATAAAAACCTCTGCGTTGTATATATCATAACTCTTAGTAAAAGGGAAAATAGTTCAATTTAAGGAGAGGTTTCAATATCCCATGTCCTTTTACCTACTGCTTTGTTTAATAGATTCTCTTGTATGTGTGTCTATGAACTAACTTGAGGCATATTCAGAATTATATTTAAATCACTTCATATATTTTTCTAATTGCAGCAACTACATGTACTACTCTGATAAGGCCAAAGAATATATAACTAATGTCATTATAACTTTTTCTCTAACCACTGTTTTGAGAGACAACATTACAAGTATAGTCTTTTCATAACCTCAGAGAAAGAGACACGTTACACTTCTGAGAACTCAGAACATAAGATTTGGCCTAAAAGAAACGGATGGTAACAAACCACTTTACGCTGGGATTATGTATTTATTGGTCTCTTTAACTTCAAATGAGGTCAGAGGTATATATTTCTGTGCACTGTACCCAAGTGTACATGGATTGTGGATTATATTTGTCATTTTCAAATATTACGATATGAAAATCTTTCTAAATGTTGTCCCCTTACATTTTGCCAAGTCAAATATGGTACACCAGCTCTATGGTTCTGCCGTGACATAGAGCAGTCACTCAGTAACATAATAAGAGGCAATATCTATTTCAATAAAAATGAAATTCTTAGTCACAAGGGGTAAATCTTACAAAAATATATTAAAAATATAGGAATGGGTAAACTAAATACAAGTTGAAATATAAAACTGAGAACTGCTTCATTGTCTTCAACATGTTCCTTAGGATCTCTTGGCTTCTATATTCTTCTTTATGTCTCCTTTCCATATATTCTTCACAACATCCTATTTTTGTCTTGTCTGCTTTTTTTTGTCGTCTTCTTTTTTTTTCTTTTCAGTTCATGTAAGTAACTTTTGGGAGTAGCATATCTTTTCTTTTTAATATCTTCTTGTAACAGTAGATTTTAAAGTCCCACTTCTTACAAGAGACTTCCTAGACTGAAAGAAGTTGGGCCTTGTTTATTTACTTTTTCCTAATTATTCAGCTGCATGACAACCAATAAGGTATTATAGCTAATTTTTAATTATTATAATTAATTAGAAATAATTTTAATTATTTCAAGTTGTTGATGGTACTCAGCTCGTTATAAATTTTTTTTTGTTTTTATGTTGTCCTAACAGGGTATTAACATCCCTTTAATTTGGGAGTCTCAGTCTTAAATGCTTTGAGAGGCCAAGCAGATCAATCCATACATATATATGGAAGCTCGTGTAATACAGAGTGGTGCAAAACCTGGAGAATTAGAACTTGATGTTCTTTATAAAATTTTTCAAATTCAAATACCTAGAAAACATTATACTAGTCAAATCAAACATAAGGGACTGTTACCAGTTATATACCCCTACTATAAAGTAATTTATAGAGGAGCAAATAGACTCATATGCAATTAAACATAGACACAAACAAACACTAGTTTGCTTACCTCAAAAAACTAAAACTTCAGTTGAAAATTATCTTTTTATGTTATGGTGAAGATCTTTAATCAATGTTAAAATTAAAACAAAGTCTCCCATATGATTACATATAGTTCAAACCAAAAAATATTTGAATATTAAGTTATAGACTCTGGTTTTATTTGCATGATAGAAGAAATGGCAAAAAAAAGAATTATCTATTGGAATAGATTAAGTAAGGGGAAACATTTAAGTTAAAAAAAAGTATTTTTTCACAAAATGGGTACTACCTACAAAAGAATATTATTGATGCTGAACAGTAGCAAAAGGCTAGGAAAAAAGAAAGAATCCTGACTAACGCAGCAGTTACAATCAAAGATAGAGTATCTTTTTTGCCCAAGATTAGGTGCTACAGTTAAAAACCTAAAGTGGCATCTTTTGCATGTGTATGTCATCTTACATTGAGTCGTTTGTCATTTAGGCAACATTTGCACAACTGAGAAGATACTATCAACAGTAGTGTCTGCCAATAAGAAGGAAAGGTAGAGGAAAAAAATAAACCAAAACAGCGGTATGATTTCCTCAATATCATAATCTAGAGGATGGCTTCTCAAGAGGAGAGTGGAGGAGTGTCAGAAGCACATTGGGGTCTTTCTCAAATTATAGGAGCAGAGGCAATATTCAGCCAGGAAGCATCTGTGGATTTGCTGGCAGAGATAAAGGAAGCTCATAGATTCTATTTAGCACTGATACATTGAACACCATCCCTGTCTGAATAAACCTACACTGATTACATATACCCACACATAAGCTCATGGTTATGCTTGTATGTGCTCTTATGTCTTCACACATGCATGTTGCTCATACATCCTCACGCATGCACACTCCACTCACATTTATTCACATGGTCTTTCACATGCACACCTGTGTGTTCAATCACACTCCACTCCAATGTTAGTAGAGAAACACCAATCAAAATCCTATAGAAATTAAAAATACTTCTTCAAAATTTCCCTTTGAAGAAAAAAAATAAACATCTTTAATTGCCAGCAGATGGATTATAGACTTAATATTAACATGTTGAGAGGTTTTCAATTACTGCAATATTTACTAGCATTTTTTCAGTCTCTATTGAGCCACTTCCTTTTATTTGAAATGCAATTCCATTTTCCAAATTTGTCTAACTTCAACTTATTTTAGGAACACAATTATCCATCAAAATTAGGTAGCTTTACAATGATGCTTGTACAAAATACAATGTTTGCATATTGAATTTTCCATCAAGGGGGGAGGAGTTGAGATGCTGGAGCAGCATGGAGACCCTGGGCTTGTCTGGTCCTTGAGATGCAGTCAGATCAGCACCAAACCATTTTGAACACCTAGAAAATTGATCTGAAGATTAACACAACAATCTGCATAACTTGAACCACAGAACTTGGCAGGTATGCAGTTCCGAGAAGTCAACTGGGGGAAAGAAAACCCGTGGAGAGTAGGGAGCAGTTTTTGTGGAGAGATGACAGAGAAAGAAAAGGGGGAGAGTGCAGCACACCAGGATTGTGCAAGAAAAGCACTCCCCTTGAAGTAGCTGGAGAGAATGGGAGAGAAAGAGTGAAAACACTCACAGGAAACCAAACAAGAAATCTGTTCCTCAAAACCACTGATGGGAAGAAAGGAGAAGGTTTTAATACCACCAGGATTCTATAAATAGTGAAGCACAGAATCTGAAGTTTAGAATCTCAGTGCCAGGTGGTGCTCTGGTGAGGAAGCAAGGATAATCCCCAGGAGAAGGCAGCAGGGTCTGAGTGGTCCACATGCCACATGGGGAGAAAGAGTTACCCTGCTTGGAGTGCATTTGGTAGAGACCATATGGCCTCCCCACAGGCAAAGGTCCCAGTGGACCCTGGAGAGCAGCCATGTTTGCTGATATTGGGACAAAGACACCAGAGTGCAGTGAAACCTGGCACCAGCTGTATATTGTAGTTTGCCATAATCTCTGAACTTCTGCCATTGAACAATCAGATAAACATTTTCTGGGGTAAGCTTTCACCTGGCCATTGTTCACACAACCCCATCTGAGATAAAACTCTGGAGTGAGGTGCTGCCTGGCAGGGGGGACAGGTTGGACACATAAAGGGTAGAGGCAGGGTAGAAGCCCAAGACAAAGGAGGGGATCTTGATCTCTGGTCAGTGAGAGATGAAATTCCTGTGTCAGAGACTAGAGAGCTGGGTAAAGCCATTTCCACTTCTACCATGTGCACACATGCATGTGCACTCACACGCACACTGCGTTCATCCATCCCAGTAAACTAAGCAGCGCCACCTAGTGTATAAAGGAGCCATTACACCAAGTCCTGCCCAACTGTGCCCTCCAGGCGCATCCCCTAGAAGAACAGCACAAGTCACTCTACCTACTTACTGTACAGATTATAGAAGGCTTCATAGTTTCAGTTCTAGGGGAAACTGGATATAACTTTATTTGGGTTTTATTCTGTTTGCTGTTTCATTTATTTGTTCGTTTCCTTTGCTTCCATTTTTGTTTAAATTGTTTCTTTCGTTTTTTTTTTCTTTTTTTTTCCTTTTTTCCCCCCTTTCTTCCTCATTCTTGGATATAGGAAGAGAAATATTTATTTTTTTACTTTATTTTTTATTTTTTAAATTTTTATTCTATTTCATATTCTTTATTTCATTTTATTCTACTTTATTATTTAATTTTTTTCTTAATTTTTAAATTTTTTCTTACCTTTTTTATTTTCTTCCCTTTTTTTCTCTAGTCCATCATGCTTCCTTCAACAAGCAGACCAAAACACACCTAAGATCTAGCTTCCGTTATTTGATTTTTTGTTTTCTTTTTAATATGTTAACTTTCAGTTTTTACATTATGAATTTTTTTCTCTAAAATAACAAAACAAAGGAATTCACCCCAAAAGAAAGAAGAGGAAGAAATAACAGCCAGGAGCTTAATTGATCACAGACGTAAACAAGATATCTGAACTAGAATACAGAACCATGATAATAAGAATACTAGCTAGGGTTGAAAAAAGTGTAGAATCCCTTTCTGTAGAGATAAAAGAAATAAAATCTAATCAGGACAAAATTTAAAATGTTGTAACTGAGATGCAATGTTGAATGGATGCCATGATGGCAAGGATGGATGAAGCAGAGCAGCGAATGAGCAACTTGGAAGATAAAATTATAGAGAATAATGAAGCAGGAAAAAAAGAGGGAAACAAAGGCAAAAGATAACAATACAAGATTTAGAGAATCCAGTGACTTATTAAAAAGGAATAACACCCAAATCATAGAAGTCCCAGAAGATGAAGAGAGAGAAAAAGGGACAGAAGTTTTTTGTGAGCAGATTATAGCAGAAAGCTTTCCTAATCTGGAAAAGGACACAGACATCAAAATCCAAGAAGCACAGAGAACTCCCATTAGATTCAATAAAAACCAACCATCAACAAGGCATATCATTCACAAAATAATATGCAGACAAGGAAAGAATTATGAAAGCAGCAAGAGAAAAAAAATCCTTAACATATAAGGAAAGGCAGATCAGGCTCATAGCAAACCTATCCACAGAAACTTGGCAGGCCAGAAAGGAGTGGCAGGATATAGTCAACGTGCTGAATCAGAAAAATACGCAGCCTAGAATTCTTTATCCACAAAACTGCCATTCAAAACAGAAGGAAAGATAAAGAGTTTCCCAGACAAACAAAAACTAAAAGAGTTCGTGACTACTAAACCAGGCCTGCAAGAAATTTTAAGGGGGATTCTTTTTTTTTTTTTTTTTTCAACGTTTTTATTTATTTTTGGGACAGAGAGAGACAGAGCATGAACGGGGGAGGGGCAGAGAGAGAGGGAGACACAGAATCGGAAACAGGCTCCAGGCTCTGAGCCATCAGCCCAGAGCCCGACGCGGGGCTCGAACCCACGGACCGCGAGATCGTGACCTGGATGAAGTCGGACGCGACTTAACCGACTGCGCCACCCAGGCGCCCCAAAGGGGGATTCTTTGAGTGGAGAAAAAAGAGGAAATGAAACATAAAAAATCAAAAGCAACAAAGACTAGAAAGGACCAGAGAACATCACCAGAAACACCAACTCAACAGGCTACACGGTAGCACTAAATTCGTATCTTTCAGTACTCACTCTAAATGTCAATGGACTAAAGGCTACAATCAAAAGACATAAGTGTCAGAACAGATAAGACACTAAGGGACACCTGGATGGCTGAGTTGGTTAAGCATCTGACTTTGGCTCAGGTCATGATCTTGCAATCCATGAGTTTAAGCTGCATTGGGCTCTGTGCTGACAGCTCAGAACCTAGAGCCTGCTTCAGATTCTGTGTCTCCCTTTCTCTCTGCCCCTCCCCAGCTCTCACTCTGTCTCATTCTTTCTTTGTCACAAAAATAAACATTAAGAAAAAAAAAAGAAACCAAGACCCATTATATGCTGCTTACAAGAGACTCATTTTAGTCCTAAAGACACCTGCAGATTGAAAGCAAAGGAATGGAGAACCATCTGTCATGCTAATGGTTGTCAAAAGAAAGCTGGAGTAGCCATACTTATATCAGACAAACTAGATTTTAAAATAAAGACTGTAACAAGAGAGAAGGGCATTATATGATAGTTAAGGAGTCTATCCACCAAAAAGATCTAACAATTGTAAATATTTATTCCGCCAATATGAAAGCACCCAAATATATAAGTCGATTAATCATAAACATAAAGAAACTCATTGATAATAATACCATAATAGTAGAGGACTTCAACCCACTTACAGCAATGGATTGATCATCTAAGCAGAAAATCAACAAGGAAATAATGACTCTGAATTGCACACTGGACCAGATGGACTTAACAGATATATTCAGAATACTACATACTAAAACAGCAGAATACACATTCTTCTCAAGTGCGCATGGAAGATTTTCCAGAATGTCACATACTGGGTCACAAATCAGCCCTCAATGAGTACAAAAAGATCGAGGTCATACCTTGCATATTTTCAGACAACAATGCCATGAAACTAGAAATCAACTACAAGAAAAACTTTGGAAAGACCATGAATACTTGGAAATTAAAGAGCATCCTACTAAAGAATGAATGGGTTAACCGAGAAATTAAAGAGGAAATTAAAAAGTACATGGAAACCAATGAAAATGAAAACACGACAACCCAAAACCTTTGGGATGCATCAAAGGCAGTCATAAGTCATAAGTCATAAGAGTCACAGCAATCCAGGCCTTCCTAAAGAAGGAAGAAAGGTCTCAAATATATAACCTAACCTTATACCTAAAAGAGCTGGAAAAATAACAGGAAATAAAGTCCAAAGACAGCAGAAGAAGAGAAATAATAAAGATTAGAGCAGAAATCAATGATATAAAAATAAAAATAAAAATAAAAAAATGGTAGAATAGATCAGTGAAACCAGGAGCTGGTTCTTTGAAAGAATTAACAAAATTCATAACCCCCTAGCCAGATTGATCAAAAAGAAAAAAGAAAGGACCCAAATGAGTAAAATCACAAATGAAAGAGGAGAGATCACAACCAACACTGCAGGATTTTCCATATGAGACACTATCAATATTAAAATTGATAATTTTTATCATTAAAGATAAAAACTTTTCTCTCTCTCTCTCTGAAAACTACTCACCTAATACACTGTCATTGACCATATAGAACGTGTTAGCTCTTTTTAAAAAAAATTTTTAATGTTTATTTATTTTTGAGAGAAACAGAGACAGAATGCAAGTGGGTTAGGGCAGAGAGAGGGAGACAGAATCTGAAGCAGCTCCAGGCTCTGAGCTGTCAGCACAGAGCCTGATGCGGGGTTCAAACTCACGAGTTGCAAGATCATGACCTGAGCCAAAGTCGGACACTCAACTGACTAAGCCACCCAGGCACCCCTAGAAAGTGTTAGATCTTAAAATAAGTAAAAGCAAATGGAATATGGGGGTTCTAATCTTTGAGTTAAAGAAGGAAAGAGAACATACTAACATTTACTGAGATCTAGGTACTGTGTTGGACCCTGCAATGGGTGCAATATATACATAATCTTATTTGGGCAGACCAGGGTTTTATTCTTGCATCTGGGGCAAGCAGCAATGCAAACTTGAGTGCCAGTTAATTGCTCTAGCTTAAAGCTATGTCCTTTAAAATTATAATAAAATTATTTATTAATACCATAATTTTATTGACAAAATGATATTATTATAAGTATTATGGTCTATGGCAGGGCCTGTTCTTTCTCCAGCAGGTTTTAACATAGTCCAACATTTTTTCTTTTATTTCATTTTAAATCCAATTCTCTTTTTGGGGGTTAGACCAATAAAAACTACATGTCATTAGTTCTAAGTGCCTGTCTTCACTACAACCTAATGTAAAATAAGTAAAAATTTTATATCCACTATTGTTTATAAAGTTCTTTCACAAACATTATATTGATTCATTTATGTAACTGAGATCTACAATATGCAAATAATTGTGGAAGAACTTTTGAGTTTAGAATTGCCTGGTTAAAGAAAGAGTTGGTAATTTTTGGAGGCTTAAGGAGCTCAATGTTTCTCCTTCAACTTCTGAACTGACAGTCACAAGTGTCACACAGATGGAGATCAAAATATGTTATACTTTTCGTAAAGCTGAACTGGAAAATTTGTCTTAGATATCTAGACACAAGGAGGAACCTTAACACTTTACTGCTGATTAGTGTCCAGATTGTTCCCCACATCATAAGCATAGCCTGAATTGCAAATTCTCCCATCAATACAATCCAGAAGCCCTATTATGGAAGAGAGAACACATATTCAGAAAATAAGCCTCTCCAAAAAATGAAGATCCAGAAAACCTAAAATACTCTATGTTATAGACCGAATATTCGTGCTCCCCCAAACTTCATAGTTTCAAGTCTAATGCCCTATGTGGTGATATTAGGAGGTGGGACTTTTGGGAGGTGATTACATTATGAATGCAAAGCCCTCGTGAATAGTACCAGTGCCCTTATAAAAGAGACACCAGAGAGTTTCTTTGCTGCTTCCACCATGTAAGGTTATAGTGAAAATAGGACTGTCTATGAACTAGGAAGCAGTCTCTCACCAGACACAGGAATTTGCCAGCTCCTTATCTTGGCCTTTCCAGCTGCCAGGACTGTGACAAATGCATTTTTGTTACATATAAGCTACCCAGTCTGTGATACTCCACTATGGCAGCCCTTATAGACTAAGAAATATAAGAACTTCCTTCTCCCAGACTCATTAATTGACTAAGTTGCCCCTTCAATGGCAGGTATGAAGTTTCCATGAAGTTGCAAAAGGAAGATAAGATTTCTCTCCTACTTGATGACTGAATATTTTAAATGTGTTGTTGTGAGAATTAAGTAATCTACTTTATATTAAGAAATTAGCATTAGTAAATGTTAGTTAGAAAATGGCAATTATTTTTGAATAGACAGTATGGACTTTGGTGGGGGAAACCACTGTTTGGACAGAAGTAGATTTTTAATTCATGATTTTTTCTTTACTATTTGACCATGAGCAAGTTAGAGGATTTTTTTTTTTAATTTCCATTTATAAAATTGGGAACTAACTTCCAGAGGATTTGTGAATATTAAAATAAAAATAAAACAGAGAAGATATATGTAAATCATTGAAGCTGCAACATGACATACATCCATCAATGGTAACAGTTATTTTGACCCATAAGTTTAAATTTGGAAGTCTGCCTGTAGAATCAAGTATCATTTGTTGATTCATAATAAACTGTCATGTATTCTTAGATCAACTACTATTCAGCAGGCACTGTTTTGGGCATATGAGTTACAATACGAAAATAAACATTAAAAGATCCCAGACTTAGAGAAACTCAGATGACAGACAGATTTAATTGTTAGCTATCATAAATATAAATGGAATATAAATATACAAAAGATCTCACTCCATTCTTCAAATAATCAAGATTACTCCCTGGTAATTTTATATGAGTAGTAGACTTAATTTTCCTCACATACATACCAGAAAGATAAAACAAACACACATGAGTGCATGCACGCTTGTACACACACACACACACACACACACACACACACACACACAGAGTACAGAAAGAAAAACCATGAAACTAAGCCTCTCCTTATTTGCTTTTGTTAGAAGTGGATAGGTTTAAAAAAAAAATGAAAGGTTTTTATGGTTCCACCTAAGACTCAAGTTTGGAAATACATGTTGTAGCCAAATGCCAAATAGATAGTGGAAGTAAAAGACCTCCCTCGCCCAGAAAAGTGAAATGAGACAAAAGTAAAAGACTGAACAGCAAAGATATTTATTCCTAGTTGAAATGTTCAGCAGCAGAAGTTCTATAAAGAAATTCCAGAACATGGGAAGAACAATGGGATAGACATCGCCAGAGATAAGTCAACATGGTAGCTAAGCAGATATGAGGCCAAAGATAATAGGGGATCTTAAGATATGTCCTCAATTCTGATTAGCTTTGTACAATCTGCAGACATTTGATTATGTTCCGTATCTTATGTTTTACCTGCTTTACAAAACTTAAATAATAAGGGCTAAATAGCTTCTAGATAGTTTTGTCTCTAGAATATGAGATTCTGCCTTTAGAAAATGGATTCAAAATGTATATGCTTCTCTTTATTTAGATCTTGCACCTTTTTAACTAAATGTCATATTGAGAATTATATAAATTTTATCAAAACAAGTTCATTTTGTCATTTCTGTTCTTAGTTGATTATTTCTAGTGCAGCTAAGAATATTCAAGGCTTCTTTTTTTTCATGGAAAATAAACACTACTTTTATTCTCCTTTATTTTTGCACTAAAAAGATAGCATTTTCTTTCTTCCTCTTAATAGGCTAAAAACATTATTTCTTTCTGTATTCAAGGAAAGGGAAAATAGGGGTGCTCGGGTGGCTCAGTCAGTTAAGCATCTGATCTCACAGGTGGTGAATTCAGGTCATGATCTCACGGTTCATGAGTTCAAGCCCTGAATCAGGCTCTGTGCTGAAAGCTTTGAGCCTGGAGACTGCTTCAGATTCTGTCTGTCTCTCTCTCTCTCTCTCCCCCACTCTGCCCCTTCCCTCCTTGAGCTCTCTCTCTCTCTCTCTCTCTCTCTCTCTCTCTCTCTCAAAAGTAATAAATATATAAACATTTTTTTAAAGAAAAGGGAAACTATACTTTTTTTCACTCAATGATTTAAGAACATTGTTTTAATAATCTATTGAAGTCTATGAAAAACAAAACAATACTGCATATTAGCAGAAGAAAAAAGTAGAGAATAGGTATTTAGTGAATGAGACAGTGAAATAAATACAAGAGAGAAAATCTGAGTACAGGGGAGAAGAAAAAGAAGTGAACTACATTAATGGTAGTATTTCCCAACTAGGGGGCTTTGCTGTTTACATAAAAGCTACCTAAGAAAGGAGAGGATCAGCTGCCAGGTGAGTAAATCTAGGACTCTTTCTGAGAAAATGGTTCATGTGACTATTAGTCCTAAGAGCTGAGACATCATTCACTAGTGCACCAGTCCTCACTTGACTTGAGAATTTCCCACCACCTGCTACCAGAACCTTTGTCAGGTGACCCTCCATCAATATCCAAAGAAGACCCCCCTCCAACTCCATCTGTTAACTTGCTTATTTCCTGTCCATTGGAAATGACCCAGTCTATGCCATGCTTAGATTCTTCTCTGTCTTCTTTTTATAACCAGATGTGAACTCTATCCTTCTAACATCCAGAAGAGTCAACAGCCTCAGGAGGAAGTAGAACCCTGTGGACCAATGGGGATGGTCTGGGGAAGAACCAAAACTGGCTTTTGGAGGTAAGATAAATGGAACAGATTGAAGGATACCTCATTACATTAGCACTTGAAAACAGACAGCAATTGTAGAGCCTCCAGCCATTTTACCAACCTATTCTTCATTATAGACATCATCTAGGATACTCTGGATTAAGCAAATTACAGTTGCCTGCCAGGAACACAGCCCAAAACACCCAGCATTCATTGTCAATTTAATTAAGTGCCAGGTGGAGCACAACAGAAAGTACTTGCAGATCTACCCATCTATGAACAAAAGACTTAAATCTTTGGCTTCTTTGGCCCAAAGGAGACAAGAGTAGGATTTGCTGCAGCTCTGGGGGAAGGGAAGGAGCTGGAAGCCTTACTTCCCATATTGGTACAATACTACTGAGAGAGACACCCAACACTGGGCCTGCCCTTTGCAGCTGTGTGTCTTAGGAAAATACTTTTTTCCCCTGATGATCATAACAATTAAAACAGGAGCAAAAAATTCCTCAAAATTTTGTAATTTTGATTTGTGATTGTGTTTGTTTACATTTCAGTAACAGGCATGAGAGGCAAGGCACTGTCTTCCCTCTTTGGGACAGGTTCACAGAAATATCTCATATGGTTGTGCAAATAAAGCTTGTATAGTATTCAAAAAAATCTATTTGGTTTTCTGAACTTGGCTGTCAAATCAGATTCCACAGAATAACAATGTTAACTATCAGCTCTAGCACTGCACATTCTCAGTTTTAAAGTTCAATGAAACCTAACTGACCTGCTTTGGGTGAACACTGGCCAGTCACGATGGCCAGGGATGAAGTCAAATTTATCTGAACCATAGACACCGAGAATGCAGAGGATATAGATTCCCATAGAGACATCCTTTAATTTAAATAATAATAAAAAAAGTTCACAACAAATGGTAGATAAACCATTCTCCAGGAAGTAAAGACTTAAAGCCATTAAAATGTCAAATGGAAATACAAAGAATTAATGATGTATTAATTAGAATCACATTTTAAAAATTTGATTAAATGTCTCCAAAGTTCATGCGGAAATTAAATGTAAACAAGAAAATCTTGAAAAAGTGGAATAACAATTTGCCATAGTTGACATTAAAAGTCATAATAAGTCACCATAATAAAACATAGTATAGTATCAGTGGAGACAGAGGCAAATAGATATATGAAACAGAATCTAGAAATAGATCCAATTAAGATATAAATGAGGAAGGTAACATGACAGTAAAAGGAAGGGATAAATTATACAGGTAAATTAAATGGGCCAGCAGATGATTCATTTAAATTTTTTTTTAAACGTTTATTGATTATGGAGAGTCAGAGCAAGACAGAGCATGAGCATGGGAGGGGCAGAGAGAGGAGACACAGAATTTGAAGCAGGCTCCAGGCTCTGAGCTGTCAGCACAGAGCTCTACGCGGGGCTCAAACTCACCAGTTGTGAGATCATGACCTCAGCCAAAGTTGGAAGCCCAACAAACTGAGCCACCCAGGCACCCTAGCAGATGATTCATTTGCAGGAAAATAAATTACATCCCTACTTTGCACAGTAACCAAAAAATAAAATCTATATAGATTAAATATCTTAAGATAATAACAACAATAATAGAACAATTATAGCTAATAATTATTGAGTTCACAATTTTCCAAGCACTGTTATAAAGCATTGTTATAATCTAGCCAATTAATATTCCAACCATCTTTGTTTTACAGATAAGGGAACTAAAGTACAGAGAATCCAAATATTTGCTGGTAACTATGGAGTAAGAATTTTGGACCAGAGCAGATCTTTTGCACTTAATTTTTATTCTAAATTATTTCTTTAAATAATTTATTTAATTATTTCTTTTAAATTAATTATTGTATTCTAAACCTATAAAATAACAAGAAAAAGATATGAATATCTTAGTATCTTTAGTATGGTAGGAATAGGTATTTTTCTGAATATTAGGATTCAAGAAATGTTGAATTTCTTTATTTCTCTAAATCAAAATTAATCTCCTTGGAAACTCTATTCAGAGTAGTAGGCAATTCAATCAGTGATTGGAAAGAAGGGATCTTTCTTTTCCTAGAGTCTTTTGTTTTGTTTGTTTTTAATGTTTATTTTTGAGCGAGACAGGCACAGAGACATAGCACAAGCAGGAGAGGGGCAGAGAGGAAGACACAGAATCTGAAGCAGGCTCCAGACTCCCAGCCATCAGCACAGACCCGGTCGGGGGGCTCAAACCCTCAACACGGGAGATGACGACCTGAGCCAAAATTGGACACTTAACTGACTGAGCCACCTTCTCCTAGAGTCTTAAGGGTGACAATCTTTGTATTAGTTTCTATTACTATATAACAGTTTACCACAAATTTAGCAATTTAAAAGAACACAAATTTCTTATCTCAGTTCCAATGGGAGAAAAGTCCAGGCATAGCTAAACTGGATTTTTTGTTCAGGGTCTCACCAGGCTGAAATCTTAACCTTAGCTGGGCTGTGTTATCTGGATTTGAGGTACTCTTCCAAGCTCATCCAGGTTGTTGGAAGAATTAAGTTTCTTGCAGCTGTAGAATCAAGGTTCCTATTTTCTTGCCATAAATTGGGGTCACCCTCAGCTCCTAGAGTTTCCTTTAAGATCCTAGCCACGTAGCCCTCTGACAACATCAACATTGATTTTTCTTCTTCAATGCCAGCAGGACAATCTCTCTTGGTCCACTAAGATTGTGTCTTATCTAATATAATGTTATCACATAACATTTCCCCCCACATTGGTCCACAACAAAATCTAAATGAGGTTGATTTCTGGGCACTAGGCAATTTCATCTTTTGGTACTGTAACTCATATACAACATAGGAAGTGAGAAAATGCAAACATTTAGATACCAACTTAAGACAGCAAAGGAATAATATCTCTTATTCTCTCTAGTTTTTTATACAAATATAATCAATTATAAACAAATAAACCCTAGATTATCTCTCCAAATAATTAGGGCATATAACTAAAAACATATAAAGAAAAAGTTCAAAGAACTGACTAAAGTAAAAATATTCATTTGGTAAAAGACACCATAAATAGTATTGAAATACAAAGGACAGGAGCTCCTGGGTGGCGCAGTCGGTTAAGCGTTCGACTTCAGCCAGGTCACGATCTCACGGTCCGTGAGTTCGAGCCCCGCGTCGGGCTCTGGGCTGGTGGCTCGGAGCCTGGAGCCTGTTTCCGATTCTGTGTCTCCCTCTCTCTCTGCCCCTCCCCCGTTCATGCTCTGTCTCTCTCTGTCCCAAAAATAAATAAAAACGTTGAAAAAAAAATTAAAAAAAAAAAAAAAGAAATACAAAGGACAGACCACTGGAAAAAATATTCCTAGTTTACATGACAGAGAAATACAAAGAACAACTTCAAATTGTAGGAGCAAACAGCTCTTACAAATTAATAAGTAAAATAACTCAATTGAAAAATAGTAAATGTTATGAACAAATAACTTACAGAATAGAAAATGTAAAAGGATAATAAACATATCGTAAGATGTCTGGCATTACCAGAAGTCAGGAAAATGCAAATTTAAACCAGTAATGAAATATCATTTGTCACTGTTGCACTTGAAAGGTATAGAAGAATAAATATTCTTACACATTGTTGGTGGTAGTGTAAATTATAGAAATTTGAGAAGTAATCTGACAATATTTATTAAAATTTTAAATATGTGTACTTCTGGAACCAGCATTTTCTTCTGTGAAATTTCTCTACAGATATGAGAGCATCAATAATTGAGAGATACAGGAATGAGTTAATTTAATATAAAAATTCTAGTACAATGTTGATACATTGAAGATCTGTATCTTTAATCAGATCTTTCTCAACTTAACGATTGGGTTATGTTCTGATAAACTCATCATAAGTTGAAAATATCATAATATCAAAATGCAGTTAATACACCTTACCTACTGAACATCATAATTTGGCCTAGCTTACATTAACATGCTGAGAATACTTACATTAGCCTACAGTTGGGCAGAATCATCTAACGCAATATGAATATCTCATGTACTTCACTGAATGCTGTGTGAGAAACAGAATGGTTGTGTGGGTGCAGGATGATTCTAAGTGTATCAGTTGTTTACCCTTGTGATCACGTGGCTGACTGGCAGCTGTGGCTCACTGCCATTGCTCAGCATCGTGAGAGACTACTTTGTTGCGTATCGCTAGCCCAGGAAAAAATTCAAAATTTGAAGTACAGTTTCTACTGAATGCATATCACTTTCACACAATAATAAAGTCAAAAAATCATGGTGTGAACCATTGTAGGACAGGAACCATCTGTATAGAAAATGGTTGCATGTGCACTGAATTCATTTTATAGAAAGCTATAAACTATTAAAAGTAACAAATGTTTATCTAATGTATATCAATAAGGAAGGATGTCCATGGCATTTTTTTCCCATGGGAACAATTAAGTCAAAATGTTTTAAATATAATCTCATATTTTTGAAAATGAAACAAATTAAACAAAAGAAAAATTTTAATATGTGCATATTTGAACAAAGGTACCATTTTGGAAAGATACAGTATACACTAAAAACAAGCAATTTTTGTTCTATTTCTTTATATTCAAACAATATAAGTGCTTTTAATTTTTGCAGGACTATATTACTGCCATGTAAATCTCATTTATCATTAAATATATATGACCTTGATGGAAGAAAATGTTTTGCACTATTTCTTTCCTAATCTTTAAAATACTTGCTTCCGTGATTTTGCTTTCCATGTATTTTGCTTTTCCCTTCTGCACAAAACAGCTTTCTGACCACAATGCTAATGGCTCTAAGTCACCTAAGACTATTTCTACATTTCCAACTGTATGGTACTTTTGTTTGTGTATTATTTTTTACTAAGTTAAGTATTGACTATTTCATAAAATATTAGTTTTTGAAAAGATATACTAAATATATTAGACAAGAGAGTTGAAACTACTCTGTTGAATGATTGGTTTGTGCCACAAAACTTGCTAATTGCTTTCAACGTCCGTAAACTTGAAATGTATTCTTACAAACTCTTATCTATAGAGCAGTCAGCAGACTCTGCATACTAATATAAATAGAGACAAAAAACAAAAACAAAAACAACCCAGAATAAATGAATTTGACTTGAAATAGAGTTAAGAGGGAAATCCAGAAGCAACAGGAAGGGACCAAAATCTGTTTATTCTTACATAAATTGGTCATTTTCCCTTCAGCAGGCTGTTTCCATTCTGCTTTCTTAAGCAGACCTGAAGTAAGATGTGATTGTGATGCCGTTATGATTCTGAAGGCAGTGTACAGGATAGTGCCTTATAGAACCATGTAAGTAAAGTTACATATGTTAGTCCTTTTCACAGTCAGCTAAAAATAATCCCGTTTATTTTCTCTTGACACATTTTACTCCCATTCGGAAGATTCTTATTGGTGTTCTTTAGTTTTCAACACTATTTCATGCATGTAAACTTGACAGTCAAATGATTGTTTTTATATTGCTTTCGTCTACTTGGACAGCCAAAACAAAATGCCATAGAGTGTTTGGTTTACACAACAGAAATTTATTTTATCTCAGTTCTGGAGGCTAGGAAGTCTAAGAACAAGATTCAGCACGTTTTTTTCTGGTGAGGCCTGTAGCTTTAGACAGCCACCTTCTTGTTGTTCCTTCACATGGCCTTTCCTCAGTATGTGGAAATGGAGAAAGAGATCTCTCTTCTCCTTTTTATAAGCCACCAATCTTTTGGATTAGGACCCCACCCTTGTGACTTCGTTTAATCTTCATCATTTCCTAAAAGCCTGATCTCCAAATATAGTTATATTGGGGATTAGGGCTTCAAAATATGAATTTGGGGACACAATTCAGTTCACAGAACATATGAATGGAACATTTATTATTTTATTTCACTTACTTATTTCAAAGTAATTTCTAAATATCTATTACAAACATAGGACGTGAAAGATACAGTGGTGTATACAATTATACTATACACAAAATATATTACTGTACACAATTATCCTATAATGCAGTCACTTTATGTAAGTCTATTTATTCACTCTTTAATTTATTCTTTCAGTAAACATTTTAGAAGCCTATTCTAGGCACTATGAAACAGAAAACTACAGAATATTGAGTGAATAATTTTAATATTTAAAATTTTGGAAAAATTTGAGATGTTTGTATTGTCAAATCAAATAACTAGCCACTGATATGTTTTATCACCTGCTGTATAGCCAACATTCTAAGATGTTTTGAAGAGTAAAAATGGCAGCATATAATACAGACTTTGCCATTAAAGGCATAATATGTTCATTAATCTCTAATATTCCTGGGAATAATTACTAACTAACTCAGTTATCTGTGGGTCACCATAGTGCTGTAAAATGAATGATCACAAGACTTCCATGGCAATAGACTATTATTTTTACTCACAAGCCTATATCTTAGCAGCTGGGCACCTCTTCTGACTGAGTTGGGCTCAGTAGAGGCCATCCATGCATCTGTGATCTGTTGTCTAGCTATTCAGTTACACTGATCTTAGGTGGAGTCACATGTAGGCTTTCAGCTGGAAAAATTGAACTGACTTGATTCTACTTGATGCATCTCCTTGGGAAAGACAGCCAGGCTTGGTCTCAGGACGAAAGCATGAGAGCCACAGAAAAAGTGGAATGAATCATGGAAGACCTCTTAATGGTGAGCCTCAGAACTAGCACAGCATCATTTCCTAATAGTCTATTATATAAAACAAGTTACAAGGCCAGTCTAGATTTCAGGAGTAAAAAAGATGAATGCATCAGTTGAAATAAAGAACTAAAAAAGCACATTGCAAAGAGTGTAGATATTAGGGTGGATTGGTGGGTAGGTGAAGAATTGGGGCCAGTTTTGCAATCAATCTGCCACACCAGCATACATAAAAATAGGGGGTGGGAGTAAACGTTAATCATTAATCATTTCATAGGTAAGAGAAATCACCAAGTGAATCCACAAAGTTACCCAAGTTAGTAGGTCACAGATACTAAAATAAACTAAGTCAAGAGAACTACTTAAAACTTAAACTGTCCTGTTGTCAAGAATGGATGGAAACAGTTTCAGATTACATACCCCTCTTCCAGGTACATGCACACATGTCAGTATTTTCATACATTCCCTAACCATTGGTCATTCTACTCAACTATATTATGACAAATGCAATATTTATAATTAGATGTAATCTTTCTGGGTTTTTTTCCCTCTTCTCAGGGGAAACCACAATTCCATTTCCTATTGTCACCACCCTAGTCAAATCTACCATCATCTGTTGCCTGCACTCGCGTCCTGACTTTGAATACAATTCACTACATGGGAGCCAGAGCAATCTTAAACACACACATGCACATACAATTTAAGTATTGGCTACTGCTTTTTAATAGGTACCATCTTTAATATGGCATTTCATAATCTGATTTTTGCTTCAGTTACTTAAAGGAGCCTTATTCAAACTTCCCTCAGGACATTAGTACATTCTGTTCCTTCAGGGTAATGAACATTTCATATTAATTCTTCAGATTTTAGATGTATCTGTATTTTCCTAATCTTTTCCATTTGCTTGAATAGAAACCCTTCTATATGTTTATACAGATCCCCATTATTATTAAATAACATTTATTATAATTTGAAGTTATATTCTTAGGTGATTCTTTGATCAACATCCACTCACCCTTTCTCCCTACGAAACATACCCCATACTGTAAGCTTCCTTAGAACATGAAAAGTCTGTTTTGTTTAACATTTTATGTGCCTACCCAATGGCTAATGATGTGCAGAACAAAGGCAAAAGAAAAAATTAAATTTCCTTACAACTTACAGCCCACTGACAAGTCCTTGAGACAGGCAGAGTGACCTTCCCCAAGAAGCTTAGCTGCCTTGATGTTAAGACTTTACTGAGGGCGAAAGGCAACCTTAGCTTAACATTAGCCCGACCTCTAAGATCCTGTAAGTCTCCTTTCACATATAAAAATTCCTTTGGAAACTTCCTTTATCTCTACCTTCCCAAAATATGTGTTAGCAATGATCCTCCAAGCATATGGCCCACTGACATATATTTGAAGGGTCTGATGATTAAGGTTTTACCGGATGGTAGTAAATGCCCTTATCCTAACAACAGCTAGCCCCTCAAGGTCCTTGCTTCCAAATTCCTTAGAGACTTATGTTATCCCTAACCGACCCCCCCCACCCCGCACAACTTGAAAGTACATAATCAGCCATTCTTCACAGCCCCAGTGCAGCTGCCCATAGGTCCCATCCCTGTGCTTTAAGAAAACCACATTTTTTTTTTGCAACAAAGACATCTCAAGAATTCTTTCTTGAGCATTCACTCAGGAGCACCAACATTTTCACATTAGCTAACACATAGTAAACATTCAATAGCCCTCATTGACTGGATACACAAATGGTGTGTGCATATTAAAGCTTTCAAGATTAGCAACAATAAATTTTCTCTTCCTAAACCATGGCCATCAGAACCTGATTGCACAATATAAATATTCAGGACTTAACTAAATATCAAGCTACTCCACCTGTTTCTCCGTTCAGATTTTGGAGTCACTGAAAGAAAGTTGCCATGGAGGTTCATATTGGGCATTTCATAACTCTGATATAAAACGTTGTATCAAGTCACTGAAAGTTTGAGTTTGAGGTTTGTTATTGAATCATAGTCTAGCCTATTTTGACAAGTACAGATGTTAAAATGTATAAAGTTATTAGCAGGCTTTTTAATAAATAAGCATGCAAAGTTTATATTTGGACATTCTTTTTTGAAGAAGTAAAATATCTAGGTATATTTTAGATTTTATTTTAAGTTTCTGCTTCACTGGGGCACCTGGGTGGCTTAGTCCGTTAAGCATCAACTTCAGCTGGGGTCACCATCTTGCAATTCTTGAGTTTGAGGCCCGCGTTGGGCTCTGTGCAGACAGCTCAGAGCCTGGAGCCTGCTTCGGATTGTTTCCCTCTTTCTCTGCCCTCAGCTGCTCATGCTCTCTCTCTTTCTCTTTCAAAAAAATAAACATTAAAAATATTTTTTAAGTGATAAAGTTTCTACTTCAGAATCACCAATCTCTAATTTAAAGATTACAGTCATAATCTTTAAAAGAATACTAAATGCCATAAGCACTAAGTACATTTTCTCTGATTAGAATCCACAAATATTCCTGTGATAAAGAATTATCAACTTTGCTACAATTTTTGTGTTCAGAAAAATTAACTCAATTAAATCTATGTCATCACTAAAATCTACAATTTTTCTTCAAAAAGCTATTCATTGTGCAACTGTAGTTTAATTTAAAAAAAAAAAAAACTTAGATATGAACCACTGAAAACTCTAGATTTAAATTTCTTTGGACTATGTTATCCTGTCTATCTATCAGGGCTCTCTTCTTTGATTTAAGTTATTTGTGTATTACATTCTCTAATGAGGAATTTACTGTTTTTATTTTCAAATACTATCATTTTGCCTTATTTGACAAATTTACCTCTTTTTTTTTTAATTTTTTTTTAACGTTTATTTATTTTTGAGACACAGAGAGACAGAGCATGAACAGGGGAGGGGCAGAGAGAGAGGGAGACACAGAATCTGAAACAGGCTCCAGGCTCTGAGCTGTCAGCACAGAGCCCGACGCGGGGCTCGAACTCACGGACCGCGAGATCGTGACCTGGCTGAAGTCGGACGCTTAACCGACTGCGCCACCCAGGCGACCCAACAAATTTACCTCTTAGTGTGCCCACAGAGAAAATCTCTTAAGTTCCCCTTCTTTGAGTTTCATGTGTAGTGCTTTAGTATTCGGCACAGAATCCATATGTATAGAAGATCATTGCCTTTCTTTAGCAGCTT
The DNA here is from genome assembly GCF_028749965.1 of Puma concolor. Classification (NCBI taxonomy): domain Eukaryota; kingdom Metazoa; phylum Chordata; class Mammalia; order Carnivora; family Felidae; genus Puma; species Puma concolor. The sequence goes on from NC_141667.1 coordinate 199,132,128, forward strand.
ATCTTTTCCCCTCTTTGCTTCCTATGGTTTTATAAAATACAAAAGGTTGCTTTCAATTATACACTTATAAAACTTTTTAAAACTATTTATGTTTATGTAATTTGAAATTTCACTTCCCAACTTGAATCCTGGGACCCAGAATTTAATCTCTCGTCTATGGCTTGCAGTCATCCCTTTAGTCAATATCAAACATGATGACAGAGGAGGCAAAAGTGGGGTGCAGGCAGTTCCCCATAAAACTGCATGTTGATTGATTGGCTGGAGAGGGGTAATCTCTGGGTAAGTTCTTATTTAGCATTTTAAAGCACGGTGTTTTATCTAGCTTGAGAAAGGAAGAATTTAAAATTGGTTCTTCAATGTTTTATAATGTGTTCAGCATGTCAAAACACTTTTTTCTAGAGTTCAATTCTTTTTTAATGAAGTCAAACTAATATTCTATAATAACTTCATAGGGATTACTTTAAATGTATTTTATGATGTGATTTTATAATTAATTATAGGTGACTCTATGAATTAACTGCCTGTGATTTTGAGCCATAACATTCAAACACACGTTGATTCTAAACAATCTGATATTTACACATGATTAGCCTTTGTTACAGTCAGTCTTGTTTAAATTAGCTAAGTGAATGAAAAGAAAAGAGTTTTAATATTGAAATGTTAAAAAGTGTACCCATATAAATAATCATCTATATAGACATGTAAAGAATAGCTCTTTAAAGTAAAAATTTATTTGTTCTCTTGTGGGCTGATACCAAAGCTCATTATTTAAAAAAAGAAAGAAAAGATTTAAATAATTACTTAACCCTTAAAAAAAGCCCTCCAACAGTTTTATAGGGTTTTTATCAGTTAAAATGAAAAAAAAAGAAAAAAAACTTAATCACTATCTATAAAAAAAAAAAAAAGACACCCATGTCTTAAATATACAGTCATTATTGAGATTTGAGTTCAAAGGAAAGCTAAACCTTCAAATGGTAATCTATTGTATCATTTGCCCTCTTTATATAAAACTAAACTAGAAATTAAAATAAGATAAAATAAATAAAATCTAAAAGAGTTTTTCTTTTTTCCACAAGAGGAAATTAACTTACTAGAGATTTCTATACATTTCTTTATGTAATCAGGCCAAGGAACTGCTACGAATAAAGGGGAAGATGGAAATGGCAGTCCAACAATGAAAGTAATAATAGTGAATCTTGTGAGGCTTTTGCTTTTTTTTTGTTCCACTCATTATCAGTAAAAAATGATACTCTGCCCTGTGATCTTTATACTTTCATTGAGTTGTTATAAGCTTGTTTTCCTTCTAGTTTGCCTTTACACACAGCATGATTGACATATATCTATATCTATATCTATATCTATATCTATATCTATATCTATATCATCTATATCTATATATATGTATCTCAAGCTCAGCAAATTTGAAATATTTTGCCAACATTTTATAAGGATTGTGTTTTTACAGTTTATTACCAAAAAGACAGATGAAAGACCTGAGCCAAAATCAAAAGTCAGTCTCTTAACCAAGTGAGCCACCCAGACACCCTGACCATGCTGTTTTTAAGATAGGGATAGAAGGGTGCCTGGATTTAAGATAGGGATAGAAGGGTGCCTGGGTTCCATCCTAGGGTTATGGGATGGAACCCTACGTCAGGCTCTGTACTGAGAGTGAAGCCTGCTTGAAATTCAATCTCTCTCTCCCTCTGCTCCTCACCCCCATTCACATTCTCTCTCTCTCTCTCTCTCTCTCTCTCTCTCTCTCTCTCTCTCAAATAAAAAAAAAAACAGGAATAGAGATAGATAAAGACCTGGAATGTGAATGTGGATATGGATATTATAGACATAAATGTAGATATGTATGTGCAAAGCCAAGTATCTCCGATAATTCCAAAAACCATTACCACTAGAGATTCCAAAGAAATTACTATTGACTTCACAAAATAATTGACCTTTAGCAACAGATATACTTATTTGAAGACATAAATGAAGAGTTTAGACAAATTTCATACAATATTTTCACACTTCATCAATGTATTATAGTTTCCCAAGCAATACCTGTTATTTTAACTGCAGAAATATCTTTCTTCTTTTGGCTATTAGGAAGCTAACTAGAAATAAGTATTAACTTTACTAAATGATGATGATGACGATGATGATGTGGTAATGACAACAATAATAAAGGTTAGTGTAAAGGTGGCTTATAGGCAATGAACTTGAATAATGGAAACCTGAGTAAGGTAGCCGGGCCCACAGTAACCCCCTGCTGAATACAAACAGACCCATTAGGCAACCCACCTCCAAATATCTGTATGCCCTAACTGACCAATGGGTTACTTACACTAAGGCACAGTTGCCAAAAAAAGAAAATTCCACATATGCCCATACCTCCTCACCTTCTCCCTTTAACTACAGCCCCCACCACTGCCTCCTAGCAGTCTCTGCTTTGCTGTTCTGCCTGCCCCTCCCTTGCCTTGCAGTGTATTCAATAAACTTCTATCTCCTTTGTTCTGCCTTGGGTGAATTCTTTCACTGCCTGTGCTGCCAGCTTCCACCCGATAGGGTCGTCCCACATTTGGTGGCCCCCATCCAATCAGAAGACGCTACAGTTAGAATTTATTGAGCCCTTACTCTGTACTGGAGTCAGATTTTTTTAACCTGCATAATCTCAATTCACACAACAAAATTATGATGCTGGTTTTATGAGTAATAGTATCAAAGACTTCAAATAAGGGAACTGGAGCTTATTGAGGTTTTAAACCTTGTCAAAGTTTAAATACTTACTTATAAGATCAGGTTGTAAATCATGATCTATCAAAATTTAGAACACAAGACTTTTGTATGCATTATAAGCATACTAGTAAGTCCTCAAATGTGTAGCTTAATTTCAAAAGAAAGCAATGGGCAGATTTAGCCTGAAAACATGCACATTTTTTTTCTTTTAGTTTGTCATTACTATTAATCTAGTAAGCCTAAATATGGTCTGATTACCATAAGTCATTAAGCTGGAGTGAGGCCACTTACGCACTCATTTGTGACCATCATCATGAATCTGCACAGGTAATAAAGTCAACATGCTATTACAGGTTGTCTACTTGCTTCTACTGGGGAATCATCTTCAATTTTACATCACTTTCAGTTAGATGATTTAAAAGATGCAAAACAAAGGTCCCAATGCTTAAGATGTTTTCCTAGGTGACACAATGATATCAACTCAAATACAGCTCCAGTTTCCTAATGTAGATTTCAGTGTATGTCTATAACACAATTATTATACATTTTTGGAACACAATTAACTGTAAAATATAATTGTATTTTATAAATAGTTCCATGCTTCAATTTTCCTTAATATAATGAGTCAGAAATGGTTTTGGTGGCTCTATCACTTTAAACTGTTTAGACTTTTCTATAGCTTTCTCAGGTTCCGGATGTGAATATTATTACTACTAATCCTACTTCATGTGATGATCTGATTAGAATGTGTATTTGTTATTTACCTAAAATGTGTATACTCAAATCATGCACATAATAACCTAAAAATAAAATAGTTAACTTTCTTAAAATTCTCAGTTTTGTCTCAAATTATTATTATTAAAATTTAAAGGAAAAATATTTTTATGTCCTTGATATCTGATTACATAGATATGTAGATAAATCTCTGATGAACGAGTCTTTGGGTCCTCTTTTCAAAGCAGCACACAGTTTCAAATTGGAAACCTCCTCAAACAAGCCATTTATGAAGCTTCTTTGTATCATCATCCTTTTAAACCAAAGGAAAAAGAGATACCAACTTTCAGACAAGACACTTAGCATAGACTGATGTTTTCTATTAAGACAAAAATAATATACTATCTATAATTTGAAGTACAGAGAATAAATTAGATGGATTTTAATGTAATCAGGTTTTTTTTGATTCTGGTCTTCAGAGCATTGAAAATGTCTTCCTTCGTTGAGAATTCTCAGCCTCCTCTTAATTATAATAATAAAAAATAACAATAACAAAAACAGAATAAGTAATCCTTTTGAAATCTTACTATGTACCAGGCACCCAGTTAAACACTCTACATACATTATCACGTGTAATTTTACCCCAGTGCTATGAGGAAACATATACTATTATCATCATCTCTAGTTCATGGATGAGAATACTGATGGTTAGTAATCAAAATATATATAAAACTAAAATTTTATTCTATGAGTGTGATACAATATAAATTACTTATAACACTGCTTCTCTTCATAATGCGTGTAAAATTAGTCATTTATTATGTTGAAGTTTTTCACTTTCCTCATTCATAACTTTTAGAATTTTTTTCCAGTTTTTTTTACTGATTAAAACCAAAATATTTTGTTCTTGTTGTGCCAATATATTTTTTTCTTCTAATTGTAAAAAAGTATTAATTTTGGGGTGCCTGGCTGGCTCTGTTGGTAGAGCATGTGACTCTTGATCACAGGGTTATGAGTTCAAGCCCCGTGTTGGGCCTAGAGTTTACTTAAAATACAAAAGAGCCTTAATCCTTAAAATAAGTTTTCAGTTAAGCAAAGACATTTTTTTTGTCAAATTGTAGCATTTGCCTAGTTCTTCAGTTACCATCTTCACAAACCCATTATTATAAGCTTAGTATATCTGTACTACCAGAAACACATTATACAGTTGCAGAAAGTCCAATATATGAAGACCCTGGGTGTCAGAAAATATCTTACGGATTTAAAAATCTTATCCTTATGAAAATTAGTTATTTTTAGATAGTTCTCAAATTTTTCCAACAAAATTTTTCTAATTTTATTACATTCAACTTAAGAATAATGATATTAGAAGAAGGCCATAATTCAGTCTCATGTAATAAATGTCTTTGATAACTTCATTTTCAGATATATTTTAATGGATGCTAAATGATATTTTGGTCTTTTGCTTCCTTAAGCGTGAGCTCTAGCAGTCTCAAACCAGGTTAATCTTTCCTAAAATGGCTCTGTTACAACTAATCAGTCTAAAGTGGGTTTGGAATTGTTCTTTCAACATGAAAGTATTGCCTCTTGAGCATTTTCTGCTTTGTCTTGGAAATTTTCCTTTCCTGTCTCCTAAATGCTTTGTTTGAGCCAAGATCTGAGGCATATATTCAATTGAATTTTAATGGATTGGGAGAATATCTTCTCTAACACTATCTTTTAACATAATGACAACATAACCCAATGAGCATTGCTTGTAGTCAGAAGTCCTGGCGACAGATAGCAAGTATTACTGTAGTGACAATTACTGCCTCAAGTCACTCCTACATACGTTTGAAGAGCCTTTGCTATTTTTTTCTACCTCAAATTACAGCTCTTAAAATTACAGAAAAGCACTACTTACAATTCTAAATGCAAAGAGATAGAAACATTTCTATCAGTTAGGGTTTTCTTGATACCCTCAAGGATTTATTAATAAAAATATTCTAAGAGAGCAAACAGAGGGGTGCTGGAGGGGTTGTGGGAGGAGGAATGGGCTAAATGGGTAAGGGCCATTAAGGAATCTACTCCTGAAATCATTGTTGCACTAGAGGCTAACTAACCAGGATGTAAATTAAACAATAAATGAATTAATTTTAAAAAGGAAAAAAATATCCTAGAATTTTCTAGGTTCATAGGAAAGTTTTAAATCCTAGCTGATAGCTATAATAAACTACAGAATTTTTTTTAATGTTTATTTACTTACTTTTGAGAGAGAGAGAGCATGAGCAAGGAGGGAGGGGGTGGGCAGGAAACAGAGAATCTCAAGCAGACTCCTTCCCACTTTCAGCATAGAGCCCAGAGTGGTGCTCGAACTCCCAAAGTACGAGATCATGACCTGAGCTGAAACCACAAGTCGGAGGCTTAACCACCTGAGCCACCCAGGCACCTTTAACTATAGGAATCTTATGCAATATAGGGTCCTAAGCCTTAGTAGCTCTGAGGTGAAGTCCAGGATTATGCTTTTCAAAATGTTTCATGGAAGATAATTCTATTTATAACAATGACAGAATAGCCTGTAATAAACTTATCTTTCCTACAGATAAAAATTAAAGTCTCTGGACAAAATATTTTTAAATTTCTTAAATGTTTATTAATTTTTGAGAGAGAGAGAGACAGAGTGTGAGCGGTGGAGGGGCAGAGAGGGAGGGAGACCCAGATCTGAAACAGGCTCCAGGCTCTGAGCTGTCAGCACAGATCCCTACACAGGGCTTGAACTCACAAACCGTGAGATTATGACCTGAGCTGAAGTCCAAAGCTGAACCCACCAAGCCACCAGGGACCCCTGGACAAAATATTTTTAAAAGCACAACTTTATGAACACTCTGGGGAGTGACCACAAGCAGAAGGAGACTGGCAGTCCTACCTTGGAGATGAGTAACAAATTTGGTACTGTTTGCAATTATGTTATTTTTTGCCTGAGGGCCCTCTCCAGTGGGCCTGCCTGGGAGAGTTGAAAAGCAGTGGAAACTGTAATCTTACAGACTTGAGGAACCAGATGGTGGTGTGTGTAGATTCCAGAAGTGGCTAGAAGGTGAGAGGGAAAATTCCAGAAAGAAAATGCTATTGAGGAGGAGATACAAAATTTGCATATAAAATTCTGCCCACTTTCTTATATGAGTTATATATATTCTTTGAGAAGTTTCCAGGTTCCAGTGTACTCAGCAGAAAGCAGTGGCTGGAAGACTAAAACTACAGAGCAGAAAATTTAGCTTTCTGATTACCATAGGAGGAACAGAGTGTAGAATTTGAGTTCAGCCAATTTATCTGCATGACATTCTTCACAGGAAGATAACAGAATACAGATCTGTACTGGATTATCCATAATATTCGAGCTACAACCTCCCTACAAAGAACTCTTTTGGTCTAAGTGAATTTATTTTTTTAGATGTTAAATAAGAACTAAAGTGAATCTTACACAAACTCTTCAAAAGTGAGGAATGAAGGGGCGCCTGGGTGGCGCAGTCGGTTAAGCGTCCGACTTCAGCCAGGTCACGATCTCGCGGTCCGTGGGTTCGAGCCCCGCGTCGGGCTCTGGGCTGATGGCTCAGAGCCTGGAGCCTGTTTCCGATTCTGTGTCTCCCTCTCTCTCTGCCCCTCGCCCGTTCATGCTCTGTCTCTCTGTGTCCCAAAAATAAATAAACGTTGAAAAAAAAAAAGTGAGGAATGAAGAAATATACCATGGTTCTTTATAAGGCCAGCATAATCTAAAAGTGAAAACAAGGCAAAGATAATAGAGAAAAAGGAAATTTTAGACATCTGTCCCTGATAAACATAGTTGAAAATATGAAAAACTAAAGCTCTCATTACAAGAGAGCCAGAGAATTGCAGAAGATCTGGTCTCATCTCTTTATAAACATACTAAGGACAGACCTCCTGGCATATACTATGTTATTTGCTTGTGGAAGAGTTCTTGCCTATGGAATTTTTTTACAAGATGTAACTGGTGTAGGATTGCTTCTGATATACACTGGGGTGAAAAATCAGATATCTGTATCAGTTGAATGTTCTAAAATAAAATAATTAAAATCATTTTTTCCTAGATACTTCAATTATCATCCAGGCTTAGAAACCACTGAATTCTTAGAAGATTAATCCTATGAATCATGGCCAGTTGGCCCAGAAGGATTTTGTTGCTCTTAGGCAGTGACTACACATCTAACCAGAAAATTAGAGAACAGTTGTTTACACTAAAGTCTTCTCTTATATTGGCTGCTAACACTCCTCTATATGATCTAAGCAGAAAGTCTCCACTAACAGGAAATTTCTTTTTCTCCTTAGCTGCCTCCCAACTGCTAATGTCGCCATTTTTCACTTACTGATGAACGTATAAAATGCCTGGTACTTTTATTATTTTACAATGTTTAAGTTGTCTCTACCAAACTGAACACAATTCTTTATAAAATATAAAATTAAGTTACTGTTTGAATAGTTAGTCATTATTCCATTAATTATGTCATAATATGCTTATAATTTTGCTCAGTGCTTTCATGACAAATCATTTTATTAAAAACAAAAGACCATTGAAACACTTTTTTATTCTCTTACTTTAAGAAAACAGTAAATTGCAGCCCCAGGAGTTTTCATCACAATGAAGTTAACATTTTAAAGCTCTCATTATTTGCCAGTCATTGTGGCAAGGGTTTATATACATTGTCTCAGTTAATCTTCAAAACCACAGTATAACTACACATTTTATTATCTCTTTTCTCAGCAAGGCAGAAATGATGCAGTCTTCAGGTGATTCTAAGTACTCTGATAACTGTGAACAATTAGTTTAGACACAATATGTCAAGTTTGCATGTGATTAATACTTCTTAGATAAAAACAGAGAGCCATCTTCTTTTGAAAATAACACATGTGACTTACATAGACATCAGAGGTATAGAATCATGCACTTAAATTTTATTTCAGATAAATAAATCTAAAAATATATCAACAGTTCTACATCCATCTGATAGACACAATGATTTGGGGTCACATATTTGCAGTCATTTTCATCAATTACATAATGACTGGTTATACTTTGCTACGAGTGTTTGTGAAAGCAAAATCAGTCTGCTTTGGAGGTCACTGAGATAAGCAGAGTTAATTGTCTTGGACAAATCGATCCTGTAGCACATGGGTCACTTCACATTTGTGAGTCAATCAAAAAAAAGCAGAATTAATAGTCTGACTCAAGAAGTGCCAGTATGTCTCAGATACCACATGGAAAGAACTCTGGGAAGAATTCTTCTATTGAACAAATATTCTTAAGGTAATCCACCAAAGTACCAAACCATGACCATTTCAGCAGGAGTGAAATAGATGGAAGGAGTCAGGAAACAAAATCCAATTTGATAAATAAGTTGCTGTTCAAAAGCCACTTCTGAACTGAGGATTGATGGCTCTGATTCAACTAGCAGCCCCTAATAATAATATTTCTCAATGTTTAGGATCTAGTCACATGGAAATGCAAAAAAGGAAAAATGGCTCTGGTTTCAATAGCTCTATACATTGATGTTAATCTTTCATTTCTTTGGGAAGCTTTCAAAATTATCTGTGAAAGCCACATATCAAGGTAAAATAAAGATGTGTATATAAAAGACTTTTGTAAACTGAGTCAATATTACTCAAACACACAGGTTGGTGGACTAAGGCCAGTAGAGAAATCTAGGCTAGTTGCCTGTTTTTAGACATAAAGTTCTATTGGAACACAACCACACTCATTCATTATATTGCCTCTAGATGCTTTCATGCTGCCCAGACAAAGCTGGGTAGTTGCAGTAGAGACCATGTGGACTGCAAAGCCCCAGTTTTTTATTATGTGGTACCTTGCAAAAAAGTTTGCTGACTGTTGTATTGAACAGAGTGACATCAATATTTAAAGACTACATAATGTCGGAGAAAAGGCTTCTCCACACTTGTTATTTTAGTATGTAGGGATCGCCACTTTAAACGACCTCTTGACCTGCACATTACTTATTTTTTTCTCATGGTGAAAGAATGAGTTACCTGCCTGGTAAATGATGTTCATTGGCCTATGTTGCTACAGTGGATGGAGCTAATCCACTAAGAGGCTATAAATCCTGGGTTTTCAGGCTTTCTCTTTTCTTCACATTTTTGTTGTTGTTGTTTTAACTGCCAGATTTATAACTGCATAATCCTGGATAAGTGTAGATTTTCATTTTCCTGAGGGACTGTGCTGTAAACGTGATTGGGAGATTGGGAAGTATCTGCAAGCCTACTTGTTTCTCATTACCAAGACCAGTTCTTGACCAACTTTATCAGTCAGAAAAGTAATATGCTGGACTTTCATGTTATCATTTATTGCTTTCAGAACTGTGATTAGGAAGAGGGGTGTGATGTATTTGGCATTTATGTTTCAAAGAGCTCCAATATTTTAGTGTCACTTTCAAATTATTTATATCCTTCTGGAGAGACAGACATGTTAAACACATAGAATCCTATCTCAGAAACATATAATACTAAAAACACATACTATGGAACCAAAACCAACATGGGAAGTGATCCCTTTGAACTCAGTATGCATCACTAAATAAATATGAGACTAAAGTATTATCAGGCATGTGGAAAATTTGCATAATCCAAGTAATAAGCTTGACTCAATTTGTTATTTATAATTTAGTTATAGTTTATAGAAGATAAGCCATCAATTTAACTACTCCATCATTATATAAAAGAAACAGCATTATATTATAATCAGTGCCATGTTGCTAAAATAAGCTTAGCACTAACAGATCACTAGCAGTGATAATTTCTGCTCATTAAATATATTTTTTTAATTTAAGGAAAGAATCTGGACTTCATAGCCATTAAAAAGTATATCCGCAAGTAAGAAATATGCAGAAGCATGAAACTATTGGTGGGAATGCAAGCTAGTACGGCCATTCTGGAAAACAGTATGGAGGTTCCTCAAAAAGTTGAAAATAGAGCTACCCTACGACCCAGCAATTGAGCTACTAGGTTTTTACCCAAAGGATACAAAAATACTGATTTGAAGGGGCACATGCACCCTGATGTTTATAGCAGCATTATGAACAATAGCCAAATTATGGAAAGAGCCCTAATGTTCATCGACTAATGAATGGATAAAGAAGATATGGTATGTATATGTGTGTGTGTGTGTGTATATATATATATATATATATATATATATATGTATAGGAATGAATATTACCCTATGAATGTATAAAGATATGGTGTATATATATATATATATATACACCATATCTTTATATATATATATATATATATATATATATATATATATTACTCTGCCATCACAAAGAATGAAATATTGCCATTTGCAATGATGCGGATGGAGATAGAGTGTATTATCCTAAATAAATTATGTCAGCCAGAGAAAGATAAATACCGTATGATTTCACTCAGATGTGGAATTTAAGAAATAAAACACATGATGTGGGAGTAGGGGGAAAAAACAAGAGAGGGAAGCAAACCATAAGAGATTCTTTATTTTTCTTATCTTTTTAGAGAAAGAGATCATCTTGAGCAGGCTCCACACACAGCATGGAGTCCAATGTGGGACTCGATTCCATGACCCTGGGATCATGCCCTGAGCCAAAATGAAAAGCTGGACACACAACCAACTGAGCGAACCAGGTGCCCAAGAGACTCTTAACTATAGAGAACAAATAGGGTTGCTGGAGGGGAGTGGGCAGGGGTTGGGTTAAATGGGTAATAGGTATTAGGAGGGCACTTGTGATGAGCACTGGGTGTTATATGTAAGTGATGAATCACTAAACTCTACTCTTGAAACCAATACAATATATGTTAATTAACTAGAATTTAAATAAAAATTTGAAAAAAAAAATTTTTTTCCAATAATAAGGAAAGCAAGTTTTTAACAAATGCCCATGGAATATGTAAAATTTTTCCATTTATTAGTCCAATAAGAAAAACTCAATAAATTCCACAAATAAAAAATTATATTAGACCACTTTATCTCACGATGAAGCATATAACTAAAACGCAATATGAAAAGATAGTCTTTCCACCCTTCCCCCTAACTCAGTGTCCTTGAAAGATATCCCAAAGCCCCTCGGAAAAGAAAATAACAGAGTTGAAATTGCAAGCTATCACAAAAAAATGAAGAGAACTGCAAAACTCCAGAGAAACACTTTAGCACACTCCAAGAAAAATTTCTAGCTAGAATCAAATGAGTTCATTAAAAATAAGAGTTAAAGTATGAAATGATTGAACAAAACAAAGAATGAGTTTAAAGACAGTAAAACAAAGGATATAATAATAATATAATATAAATAATATAATAATATAATATAATAATAATATAATATAAAAATTTTAAAGCCTTCAAACTTTTAAATTATTCTTATTATATGAAAATCTGATTGTTTTCAAATGTCAGACTAGGCCAAATTTGAAAAAACATTCAAGAGAAAAAATTAGAAAGGGTAAAAATTAAGTTGCTTTTGGAACTGAGAAGGTGAAAAAATGTGGATATAAAAAGTTTTCTTACAATATTATATGTTAACAAACACAAAGAGCAAGAAGGAAACTCTTGATTTGATATTTAATGTGTATAATGATTTTTGTCTCTGTTTTGGAAACCCCCAAACTGACAGGGACATCATGCTCTTGGCACTCTCGATGATTAACTGCAGGCTTCTCACTTTTTCTTCTAATTTGGGATGATGGACACAAGGGCAAAATTCCAATACAGAGCAATCAGATTTCTTTTCCTGGGAAATCGATTCTTAAGCAGATAGATGCAAAGGTGTTTAGCACTGACTTGCTTTCAGAAAGGCCTACAGAAAATCTCCAGGAGTTCCTGTGGCTAAGGTCTCAGGGCTCTACCTAAAAGTGTGTTTGTTCACTTCTTTTTAAGTTTTCAGTCATTCCAATAACCTTCCAATAAAATCCTTTTTGTCTTTTTCACTCAGCTGAGCCAAGGTACGTTGTTGCTACCAAACAAAAGAACCTGCTGCCCGAAATCTATGAGAGATGAGAAATATCAGATTTCAGGGTCGGCTTGTTGCTTCTGATATTTCTAAGCAACTCCAAATAATAGAATGACTATTTCAACTCTCAGAAGTTTACCTCAAGTAAGAAATAAAATGTAAATCTTTCATGTGATTCTCCTGAAGGAATTACTTACTGCTCATAGTCATGGGGCAGGGATTGACAAAAAACCACTTTGGAACATAAAACAACAAAATACACCCTCAGCTAAATTCACAAACATTTTACTTCTCTCTGATGAATGTTAGAACAGTACTTTGGAAAGGATGGAAAACTTGAATGATGCTATGTCAGAGGATGTAGAAGGTGAGTAAATTTCTCAACCCTATCCCTTTTCAGTACTAATGTATTCTGAAATTACCATTGCTTCTCCTCCTGTACTGGAAAACGTAAACAATTTGCTCCATTTGTCAATCCTTTTCTCATTGAGCTTTAATCAGAATTTAATTCAAAATGACACTCAGGATGAAGTGAAATATCCGGAGGGAAGAAAAAGGTCATGTTCAAAAAGTACTTCCAAGACTTTCCTAATATACACGTTAAAAAAAAATGGAAATTTTACAAGTGCAGTGTTTGAGGTCCTTAATCAAAGATACAATTTTTAAAATTATTTCTTTGCTATAGGTATACATGCTTAGTCATGTGTATATTTTCACACACACACATACTCACATGTAAATAGACTCTGCATGTAATATGATAGTTTGAAAATCTAGCTATAGTTCTTTCCGTTGGCTGAGTTGGGTAATATAAATCTTTTTTTTTTTTTAATGATACCTATTTATTATCTCATGGTTCTGCAGATTAGAAGTTTGTGTGTTTGACTTCTGTGCTCACAGGATTAAAATTAAAAAGTTGACTGGCCTTGACTGATGTTTGGAGGCTCTAAGGGAGAATCCATTGCCAGGCTGTTTAAATTGTTGGCAGAATTCAGTTCTGTACATTTACGAAACTGAGGTCCTCATTTCCTTGCTGACTGTCAGCTGGGAGCTTTTCAGCATCTTTAGACCACCTGCATTTCTTTTCATTTGGCCCCTTTCATCTTCAAACCAGTCATAGGGCATTGAGTTTTTCCAACATTTTGTATCTCTTTTTTCTCCTTCTGCCTCACCTCTTCTCTCTATGGATGGAGAAAATTCTTTGCTTTTAGGGCTCAGATGATTATGTTGGGGCCACTTGGATAGTCCAAGCTACTCTGCCTATTTTAAGTTTTTATCCCTAGTTACAATCGGAAAGTCATTTTTGCTTTGTAATAAAATATAGGAATTAGGGTGTGTGCACCTGTGTGGGTCATTCTGCTTACTGTAGTATTTTATGGGAAGTTTGAGAAAGGCAGTAATAAAGATTACTAGTCAACTGTTCTCAGTTTTGAATTCAATATTAGATGTTTATATTTTAACTATTGGATTTGGTATCATATAATACTACTAAAGTCGAGCCACCATTCAAAAGGATTAATTATGTTACAAGAATGCAAGTGTTAGAATGTACATTTCAAAAAAAAAATAGGAGAATCAGTAAGACTACATGTTGTTTCAAACAATACAAACTAGCAAATCAAAATTATATCTAGGAGTAAGAACAAATACTTTTTTAAAATAAATCTGTCAATTTTATGGATATAAGAACAATTTAGTTTGAACTGCTTTTTGAAGTTAGTCGACGAAAAGCAGAAAAAACAGAAATGTTAAGATAATGATGAATTGAAGTTTGAACTAAAATATTTAAATAATTTTTAAAGGGATAAAATTAGTATTTCAACAATAATAGGATCACTATTAGATCTATATGGGACCCAAACAATTTGATCTTGAAAAAATATTTAGCACACTCCGAGATAATCTTTGAAAAAATTTTAAGAGAGATAATAAATATTAGAACATATTTTTATTTTTAAATGTTTTTGTACATAGCATATATGTATATATGTGTGTATATATATACACATACACACATATAATGGATTATTATTCATCCATAAAAAAAAAAGAAAGACATTTTCCCATTTATGACAACATGGATAAGCCTTGAGGACACTATGCTAAATGAAATAAGTCAGACAGAGAAAGACAAATACCATTTGATCTGTCTTATATGTGGAAACACAACAAACAAACAAACTTACAGAGAATAGATGATTGGTCAGAAGTGGGGTGTAGAGGTGGGAGAAATGGGTAAAGGAGATCAAAAGGTAAAAAATAATTATACTAAAAATAAAATTTTAAAAATTGTACCCTGATTCCCTTAGACACTATATTACTTTTTCTTCCTTATCCTCCAATCTCTATCCTCAGTGACAATAATAAAGTACTTATGATGAACATTTAATAACACAGTTCTATCCTTCAGTATGGCTGTTGTCACCTTCAGATCAGCATGTTTTCATCTCAGTGTCAGTAGGTCTCAATGAGCACATGCCCTAAGCCAGAACCATTGTCATGAAAACCTTCTGGGGAAAGGGGACCAAAAATGACCCCAATATCAGCCATCAGACTAATGAGTGAAGAGAATTAAATAAGTAAAGAAAAATATATCACATTCTTAAAACCTAGCTCTGAAATGAACACATCAGTCTTGAACACAGTTCAAGATATAAGAATAATAAGAAAAATGGCCAGTAAAAAATCAAAATGGATGCTACAGGACCCATGTACTTTATTAATTTACAAAGCAAATCCCTTTGGTATTTACTCTAACTAATAGGTAATGTGAATCTTACCCAATGTGTAACACATGCTCTTGTGGCCTTGGAAGTTTATAAATAATATAATATAGAGGAGTGGCTTGGAAGTCTGCAGAGATAGAGATATTTTATGTCTTTTGTCCTATATGGTCTTTTCACCCAGCCCAATCTCTATTCTTTCCAGGCTCACAGGCTTTGACCATTCTTTCTCTTTCTCTAGGTAAGTGATAGATAGATAGATAGATAGAGATATGGAATACATAAATATAGATATATATGATATATATGTATATAGGTGTATATATATATATATATATATATATATATATATATATATTGATTACAGGAGGATAAGAATCTTTGAAACTTGCTCTATCACTGTTCTCTCTGTACTAGAAATGATGATAGTAGAGCTTTTAATCCGATGGAGATTTCTGTTCTTAATTGTAATCAGAGGAACTTTTAGCTATAGGAGCTCACTTTCTTCAGAAGTGAGGTGTGTGTGGTCATCATGATAGTCCTCAGCCTACTCTCAGTAGTCAGGACTTCAGGAACGATATGGCATGCAGAGCACTCTGGCAGTCAATGGATTACTAGGAATGAAAATGAAAGACAACTAAGCTTCTTGATTTGTAAAACCAAAGCAATTCAAGATCGACCAATAATGCTGTTTTGACTTGAATCACAACCATAAAAAGGTGAAAACCTCTCAAAAAATCCCATAATTGACTTCATTTATCAGTCCTATGGTCTACCTGTAGTCTACTTTGATTGTAGGGGACACTGGGTCCTTTACAGTGCTCACATTTCCCACAGAGAAGTTAATGAAAGAAACATAAAAGTAAGGGTTTTGAGAAAATTATCTTAACTCCAAGATAACTATAGTTATTAGAAACCTAAAATATTACTGTGAGGTGCAAATTAGAGTAGGAATTTGTGGGAGTAAGAAGTTTGGACCCTTGACTCTAATGTCCGATCATTTTTCCAGTTCCTGAAAATACAACAAAAATGGATATTCCAACATTGTTTCCTAGCCTATAAATGATATGGTACGAAGAAACAACTGGAAGTCAATGGAGGAGCCCATCCCAGCCACGTCATCATTATCGTCATCATTGGCGTCACTTAGGGACTTTATATTTCTTAGGGAAATATAAATGACTGATTTAATTATCAAAGGCTTGGAAGTCACAGGTATAATAGCAGTCCTGTTCAGTCCAGTTCAGTTCTTAAGATTGGTTAGTAAAATCCTTGTATATTCCTAGAGAATAATATAAGATGGAGACAAAATAGGACTGCTGTTACAAATATAACTAAATATGGTGTGATAGGTAAAATAATCTTCCGCTAAGCTGTTCATGCCCTATCCCCAGAGTCTGTTAATATATTACATTCCATGGTAAATGGGATTTTGCAGAAGTAATTAAGTTGATATGGAGAGGTTATCCTGGATTATCCAAGTCGGCCCAAGCTAACCACATGAATCTTTAAAAGTGGAGAAATTTCCCAGGTTGATAAGAAGAGAGCTATGAAGATGGAAACAGGGTCAGAGAGACACCATGTTGCTGGCTTTATAGATGGGAAAGGAAACCATGAATGAGCTAAGGAATATAGGTAGTCTCTATAAAGTGGAAAAAGCAAGGAAGTAAATTCTCCTCTAGAGCCTCCAGAAAGAAACAGTCCTGCCTACACCTTGATTTTAGCCCAGTGAGGCTTATTTTGGATATCTGATGTACAAAATTATAAGATTTTTAAAATTTAAGTCACTAATTTTGTTGTAAGTTATTATAGTTGAAAATGGAAAATTGATATTGGCCTCTGATTTTTGAAGTGAACTATTGTAATTAATAGAGCCTCTGATATTTGGAGTGTAGCTATTGATGAGGATAACACATTCCACCAAGTACACAAAAGCTACCAGAACTTGTTTGCCTTTTTTACAAAACGGGAGAGCAGATTTTAATCTACCACCTCAGTGATACATCAGTTCCTGCACATTATTCCTCAATATGGTCCACAGAGTCCAAGACCTTCACCATGCCATGGAACAGTATATTGGTCTACCATCCTTACATTCTCATGCTCCTAGGATCCAGAAGATTATTGGTAGAAAAAAAAAATGACACAGTGACATGGGTATATATGGTATACACATTGCTGCTTATTAATCCTCCTTGCACCTAAGAAACAGGTTCAGTTGTTGAAGACTCTGGAGGCAGGCTACAAGATATTTCCTTATGGAAACAATTTTCTTAATAACTCACATGTTCAGGCTTTAAGAACAGTCTAAGGGTCCCTGTGTGGCTCAGTCAGTTAAGTGTCAGAGACTCTTGATTTCAGCTCAGGTCTTGATCTCAGGGTTATGAGTTTGAGCCCCACATTGGGCTCTGCACTGGGTATGCAGCCTACTGAAAGAAGGAAAGAAAGAAGGAAAGGAAGAAGAAAGAAAGAAAGAAAGAAAGAAAGAAAGAAAGAAAGAAGGAAGGAAGGAAGGAAGGAAGGAAGGAAGGAGGAGAAAATATAAATGAGAGTCTAATATAAGAGAAAGATCTTGTACCATCCCATGCTTCCGAACAAGAGTCTTTGAAATGTGGCTTTACCTTCTGGTAGACCCTACAAAGTGAAGACAGTGGCATACGACAGTGTTAAAATGTCTCAAACAGGAGAATTATAAAAGAGAAACCAGAGACTTTTGACCAATTTCATGTAAACTTCAGCAAGAATATCTTCTGCTGTTGAAAATATCTCTGGAATTGCTTTAGGACTTCAGTAGAAACTAAATATCTAACCATTTGGAAATTATATGACCATGTTACTCAAGGTGCTCACCACAAGGTAATGCTAATTAATCTAATCAACATTTCCATAATGTCAGTAAGTCCTATAACACTGAATCAAAAATTATAAAAAGGACATGACTTGTATAAGGTTTGAAAGCATGAATGTTTCATGTGTGCAAGTTTGCTATCTAATATGCATACCCCTGAAAAGTGGTATGCTTCATGGTGAACTTACATTGATGGCTCAAATCCATGATAAAGATGATGAAATTGAGAGGTCTTTTTAATTATGGCTGGATGAGTATGCTGGATACTTATTCTAAATTTGATCTTCTTTCCTTCACAGTCGTGGTTTTACAGAGTGATTGGATGTCACTCTAGGATGCAGTATCTGTCCTGATTTGGTGACCTGCATTTGGCACTTTATCTCCTGTAATCAGTGCGTGGGTTAACATTCTTAGTTTCAGACAATAGAACTCTGCAGGTATTTTGATAAAAAGATTATTACAGTTTATGAACAGGCAGTTTACAAAGTCATTTGAGAGCTAGCAAAAGCAGCTCCTACTAGCAACAACTTCCAGAAGCATACTGATCACTCAACTGGAAAGTCAGTAGCTGCCATTGCTGCCACCAGACTCAGATATCACTGCTGTCACCCCAATAACAAAATTGATTTTATATGTTCTGAATGTTCCTCATGTATTAACTTCCATATTATGATATTCTAGAGGTGAGAAAGGCTTTGAAATATAATTTTATTATTATTTTGATTCTATATGTGAAGAGTAGAATTTATACTATGGTAAGCTATCAAAATACAGGAATCTGATTTTCAGATTTTGTTTTCCAAATGCCATTTTCCATTAAAAGGATCTAGGTCTCCTTGAAGAAACAGCTAATTCTAGGGCCTGGATAGGAAATATATGAGTCTGGAACATCTTGTAATGCCAGAAAGTTAAGGAAGTACAAGGAGAAGGGAAGAAGAGGAAGGAATGGGAGAACACAGGGATCTCCTGAAAGCACTCTCAATAGACAAGCAGAAAATATTTGAGTAAAAATTTAAATAATGTAGTATTGGATTATAACTCAAATTATGAAATAAACATACGTGAATCCAACATGATACTGAATAAATAAAGAGAAAATCTTTCTTAGAGAAAAGTTCTAAATATTATGTGTCATCACTTCACCCTTCTCAAGAGGAGGAGCTTAATTCCCCTGTTCTTGATTGTGGGTTGAACTTAATAATTTACTTCCAAATGATAGAGTATGCAAAAAGGAAAATAGTAAAGTGAAGAAAGCTGGCAAACACTACTTTAATCAAGTGATCAAGGTTGGCATCATCAGTAATAAGTCATATTGGTATCATGAAGCATCATGAAAAAAAAACATCAGACAAACCCAGTTGAGGGGATATTTTAAATACCGGCCAATATCCTTCAAACCTGTCAAAACTATAAGAAACAAGTAAAGACTGAGAAACTGCAATAGGACAGAAAAGGCTACAGAGACATGATGACTAAGTGTAATACGGTATCCTGGATTGGATTATGGAACAGTAAAATGAAAATAGTAGGAATCTTGGTAAAATGTATAGCTCAGCTGACCGTAATGCACTAATGATAATGTTCCCGTTTTGACAAAAGTTCCATGAGTATGTAATATGTTAACATTGGGAGAATCTGTTTGTAGGCTATAAAGAACTCTGTATATGTTTCAAATTTGCTTTAAAACTAAAAGAATTTTAAAATAAAATTTTTTTTTTAACATAGACATGGTCTTCCAAAGATTTTATGCTGCCATAGTATTTCTTCAATATGAAGGATACAAAGAATAGAGAATATGGTTTGAAGGGAAAGGTTCCAGACACCAAAAGAAGCAGGTCAATGGTGAGACATATTAATGTTCAAGCACTATAAAGATCTACAAATTCTGCTGTTGATTCTAGAACTAACTGTAATTCAAATCAAGTCTTTATTTTTAGATTACATGAGATGGAGCCCACAATGCAACCTGTTGTATATTTCTGATATCAAATTTCATTACTAGCATGTGTAAAGACTAAAACCCAAAACATCTGCACCTAAATAAACTGTATATATCCATCAGCCAGAGACTAAGAGGAATGTACAAAATCAACAGTTAAGTTTAGTACATGCTATAGCAAGATCCCACAATATAGGAAATTCTGGGGTATCCCAAAAAGTAGCCTTAGGGAAGGGGTACTAATAAAGTTTGGAGGACAGAGTTTAGTTATGAAATGATCTTTTCAGAGGTTGTAAGAAATTATAAACTAAAGTTTTGAGAATAGTCAGCGATCTTGTCTTTAGAATACATGAATCCATGAGGAGTTGCTATACCATTTTCTTGGAATATGTGTATCAAATGAACTGGAAAAAGTTTAAACTTATTCTGTGATGAATATCCTGGTTTGGTTTGAAACCCTTCATCTGTTTTATACATTATAATGTAGTCCATTTGGAAAAGTTGTGGTTTCTGTTACTTGTCTCAATTCTTCCTGACACTCTAGCTGTCAGAAGGGCTATTTTTCACTTTATCAAAGCCAACCAACACAGCAGAAGATTAAATAATGAAGTAAAATGCAATTTTTAATGCTTTGAAACAAATCTATTATGTATGCCAGGTGCTGTTCTATTCAGTCTGAATGTTTTTTTAATCTGCAAAAGTCCTTGTAATTGTATGTTGCCATGATTTAGGACAGAATTATCCCAGAGCAGTGTTTATAGTAGTAAAAGTCTATTTTGCTAAATTGCTCACCTATTCCATAAGCCATACAAAATTGCTTTTAAAGAATTCTAGAAATTCTTCAAATATTTTTCGTATAATAAGCTATACCATTTTTAAATATGACTAAATCAATAATGCATAATCTATATCAATCCTTTATTTGCCTTGCAAATTAACCCTTATGTCTTCTTCTTATATTTTTATCAGAGAAAAATTCACATTAGCAAACTTTAGTTATATATTTAGCATGTCCAGCAGCATTTATTTAATAAATTTACAATTCCAAGCGCAAAGACAGTATGTTTTATGCTTATTTTGGCACAGTGATTGACAACTATGTAATACTCAGGAAATATTGTTAAATGTATGATTGTGTGATAAGTTGGAAGTGGTCATGTGAAGAGAAATTTGAGGTACATTCTCAAATGATAAAGCCTAGGAAACAGAAGATAGAAGTAGTAAATAAATTTATTTAATACTTACTTTGTAATTATCTTCCCAATGTTGTGATTTTTTAAAAAAGCTTGTTAGTTAATATTGAAATTATTGTAGTCATAAACCATATGACAAGTTACAAAAAAGAAAAGAGAAGAAAGAAAAATACCCTGTTGTATTCAATTAATTTTTCTTTGGCTAAAGACAAGATTATAACTAACCCTTAGAACATTTTGTTAAAAACGTGTGTGAAAAATATCTGAATAACTGATCCCTTTTTCCTATCAATTTAATTAAGCCTGTAAAAAAAGAAAAACTAATTTACTGTTCATAGTAGAAATAATAATTAAGAAGCCAATATTTTCCATAAAGGAAAATATGAGTTTTCCAATAAGCATTTGATTCCCTGAATTCCAGAGAATATGTAATGTACCATCTTCACTGTTTTATTAGTTTGGTTTACCCATGTAAATTGATTCTCTCAGGAAGAAGTCTTAATTGAGGCGATATATTTTTCTCAATCTTAGAATAATTATCTTATATCTTATAATTGAATAACTATCAGCATGCAAGCAAATATTATCCTTAAGTTATATTAGAGCACAGTAATCAAGCTCCATGCTTACTATTAAAAATTAAATTTTTCCAATAGTTATTCCTCTGAAATCACAAAAATCCTCATAATTTCTTTCACATTTGCCTTATAGCTCATTATAACTTCCCCTTGTCAATAGTCTCAGCATAATTGTAACACAATCCTAGAAACTTTGTTCCATCTGGAGCATAACCTATTGTTCCCCAACACATTACAAAACTCATTAAGCAAAACTCTTGAACATTGGAACTCTCTAACCTCTTGACTATTTTCTCAGGCTCACCACCAGATCCACATATATTTAATGGCAGCTTATTTTCTGATTTCAACTTAATTTAAAAATAAAATTATGTTAAAATATTATATTTTTCAAAGTCATTTATCTCTTTGACCACTGAAAGGAAGCCTGTTGTTCTGACCAGAAAGCCATTGATAAGCTTCCAGGGTTACTGAGTTTAAGCCCTTGAGATATTACAATTGTGCTCTTTTATGACTTTTCCCCAGTACACGGAGATCTAACTTGTGGAGATATATTCCCCATGCCCTCATGATACAGTGCATATTAGTGAGGTTTTATTGCCTAGATGTTTATCTAGAGATAAAACCTAAGAGGTCACTGGCTCCTTTCAGGAGAATAGAGTCTGTCCTCCAACTCCGGCTGTAGTAGTGAGACTGAACAGGGTTCAACCTCTCTTTTTTAACTTTAAACCACAGAATTACTTTATATATGTTTTCACACCTGCCAATTAGTGGAAAAAATTCACACATTTTTTACCCATCACTATAGAATACACTGAATAATATTATAACTGCATCTTATTTCATAAACCCTTGCAAATATCATAAATGTGGCATTTCTATACAGACTAAAATAACCATTAACATTAATTTATCACTACTATAGTAAACATTTACCCTTCTTGTCTTTTCTTTTTTTCCACACAATCCAATGTGGAAGGCATTCTCATTACTCCTAGTTTATATGCAAAGAAAATGATGTTTATAGAGGTTAGCTAAGTTGCCCAAAGCTAAATAGCCAATAAAAGGTTAAGTCAGGATTTGAATGTTAGTATTGTAGGTACAAGTGCAGGAATTTAAACATTACCAACTGAAACAGTCATCAAAACTAAAAGGCAACTGATGGAATGGGAGAGATATTTGCAAATGACAAGTTGGATAAAGGGTTTGTATCCAAAATCTATAAGGAACTTATCAAACTCAACATCAAAAAAAATAAGTAATACAGTGAAGAAATGAGCAAAAGACATGAACCGACACTTTTCCAAAGAAGGCATCCAGATGGCCAACAGACACATGAAAGATACTCAACATCACTCAGCATCAGGAAAATACAAATCAAAATCACAATGAGATACCCTCTCACACCTGTCAGAATGACAAAAATTAACAACTCAGGAAACAACAGATTTTGGCGAGGATGTGTAGAAAGGAGAACACTTTTGCACTGCAAATTGGTGCAGCCACTCTGGAGAACAGTTATGGAGGTTCCTCAAAACTTAAAAATAGAGCTACCCTATGACCCAGCAATTGCACTACCAGGTATTTACCTAAAGGATACAAGAATACTGATTCAAGGGGCACATGCACCCCAATTTTTATAGCAGCACTATCAACAATAGCCAAATTATGGAAAGAGCCCAAATGTCCATCAATTGATGGATGGATAAAGAAGTATATATATACAATGGTGGGTGTGTGTGTGTGTGTGTGTGTGTGTATACACACACACACACACACACACACACAATGGAATATTACTGGGCAGTCAAAAAGAATGAAATCTTGCCATTTGCAACAATGGGATGGAACTAGAGTGTATTATGCTATGTGAAATAAGTCAGTCAGAGAAAGACAAACATATGATCACTCACTCATATGTGGAATTTAAGAAAAAAATGGATGAACATAGGGGAAGGGAAGCAAAAATAAGATAAAAACAGAGACTCTTAAATACAGAGAACAAATTGAGGGTTGCTGGAAGGGTATTGGGTGGGGGGGAATGGCTAAATTGGTGATGGATATTAAGGAGGATATTGGGATGAGACCTGGATGTGATATGTAAGTGATGAATCACTAAATTCTACTCCTGAAACCATTAGAAAAATAAAAAATAAAATAAAATAAAAATAAAAACAGCACTACCAGCTATGCAGGTTGTTCACTGACAAAGAGTAAGTGGGACCTGTAATTTTCCTTTCCCTCTGCTCACCAAGTCAGGAGCTATTGTGCAGGAATCGCATCAGCCTGGAGGATGGTAGCCCTGGCTATTATTCAAAGGTTAAAAAATATGCTCAAGATTGGCCCTTATTAATATAGTTCACAACATCTAATGAGTCAGCATCCAATACCCTTGGTACTCTTCCTCATTAGTTCTTCCCCATATTTAAAATCTCTCATAAGAATCTGTGTCCTGTATTCCCAACACAGTATTTCAAATTTGATATTTATTAATTCATTCTACCAACTGTAATGAAGCCACAAATGCACCACAGGTGAAATGACTTACTGCTGTAGCCACAAATGTAGCTCTGTGGGCCCTGACTTAACATTCAGTGGCTTTTCCATCAGAGGAAACTAGACATATGAATTCTTATTTATTAAAATGTAAA
Organism: Puma concolor; assembly: GCF_028749965.1. Lineage (NCBI taxonomy): Eukaryota > Metazoa > Chordata > Mammalia > Carnivora > Felidae > Puma > Puma concolor. The sequence goes on from NC_141667.1 coordinate 199,156,488, forward strand.
GCAACAGCATTCAAATTTCCCCTATACCCAAACAATAGCTATAGTTTTAAAAGGTGACTTTACAAGTGATATTCAGAAAATGCAAAAAAAAAAAAAAAAAAAAAAGAAAAGAAAAAAAAAGCCTTACTCTGAACTCATTTGTATCAGCAAAACTTTTAAAGTATACAGCACAGGGGCGCCTGGGTGGCGCAGTCGGTTGAGCGTCCGACTTCGGCCAGGTCACGATCTCGCGGTCCGTGAGTTCGAGCCCCGCGTCGGGCTCTGGGCTGATGGCTCAGAGCCTGGAGCCTGTTTCCGATTCTGTGTCTCCCTCTCTCTCTGCCCCTCCCCCATTCATGCTCTGTCTCTCCCTGTCCCAAAAATAAATAAACGTTGAAAAAAAAAAAAATTAAAAAAAAAAAAAAAAAAAAGTATACAGCACATAGGGGCGCCTGGGTGGCGCAGTTGGTTAAGCGTCTGACTTCAGCCAGGTCACGATCTCGCGGTCCGGGAGTTCCAGCCCCGCGTCAGGCTCTGGGCTGATGGCTCAGAGCCTGGAGCCTGTTTCCGATTCTGTGTCTCCCTCTCTCTCTGCCCCTCCCCCGTTCATGCTCTGACTCTCTCTGTCCCAAAAATAAATAAAGGTTGAAAAAAAAAAATTTAAAGTATACAGCACTCAAAAGCGATGATGATCCAATAATTAATTTGAATTAAAGGCAATCTATTTGAACAGCCATGCTATGAACTGAAGTGTTCCTGACCTCTGAATATTTATTTCACTACCTTTATTAGTCACCACTATTTAAAAATGTGGGAAAATTATATCAAGTAACAGCATAAACATCTATTTTGTGGCAGTTATTTATGAACTTAGACCATGTATTTTAAAAAGATTTATCTGTTTTCCCTAATTATTTTTATAAGAAATATCATTAATTCACTTTTCATTTCAATAAAAAAATCAGAAAGTATTAATACAGCAAAAAGAAAGTAATCTTTGTATAAATCTTTCTGAGAGGAAATTTTTGTCCTTTAACCTTTATTTATGTACCGCACTATATTACTTAGTGCCCATTGTTACAAATCATCATCTAATTATGTTTATTACACAGTAGACACAAATTTCTCTGTGTAAACACATTTTCAAATGTGGAATCAATTTTTCTGGCTGTAAATCAACATTACCAACTGATCATCAGTTCAGAGAACAGCTGCCAGTTATTAAGCATCTATGAGGGAACAGGCCCTCTACTGTGTGCTGTGTATGTAAACTCCAATGCGTGGCTAGAACTACCTGGCAATGTTTATCAGTGGGAAAGAGTGCCTTTTCTTTTGTGAATGTCATTCTGTTAATATGGTACCTTATTCTCCATTTATTTTATGCTTATATCACTTATTTTTGAATGTTTCAAAATGTTTGTCTCTACAATAGAAGGCTAGTTATTAAGAACAAATAGCCCTTCCCTGATTTTCTTTAAAATCACTGTACATCATGTATATTCATAATACTTCTCTGCGTTTCTTTGCCAGCAGACACAGAGGTAGTGGCAAATGTTTTGTTTCAAGGAATAAAATTCAGTTATCAAGAAGAGAAACATCCTATTATAATTGAAAGGCTCAGATTCCCTTGACATAGATGAAATTCAATGGTAACTCTACTTCATTAAACCACTGTAGATATAGCCTGGCTTGGGTGGAGAATTGAAAATGATACATTTTGGGAAAGATTTTAGGCAGGCATAACTTAATGTTATAAGTTGGGTTTACTCCAAGGTACTGAAATATTTATGTATTGTTTCTTCCTGCTGTCAAGTAGCTTGCTATATGTGAGTGTTATTTAGACACGTAATCACTGATGTTAGGTTACTAAGTTACTGTGCAAGTAAGGAAAGTTGAAATCCTTTTGTTTTATTATCACTTGAATTCGATGCACCCTTTGGCTTTCAGATAACATTCGTACTGTGCTCCAATAAGAATAAGCTTTAACTGAGCCTCCAGCGACCCACACAGATGTGATACACAAAAGGAACAGGGTTGCTTGAGATGTGGCTTATAGAGGATGATTTAGTTACCGGCACACTTCAAAGAGCCATCCCATTAAAAGATGGGCAACAAGAAAGCAAAAGGAGAAAATTACTGTAGGAAGAAGGGTTAAAGAAAAAGGCAGGAAATATAAGGGAAGGACTTCTACATTCACAATAGCTTTATTACTTTATTTGGCTTAAGAAATGAATCCAGTATAAAATCTTAAAATAACAGTATGAGTTACAAGCAAGATCATTGCAATTATAATCATGATTATCATGATAAATTACTTACAGGACAATGAGAAAATGCTTGAATTTTAAGTGATATGCAGTATTGTAAGAACATCCAGGTTACCATTTATTTTGCTCAGGAAGGAGTAAGCATAATTGCAGAAAGGTAAATCTCTCCAGTTTAACTTATTTTCAGAGAATATAAACTACTTTTTAAATAAAGTCAAGATTTTTTAATGTAGGGTATTTAAGAAATAAAATAAGTCATATTGTGATAGATATCTGTTTTTTTTGAAGAGTATAGAATCACTAATCTTCCCTTTTCTTTTTTTGTTTTTGTTTTTGTTTTTGTTTTTGGTAATGAATGTTAGTGACAGGTTCATAGACTAAAGCTGTAAGTAGACAAAAGTTCCATTTGGATTTGGTCATACTGCTTGGTATATAAGAGAAGTTGTGAAATTTCTTTTCATTTATGTATAATTTAACCTATGTCTTTAAGGACAGTATATCATCATGAAGGAGTATATATCCAAAAATTAATTAATCCGTTAATTAACCAAAGAACAAAGTTGTTTCTATTTGACATTAACTGAATCATTCTATAAAATATCAAGTTTATATTTAAAGGTTCTAAGTATTATTCCTCCCATGCAAAAAGTTGCTTTTTATCTTATTTTTAATATCTGTGATATCTTTTTTGCTAAAGTGTTTTGTGCCCTTTTATTTAGGTCAAATTTGTATGTGGTTTCCTCTCTTTTTTAATATTGAAGGTTTCATGGTCAACACAACAACATAAAACTTTTCCTAATTATGCAAAATAGTTTTGATCATATTAACATATGAATTTAAATTTAACACATTTTAACTTTAAACACTAACACAGTGGTCTCTGTGTAAGATTAATCATAGAACCTACCTCATGAGCATTTGAAGTTGGCTCTCTCAGTTATTTAACTTTTCATTTATGGTTATTTGTACTAATAAAAATGCAGCATCAATCGTTTCAAGCTACATAAAACTACTTCCCTATGATCATAACACAATGCAAATGTTCTCTATTTCCTGAAAGCTCTTTTTTCCTGTCTCACCTCTTCATTTCCTAAAGCACAAGCCTTTCATTTGTGCCTGTTGGGATATGAATGATTCCTTCATAGGTATACAGGATATTACAGTAAAAAGATAACACTTTATGGGGTATATAAATAGAACTCTGATTAAATCCTGACTATTCTTTTTAACAGCTGCGTGACCCTGAGCAAAGAACTCAACTTCTCTGATTCTTAATTCCTAGATGTGTAAATGGAGATAATAACACCTACCCCAAAGGTAAATGATGTAGCATAATTAAAACATCAGACAGAGCACATCAGTAGTGAGCACTTCATAAATATGAGTTCATTACCGCCTCCCTCCAACTACTTTATATCAAGTTCTCCTAAGATAAAGCAGGAGCTTTGCTGGTGCCCAAAAAAAAAAAAAAAAAAAAAGTGTAATGACACTTGAGAATATATTAGTCATTCATTTCATATTCATCATTGTGCATATGGTAAAGATTTTATTGACAGGCCTTAGAAGTCAGAATAATAAAATCATACATTTAAATTCCATAAGTATATTTGTTGCCTTAGGAAATGTTGATGTTATGTGACTCCATATATTGGGACGCAACTACAAATTTAAATAATTTTCTGTGAAGTCTTTGGAATGTGACCTCTTAAGACACAAAATTCTGAAGTCTGCCTAATTATTTGACAGAATATTAGAAATAGAGCAACCTTTATACACCTATTTCAAATTATTATTTGTGACATACACAGATTTCAAAAGTAAGCCAAATGCCCAGGAACACATAACTATTCACATACAATGTAATAGACACTGTGCCAAATGGTTTGGAAACCTCAAAATAAATCAATGATATAGACATTTTTAACCTTTGACAAATTTGGACTTAGAGAGAGAGAGAGAGAGAGAGAGAGGCTTTAATTAGTAAAACTCAATATTGCAATAGGGAGACTGCTGTAATCTCAGAAATCTGTGACCCTCTCAAATCCAAACAGAACAAGGTTTTTATGATAGGATAAAACAGGGACAAGCACATATAAACAGAATCTTTGGTGGGGAAACTGAAAATGACCAGTAGGGTCTGATAGGAAAAATGTCTTCCTGTGATCAGCTGATTCCCAGGAGAAGTTGACAAAGTAGGCATGCTTCACTTTTGTTCTTGATCAGGCTTGGGACCAAGCAGAGTTCAGGGGTCTGTAGGTAAAAGAGAAACCAGACTAAACTTTGGTAGAGGCAAAGCAGGGGGTAAAGAATGAGCAATGCTTAACATGTATTCACTTTCTTTTATTTCTTTGAAGATTGTTAGGACTGATTTGTATTTCCTTAAAATTTATATGTTGGGGCCCTAACTCTCAGTGTGACTGTATTTTGAGATAGAGCTATAAGCAGGTAACTGAGGTTAATAAGATCACAGGGTGGAGCCTTAATGTGACATGATTGCTGTCCTTGTGAAAGATCAGAGTTCTCTTTCAGGTGTCACAGAGGAAAGGCTACCTGAGGACACAGCAAGAATGCAATCATCTGCAAGCAGGAAAGACAGCCCCACAAGGAACCAGATTAGTTGGCACCTTGATCATGGACTTTTAGACACCATAACTGTGAAAAAACAAATTTCTGTTGGCTAAAGTACCAAATTTGTAATATTTTGTCATGGCAGCCCTAGCAGACAAAAACATGAAAAAGTTGAAGCCCCAAGAATTTAAAGATTTTGCCCCATTTCACAATCTAGTATGAAGGGGAATCAGAGAGCATGCCCTGATCTGTCCGATAGTGGTATCCATGATATACCACCTTATCACATTACCTTTGCAACTAACGAATTGCTGAATTATTTAAACGTCACTTTTTGTTTCTTAATCCAGATCTCAAATTATTATACCATAGCTGCCTTGATCTGATATAATGGTAAAGTCCACTTTACTCCAGGATTCTCTTTAGAATATTCGGCTGGCAATCCTTGGACAATGTTGCTCTCTCTACAATCTTACTCCATGCACTGGAGGTTCCATACCTTTTATGAATCGGGGATTTTAAGTATTTTTTTCTCACTGAATAGTCCGTAATAAGATTTAAGCAAGGTTGCTTATGTAGAGCAAGTATCTGCTTTCACTTCAACTATGTTTATTTAGAGTGATTTTAGGAAAATCATCGGGAAAAAAACTAAAAATATCTCCTACTCATGCTATGCCTTGGTGCCTCCATGGATTTTTAAAAAGTGTATTAATTATATCTCTACTATTTTTGCTTTCCATCTTTCATTTGTCTTATTGATTAATATGATCTTTTTTTCTCATAGATGTAAGATGTTGCTTCCTGCAATTTCAAATGAATAGTAGTGATATTAAAGAATTTATGTGTTTGTTTCACTGAGAAATTATTTACGTATATCTGTTACTGTAGATTAAAAACAATATTCTATGAGAATGAGGTTAAACAGTACACAAGATCATCATGGGACATGTTTTGTTTAGAAAAGTCAGCATTTGCCTAAGGCCTGTGGTTCAGGATCATATGTATTTTACCTTCTGCACACAATGAGCATTTTACTGTGGGTTTTCTTAAACAGGAAAATAAGTCATCAGATAATAGAAGTTAATTTAAATAATAGAAACTGTATATCAAGACTGCATGACTCTTACCAAGTGAGAGTAAGAAACAAAATAGCATAAGATAGGTGCTTTCCACCTAGGACAAAAATTTTTAATAGCTTTGAGATTCCTTTGCTAATCCAATAAAAGCTTACCCTAAAAAATGACATAGGTGTGTCGGGACCGGAAGATGGCGGCTTAGGAGGGCGCTGGGCTCACCGCGCATCCTGCTGATCACTTAGATTCCACCTACACCTGCCTAACTAACCCAGGAAACCACCAGAAACTAGCAGAACGGAGTCTCCGAAGCCAAGCACAGACGAGAGGCCGACGGAAGAGGGTAGGAAGGGCGGAGAGGCGGTGCGTGCTGCACGGACTGGCGGGACGGAGCCAGGGCAGAGGGGCAGCCTGCTGGCCAAGCAGAGTCCTTTGGACGACAAAGGGAGGGAGAGTTGCTGAGCCCCAGGACGACAGAGCTATTTGGTGGGAAACAAAGGCTCTCGCCAGCGCCATCTCCCTCGCCCATCCCCCAGCCAAAATCCCAAAGGGAACCAGTTCCTGCCAGGGAAATTGCTCACTTCACGGAAACACCCAACACTGTGCTTCTGCGGAGCCACCCCTCCAGCAACGGGTCTGACTCCCTCCCGCTGCAACAGGGCCCCTCCTGAAGTGGATCACCGAAGGGGAAGTAAGCTAAGCCTGGCCCTCCTGCCCCCGTGCACCTTGCCTACCCACCCCAGCTAATACGCCAGATCCCCAGCACCACAAGCCTGGCAGTGTGCAAGTAGCCCAGACGGGCCACACCACCCCACAGTGAATCCCGCCCCTAGGAGAGGGGAAGAGAAGGCACGCACCAGTCTGACTGTGGCCCCAGCGGTGGGCTGGGGGCAGACATCAGGTCTGACTGTGGCTCCGCTCACCAGCTCCAGTTATACACCACAGCACAGGGGAAGTGCCCTGCAGGTCCGCACCACTCCAGGGACTATCCAAAATGACCAAACGGAAGAATTCCCCTCAGAAAAATCTCCAGGAAATAACAACAACTAATGAACTGATCAAAAAGGATTTAAATAATATAACAGAAAGTGAATTTAGAATAATGGTCATAAAATTAATCGCTGGGCTTGAAAACAGTATAGAGGACAGCAGAGAATCTCTTGCTACAGAGATCAAGGGACTAAGGAACAGTCAGGAGGAGCTGAAAAATGCTTTAAACGAAATGCAAAACAAAATGGAAACAACGACGGCTCGGACTGAAGAGGCAGAAGAGAGAATAGGTGAACTAGAAGATAAAGTTATGGAAAAAGAGGAAGCTGAGAAAAAGAGAGATAAAAAAATCCAGGAGTATGAGGGGAAAAGTAGGGAACTAAGTGACACACTAAAAAGAAATAATATATGCATAATTGGTATCCCAGAGGAGGAAGAGAGAGGGAAAGGTGCTGAAGGGGTACTTGAGGAAATAATAGCTGAGAACTTCCCTGAACTGGGGAAGGAAAAAGGCATTGAAATCCAAGAGGCACAGAGAACTCCCTTCAGACGTAACTTGAATCGATCTTCTGCACGACATATCATAGTGAAACTGGCAAAATACAAGGATAAAGAGAAAATTCTGAAAGCAGCAAGGGATAAACTTGCCCTAACTTATAAAGGGAGACCTATAAGACTCGTCACTGATCTCTCTTTTGAAACTTGGCAGGCCAGAAAGGATTGGCACGAGATCTTCAATGTATTGAACAGAAAAAATCTGCAGCCGAGAATCTTTTATCCAGCAAGTCTGTCATTTAGAATAGAAGGAGAGATAAAGGTCTTCCCAAATAAACAAAAACTGAAGGAATTTGTTACCACTATCCCAGCCCTGCAAGAGATCCTAAGGGGGATCCTGTGAGACAAAGTACCAGAGACATCGCTACAAGCATAAAACATACAGACATCACAATGACTCTAAACCCATATCTTTCTATAATAACACTGAATGTAAATGGATTAAATGCGCCAACCAAAAGACATAGGGTATCAGAATGGATAAAAAAACAAGAACCATCTATTTTGCTGTCTACAAGAGACTCATTTTAGATCTGAGGACACCTTTAGAATGAGAGTGAGATGATGGAGAAGCTGGAGTAGCCATACTTATATCAGACAAACTAGATTTTAAATTAAAGGCTGTAACAAGAGATAAAGAAGGCCATTATATAATAATTACAGGGTGTATCCATCAGGAAGAGCTAACAATTATAAATGTCTATGCGCCGAATACCAGAGCCCCCAATATATAAAACAATTACTCATAAACATAAGCAACCTTATTGATAAGAATGTGGTAATTGCAGGGGACTTTAACACTCCACTTACAGAAATGGATAGATCATCTAGATACATGGTTAATAAAGAAACAAGGGCCCTGAATGACACATTGGATTAGATGGACCTGACAGATATATTTAGAACTCTGCATCCCAAAGCAACAGAATATACTTTCTTCTCGAGTGCACATGGAACATTCTCCAAGATAGATCATATACTGGGTCACAAAACAGCCCTTCATAAGTTTACAAGAATTGAAATTATACCATGCATACTTTCAGACCACAATGCCATGAAGCTTGAAATCAACCACAGGAAAAAGTCTGGAAAACCTCCAAAAGCATGGAGGTTAAAGAACACCCTACTAACGAATGAGTGGGTCAACCAGGCAATTAGAGAAGAAATTAAAAAATATATGGAAACAAACGAAAATGAAAATACAACAATCCAAATGCTTTGGGACGCAGCGAAGGCAGTCCTGAGAGGAAAATACATTGCAATCCAGGCCTATCTCAAGAAACAAGAAAAATCTCAAATACAAAATCTAACAGCACACCTAAAGGAAATAGAAGCAGAACAGCAAAGGCAGCCTAAACCCAGCAGAAGAAGAGAAATAATAAATATCAGAGCAGAAATAAACAATATAGAATCTAAAAAAAACTGTAGAGCAGATCAACGAAACCAAGAGTTGGTTTTTTTGAAAAAATAAACAAAATTGACAAACCTCTAGCCAGGCTTCTCAAAAAGAAAAGGGAGATGACCCAAATAGATAAAATCATGAATGAAAATGGAATTATTACAACCAATCCCTCAGAGATACAAACAATTATCAGGGAATACTATGAAAAATTATATGCCAACAAATTGGACAACCTGGAAGAAATGGACAAATTCCTAAACAACCACACTCTTCCAAAACTCAATCAGGAGGAAATAGAAAGCTTGAACAGACCCATAACCAGCGAAGAAATTGAATCGGTTATCAAAAATCTCCCAACAAATAAGAGTCCAGCACCAGATGGCTTCCCAGGGGAGTTCTACCAGACGTTTAAAGCAGAGATAATACCTATCCTTCTCAAGCTATTCCAAGAAATAGAAAGGGAAGGAAAACTTCCAGACTCATTCTATGAAGCCAGTATTACTTTGATTCCTAAACCAGACAGAGACCCAGTAAAAAAAGAGAACTACAGGCCAATATCCCTGATGAATATGGATGCAAAAATTCTCAATAAGATACTAGCAAATCGAATTCAACAGCATATAAAAAGAATTATTCACCATGATCAAGTGGGATTCATTCCTGGGATGCAGGGCTGGTTCAACATTCACAAATCAATCAACGTGATACATCACATTAATAAAAGAAAAGAGAAGAACCATATGATCCTGTCAATCGATGCAGAAAAGGCCTTTGACAAAATCCAGCACCCTTTCTTAATAAAAACGCTTGAGAAAGTTGGGATAGAAGGAACATACTTAAACATCATAAAAGCCATTTATGAAAAGCCCACAGCTAACATCATCCTCAATGGGGAAAAACTGAGAGCTTTTTCCCTGAGATCAGGAACACAACAGGGATGCCCACTCTCACTGCTGTTGTTTAACATAGTGCTGGAAGTTCTAGCATCAGCAATCAGACAACAAAAGGAAATCAAAGGCATCAAAATTGGCAAAGATGAAGTCAAGCTTTCGCTTTTTGCAGATGACATGATATTATACATGGAAAATCCGATAGACTCCACCAAAAGTCTGCTAGAACTGATCCATGAATTCAGCAAAGTTGCAGGATACAAAATCAATGTACAGAAATCAGTTGCATTCTTATACACTAACAATGAAGCAACAGAAAGACAAATAAAGAAACTGATCCCATTCACAACTGCACCAAGAAGCATAAAATACCTAGGAATAAATCTAACCAAAGATGTAAAGGATCTGTATGCTGAAAACTATAGAAAGCTTATGAAGGTAATTGAAGAAGATTTAAAGAAATGGAAAGACATTCCCTGCTCATGGATTGGAAGAATAAATATTGTCAAAATGTCAATACTACCCAAAGCTATCTACACATTCAATGCAATCCCAATCAAAATTGCACCAGCATTCTTCTCAAAACTAGAACAAGCAATCCTAAAATTCATATGGAACCACAAAAGGCCCCGAATAGCCAAAGTAATTTTGAAGAAGAAGACCAAAGCAGGAGGCATCACAATCCCAGACTTTAGCCTCTACTACAAAGCTGTCATCATCAAGACAGCATGGTATTGGCACAAAAACAGACACATAGACCAATGGAATAGAATAGAAACCCCAGAACTAGACCCACAAACGTACGGCCAACTCATCTTTGACAAAGCAGGAAAGAACATCCAATGGAAAAAAGACAGTCTCTTTAACAAATGGTGCTGGGAGAACTGGACAGCAACATGCAGAAGGTTGAAAGTAGACCACTTTCTCACACCATTCACAAAAATAAACTCACAATGGATAAAGGACCTGAATGTGAGACAGGAAACCATCAAAACCCTAGAGGAGAAAGCAGGAAAAGACCTCTCTGACCTCAGCCGTAGCAATCTCTTACTCGACACATCCCCAAAGGCAAGGGAATTAAAAGCAAAAGTGAATTACTGGAACCTTATGAAGATCAAAAGCTTCTGCACAGCAAAGGAAACAACCAACAAAACTAAAAGGCAACCAACGGAATGGGAAAAGATATTTGCAAATGACATATCGGACAAAGGGCTAGTATCCAAAATCTATAAAGAGCTCACCAAACTCCACACCCGAAAAACAAATAACCCAGTGAAGAAATGGGCAGAAAACATGAATAGACACTTCTCTAAAGAAGACATCCGGAAGGCCAACAGGCACATGAAAAATGCTCAACGTCGCTCCTCATCAGGGAAATACAAATCAAAACCACACTCAGATATCACCTCACACCAGTCAGAGTGGCCAAAATGAACAAATCAGGAGACTATAGATGCTGGAGAGGATGTGGAGAAACGGGAACCCTCTTGCACTGTTGGTGGGAATGCAAACTGGTGCAGCCACTCTGGAAAACAGTGTGGAGGTTCCTCAGAAAATTAAAAATAGACCTACCCTATGACCCAGCAATAGCACTGCTAGGAATTTACCCAAGGGATACAGGAGTACTGATGCATAGGGGCACTTGTACCCCAATGTTCATAGCAGCACTCTCAACAATAGCCAAATTATGGAAAGAGCCTGATGAATGGATAAAGAAATTGTGGTTTATATACACAATGGAGTACTACATGGCAATGAGAAAGAACGAAATACGGCCCTTTGTAGCAACGTGGATGGAACTGGAAAGTGTGATGCTAAGTGAAATAAGCCATACAGAGAAAGACAGATACCATATGGTTTCACTCTTATGTGGATCCTGAGAAACTTAACAGAAACCCATGGGGGAGGGGAAGGAAAAAAAAGAAGAGGTTAGAGTGGGAGAGAGCCAAAGCATAAGAGACTGTTAAAAACTGAGAACAAACTGAGGGTTGATGGGGGGTGGTAGGGAGGGGAGGGTGGGTGATGGGTATTGAGGAGGGCATCTTTTGGGATGAGCACTGGGTGTTGTATGGAAACCAATTTGACAATAAATTTCATATATTGAAAAAAAAATGACATAGGTGCATAACTATAATAACATGCATATAATTGCAGTGGATTTGTAGAATCTAGAATTCCTAAATCTGTAGGAAGTTTTATCTTTTTTTTTTTTTTTATGAGAGAGACAGAGTGAGTGAGAGAGAGAGAGACTGTACTTGTGCAGATGCACATGAGCAGGGTAGGGGCAGAGGAAGAGGGGGTGAATATTAAGCAGGCTCCATGCTCAGCACAGAGCCTGACATCGGGGTCAATCTCATGACCATGAGATCATGACCTGAGCAGAAATCAAGAGTTGGAAGCTTAACTGACTGAGCCATCCAGGCACCCCTATCATTATGTTTTTAATCTTGTCATTTAACATCAGAACTTCTCCATGTTGAAAGAGATGTGTTAATTTAGGCAAAAAGTAAATATTTGATAATATTTGTTATACATTATCTTGTCAGGATGAGAGTAAAATACAACCTCATTTGAAATTTAATAAAATCTTATTCCACTCCAGAAATTAACAGATCAAAATGGCATTCAGAAAAGTTTTTCAATGCTTTCATCTGTAAAAAGTAAATATTCGATCCAGGGGTGCCTGGGTGGCTCAGATGGTTGGGCATCCAACTTCGGCTCAGTCATGATCTCACAGCTTGTGAGTTGGAGCCCCGCATTGGGCTCTGTGCTGACAGCTCAGAGCCTGGAGCCTGCTTCAGATTCTGTGTCTCCCTCTCTCTCTGCCCCTCCCCTGCTCATGCTCCATCTCTATCTCAAAAATAAATAAAAACATTAAAAATTTTTAAAAAATAAAAATAAATAAATAAATAATATTAGATCCAGCGCGTGTGTGTGTGTGTGTGTGTGTGTGTGTGTGTGTGTGTGTTTACTTTTATATGTATATAGATAAATATGTATGAGCACTAGGAACATCTTGTTTCCAGTGTTTGGTCATTGACACCAATTCCTGACACAGAATCCCTAACTTCCTTGGAGTTTCATGCTTGATGTCATTTTCTTGTGTTCCAGTGAGGTGATTCTTGGTGGTTTCCTGGATGGTGGCTGGTTACCAAAATGACCAAGCAATGTTTAGAAGCTTAGAATTTTCAGCTCCAGCCCATTGTCTAGAGAGGGGAGAGGGGCTGAAAATGAAGTTAATGATCTATCATGCCTATGTGATGAAGCCTCCAAATAAGCTCCCCAAAATACAACAGGGTTTGAATAGCTTCCAGGTTGTTGAACACAGGCAGGTGCTCGGTGACTGGCAAGGCCCTCAGAGTACATGGAAGCTCCGTGCCTCTTCTGACATACTTTGCCCTACACATGCCTTCCATCGGGATTTCATCTGTATCCTTTATCATATCCTTTTACAATAAAGTGGTAAACAATAAGTAATTTTTTCTTTTTTCCTCAAATCTGTGAATCACTCTAGCAAGCTAATTAAACCCAAGGAGGGGGTGATGGGAACTTCTAATTTATAGCCAATAACTCAGAAGCATGGTTGGCAACCTGGACTTGTGATTGGCTTCTGAAGTTTTTGGGGGGTAGCAGTCTTGTGAGTCTGAGCCCTTTACCTGTGGGATCTGACACTAACTACAGGCAGATAGTGTCAGAATTAAGGACACTCGGTGGGTGTTGACAAATTGCATGATGTGGGAGAAACCTCCACACATCTCATGCCAGATGTGTTGTAAGAATAATAGTACTGTGAGAGTAAACTGAAACACAGAAGAAGGACTAGAGTTTTCCTACACTATAGATTATATACATAACTTAAGCCACTTAAACTGTAGTGGTTGTATGAGAGGATTTATTTGTTCAGAATATCATTTAGAGGGGTGTGTGTGTGTGTTGAGAGAGAGAGTGAAAGAGAGAGAGAGAGAGAGATACATGTCATATATATCAATTGATGATGTAAGAAACTAAAAAAAATATATAGATGAAATCAGGAATTGACATTGGCTAATAAAATCAGAAAAGATCATTAAAGACTAATATAATCTGATAAGGATATCAAATATTGCTTAGCTACATGACTAGGACATCACTTTGCCAAATAGCATAGTAAATTCTCTGTTTTTATTTTACTCATCTATCAGTGACTTGGACCCAGCTCAACCTTCTTTACTCTTGACTTTCCTAATTGGCTTCCATGGCACACTGTCTTAGTTTTTCTCTTAAGTCCCTGAAGCTCCTTTTTAGGCCTCTTTTCTGGTTTTTCCATATCCCCTCCATCTCTAGACATTGATATGTTACCTCTTTAACCCTTAATATCTCTTCCTTTCCAAGCTATACTCATTTTTTAAAATATGGTCCTCATGTGGTTCAGCATCAACATCACTTAACAACTGGTTAGAAATGCAGATTTTTCAGGACCACCCAAATTTTTAGAATCAGAATCTGGAGTGGAGCTCAGGAATCTGGGTTTAACAATCCCTCCAGGTGGTTCTTATAAGTGCTGAAACAAGAAGCTCTGCTCTGGGTAACAGCATCCATACCTATTGCTCTAAACCATTTACAGGCTGGTGATTCCAGTATTTAATACGTACAGTCCCATCTTCAACTTTAATGCCTTCAGACTAAAAGTTTTAACTACCTCATTAAAACTTGAATTGGGATGGTCTACAGGCTCCTCAAAATGAACATGTCCAAAATTAATTCCTGAAATCCTCTCTCTCCCCCAAACAGTTCCTCTCATGGTCTTCTGTAGATTTATTTGTCTTCTTCCTTTGGTCCAGCCAAATCTTTTGGATCCATTGTTGACTTCTGTCTTTTTCTCATTTCCCACAGCAAATCTATCGGCCAATTTTCTAAGCAATAATTTCAAAATTCATTTTGCCATTTAAACCACTACCATACTCTCCAATCTGTGAAGGACTAAAGGTACTGGGAAATTAAGGAAATTATTTATTTAAGGCTGATGCAATAATGAGAATGGTCATTAGTAAAGAATATCTCAAAGAAAAGGAAGGGTGCTTGGGATTGTGTAGAGGTAGTTAACAAGGGAGTCCTTGTTGAGTCTTATGAAAGCCATAGGAGAACAGGGTGGTCCTTTATGGTTGCCCATGTTCCAGAGCACAAACAAATGAGAGGATTTCTTAACTGTTGCTGCTTTTCAGGAGTACAAGTCTTAGATAAAATTCAGCATTTTCAAAGCCATCATCATCCCCCCTAACAGGATAATGTAATAGCATACACCCTGATTCACTTCATCCTTACTCCCCATCTTGTCTATTTTATATGCAGATTGATGGTTTGAAAACATAAGTAAGTCATGCTATTCTTCTCTTTACAATCCTCACATGTCCTCCAAAATTACATGTAGGAAAATCCAAAATTCTCATCATGCCCTAAAATATCACCTGTTGTCAATCTGACCCTCAAGTCACTGTCCTATACCTTACCAAATTCTTCAGTTTTTCCTAAGCTCCAGATGCTTTACAGTAGAAGGTATTTGCTCTTCCTGTTTTCTAAAAAGCTCTTAATCCACGGGGCTTATCCACTTATTTTTTTCAGATCTCTGTTCACACATCGTCTTATTGGGCAGGTCTCTCCTAACCACCCTATAAATGAGCATCACTGTGTTCCCCACTCTCTTTATCATTCTCCTACTCTCTTTTCCATTTCTTCAAGTAATTTTCCCCCTCTGACATACATGTAATTTTGAGGGGAAGAGGGTCTGTTTACTTCTCTCCCTCCCCAATTTCAACATAAGTTCCATGAAGGCAGGGACTTTTATTTGTTTATTACTTATCTCTAGAAATTTTAAAAGTCCTTAGAATATAGTAGAGGCTCAATAATTATTTACTAAGTGAGTTGAATGAATAGCCCATGACAATTCACCAATATATTATGTTAAGGCAGAAAAAAAAATCTATGATAAATCAAATCTTAGGAAAATACACATAAAAGTGGCAAGAAAAACTGATAAGTAATTCTATGCTCATAAATATCTATATAGAAATGGATATGTAATTTAAAATATATTTAAAGCTTTAAAATATAAATAAATATATAATTTAGCTTTAATCTAAACCTTTATCATTAGCTCTTCATAGTCTGTGGTTCTTGATTCATATACGGCAAAGAAAAAATAACAAAGAGCACTGAAGATAAATAATGAGAAGCAGGAGGATAAAAAATACACAGTGGCACCAACACATGGAGAAAGTAAAAATACTTCAGTGTCAATAATGAAGCAAAAAATAATTGTTAAATGCCTCCTATATGCCAGTTCTTTCCTTCAAAGAGATTGAAGTGTCTTGGGATTAGAGAATACAAAGAGTAATCACAAAACATGAAAAGTAACTATGCTAAGTACAATTTGAAATTCTTGGTATGTAAAGAGATATGGACAAGAACCCAGCGTAATTAAATGACTTTACGTTTCCAGACTGAAATATATTATATGCCAAAGTACTGAAAGCATATATATGGTATAATGTCTTACATATGGCAGAGAATTAATTTATTAAATTTTGATAAATTTTCAGTAAATACAGTAGTTTTTAATATTATATAAGGAATCATAAAGAATATAAGATTTGTTGAGACAGGCAAAATTCTAAATTGCATAATCACATAGAAGGATTATTTGTCAACATTTAGAAATAGCTATTACTATAAATGAGAGGATTTTCATTTGGAATAGTAGTCCCAATAAACCACTTTGGTTGTTGTTGTTCTTATTAGACTGATAGTCTAGGAAGAACTACTGTATATACGCACACACTTATTCATTATAATTAACCTCTTTATACCACTGCTGCCTCTTGGCTTTTATTACTCTTTAGACCATGAATAACCTAGAAAAGGAGAAGAAATGCTCACTCATGTTTACTTTATCAAATCATAGAAACTTAAATTATGTCAATGATAAAAATTATATATATATATATATATATGTGTGTGTGTGTGTGTGTTTGTGTGGATAGATAGACAGATAGATAGATAGGTTCCATCAAGATAGTGAATGGACTCTATACTAAAGAGTATTGATTCAATATCAGCATAGCTGAATCTTAGAAAATATACCACTGAATTTTATTATCTTTTTTACATTTAATACCTTTATCAAAAATTTAATGTCCACTAATATCTTCAAACAAACAAGCACATAGCTAAAATTAATATACTTTGTATATCTAGCCAGCATGCTAATGACATAAAACTGATAAATACTTGCAAATATTATAAGTTAGAGTCAAGATTTCTTGTATATCACCACACTAGACATAGTCTCAACTGATGACATCAATTTTTATACAAAATATGAAGTATGATTTAGAACTATGCTTTTGAATTACAGTTCTGGTGCAAAATTTCCACATGGTTCAGAATACTACTAGATGTGAATACTAAAGCCTTAAGGTAGGTATCTTAGTCTTTGACTCCTTACATACCTTTTGAAATATAGCACAATATTTTGTGCAAAACAGGTATTCCTTAACTGATTACCTCAGATCAAAAAACATAAATGTCTGCTACTATCCAGGATAAGCAGACATGCCACATTCACTCACAATGATGATAAACTGAAGTGTGTGCAGAAAATGAGTGCCAACACGTGAAGATTGTGAAAACCATGTATTTTGAAAAATCCTAGAAGGAATTAGGAACCTTTATACTGGAAATAAATTTTGTAGGTGGAGTACTATAAACATTCTCAAAATTTAATTTAAAAACAAAAACTGTCATGTGGAAGAGAGATTAGATTTATTCTGTTTACTTTCAAAAGGCAAAATTAGGGCCATGTCTAATTTCTGACCTTTAGAATGTCCCTAAACAGAACTGTCTCCTTTTACAGAGCAAGTGTCATATCAGTAGAAAAAATTCAAAAGCAGACACAATTATTTTCTGTTATTGTAGAGAGGCTATTGCATTAGGTTGGAGATTGTACAGGGTGACCTGCAAAATTATTTTCAATTATGTTGTTTTATAATTATATTGCTCTAAACTGTTGAGGAACTGGAGTACTAAGCCATTGAGGAAAGAGACTCTTGTGGCTGTCTTGATCTCAGCAGCTTTTATCGTTTATGACTTTTAATCTTGGTACTTTCACTTGCGACATAATTAACCCCTTTACACTAATGCTACCACTTATCTTTTATTACCTTTAAGACCCTGAGGAACCTAGAAAAGTAGGAAGGAACATTTCTACTCATGTACCTGGGAACAGATCATAGAAACTAGAATCATGTCAATGATATAATAATAAAAATTCTAATAATATATGTGTAGCACATTTTAATTTTTAGTATGCCTTCACTTTTCAAAAAAAAACTTACATATAGTAGTAATAGTGTATTGTAGAGTACTAACTTCACATATTAATTGTTTCTGGATTCATTTTTACCTTTTTTCTTTGCATAATGAACTATAATATACACTCTCAGAGGGCCTAAAATCCTCCCGTACTTTCTTTGATGAGAATAGATGAGAAAAACTGCTAATTTGCTTTGAAGTTAATTTTTGTTTCACCCCTAGATTCTAAAGCAAACTGTTAAGATATTTTGAAGATCTTCCAGGTTATGCTGTGAATATTTTATAAAGTAGCAATTGAAAGTTTAAAAGTAAACATTTTTGGAAGGAAAAGATCAGCAGTTCAATTTCAGTGAAACTGATTACAATTACAACTGGCAGTTTTAAAGATATTTAATATAATTATTGGCCTTTGCAAATAATAGTGGTTTAAAGATTACCAATATTCTACTCCAAGAAATACATGTATATATTAAATGAATTTCTACAATAGTTTCTTTCTAGTACAGTAGTCATTCATTCATTTACTCAGTTTCTTTTGAGTGTCTGCTCTATGCTAGTCATTGCTTTGGCATTAGGGGTAAAAATAGGAACAATACATAAGGAATAATAGAACATGAAAAGATCCAGATGCAAAAGAAAACATAGATCATCTGATGAAACCAAGAAAATCAATTTGGTTGGGGCACAGAATGTGGATTAGAAGCTGATGTTAGAAATGAGACTATTGGGGCACCTGGGTGGCTCAGTCGGTTAAGCATCTGACTTTGGCTCAGGTCATGATCTCATAGCTCGTGAGCTAGAGCTCTGCTTCTGACAGTGTGGAGCCTGTGTGGGATTCTCTCTGTCTCCCTCTCTCTCTGCCCCTCATTCACTCGCACCTTATCTCTTTCAAAAATTAAAAAAAAAAGGCTTCATGCTAATACTACTAAAAAAAGAAATAAAACTGCTGTGGTGAGGAGGGGTAAGATTATGAGTAAAATTGCCTATGATATGAGGTTCAGAGATAAGTTTTTTAATCAATAATGTAATATGATTTTCATGTTAGAAAGATCACTGTATAAAATAAGTCAAAATTGGAAACTTGCATCTGCTATGAAATATGAGTTTGATTACCCCAACTCTATGAAGGAGGAAGTATAGCAGAGGTTGGTGGGGAGAAGATATTGATGTGGAGTGGGGGTCAACATTAAAGACAAAGAAAAACTAAGAGGTCAGAGTAGAAATCCAGGTTAAAGATGATGGTGTCCTGTGTAAGGAGGGAAAACTGTTCCCTTCTTCCCTTCTAGATTCTTTGACTAGTCTAATAATTAAATTAACATAAGATAAATTAACAGGAGAAAACAAATTTAATTTCATATGTACAGGAGCCCCATAAAAAATATTATGAGACTCCAAGGCAGTCAAGCAACTGAGGCTTCTATGTACGACCCTGAGCTAAGGGGAAAGGGAGTTGAAGTTCATGGGTTCAAAGGGGAGGAAGTCAATTCACAAGAAGATGAAAAGAGCTAATGTTTGGTAAAGACATGCTTGCCATGGCATGCACATAAATCCTTGTTATATAAAAAGTTGTCTCTGGCAATAGCTCTCTTCCTGGGACATGCTCCCTGTCCAAATTCTTTTAGGCAATTAAGGGGAGGGTAAAAAGCTTTTCCTGAATTTGCCAGGTCTTAATTGCGTTCAACTCAGAACAATCCACTTGCCAAAATGGCACATTTGGGGGGGGGGGCATATTCTGCTCCCCCTAACTTGGGTCACAGAATTAAAAGAGGTTAGTGGACATAACTGAATAATTTAGAACAGCACAATTCAATAGAAATATGATGCAAGTTGTTTAGGTAGTTTTACGTTTTCTTGTAGCTACATTAGAAAAGGAAAAAAAAACAAGTGAAATTAATTTTAATAATAATAACATATTTAACCTCAAATATAATCATTTCACAAGTAATCAATATAAAACAATTCCTAAGGAGATATTTCACATACATTTTTGTTACTAAGTATTCAAAACTCACATCCCAATTCAGACACTAAATTTTCTATCAGAAATACTTTATCAATACTTACATTTCATAAAATTTGAAAAGATTGTTTACATAGTGTACTTCTTCAAAATGTACATAAAAGTTTTCCAATAACTGAAACAAGTATTGTGATGTTGTGACTTATAAAAATAAATATGTCTTTGGTCTTCATCCCCATTTTTGGCACAGAACTCCTAAAATCCTTGGAATTTCCTAAGTGGTAAGAGCTATAAAAGTGTCTCTTATTATGTTAATAAGGTGACTTTTGGAAGGAACCAAAGAATGGAGCTTGTTGCCAGAACCAGTCATGTGATTAGAGGTTGTAACTTTGAGTTCCACCTCCCAGATTTCCAGAAAAGGGAGGAGACAACAGGTTGCACTGGTTGCCAATAGCCAATGACTTAATAAATCCTGTCTGTGTGATGAAGCCTCCACAAAACTCAAAAGGACAGGATTTGGAAAGCTCCCAGTTTGCTGAAATCATGGAGATTTGAGGAGAGTGGCAGGTTCAGAGAGCATGAGAGCTCCATGCCATTTCCCCACACCTTGTTCTATGCATCTCTTCATCTGGGTGTTCCTGAGTTATAGCTATTCATATTAAACTTATAATCTGGTGAGTAAATGATTTTCTTATTTCTGTGAGCTGCTTTAGCAAATTAATTGAACCCCAGGAGGAGATCATGGGAATCTCCATCTCCCAGTTGGTCAGAAGCACAGGTGACAACCTGGACTTGTGACTGGCGTCTAGTTTGTTTGTGTGTGTAGGTGGGGGACAGCCTTGGGAACTGCACCTTATCCTGTGGGATCTGATGCTATCTCTAGGTAAATAGTGTCAGAATTTAATTGAATTGTAGGATACCCAGCTGGTCGTGGAGAATTGTTGGTGGTGTGGGTTGGAATTGACTGATAAGAACCTTTAAGTGTCAATTTAAACATTTAAATTTAAATTGAGAAAAATTCCATAAAATCTAAAATTCAATTTTTCGGTTTTCCCTGATCACATTTTAGTTGCTCAATAGCTGTAAGTATTGGCTACCATATAGTATATTGGCTACCGAATAGTATAGTGAAAATTTAGAAGATATATAGAAAGAAAAAAAGAACACTTGGTGTAAGAATAGATATGGTGGAAAAGGAAATGGAATGGCCAAGTGTTGAGGCCAGGTGTTCTGACTTTGGCACTTTAGTGGATGGTAGACTCTCTCAGTGCGATAGAGAATGTAGCAGGAGGAGCATTTGGGTGAGATTAAGGGAGACCAGAATGCTGATAAATACTGAACGTAATTTTGAAAGAGAGATTTTTCAGTATATAAGCTTTTAACTTCAAATTGAATTGTGGTGCAGTGCATACAAAATCTCTAGCACATCTCTGAAAGCTTGCAATCAATAAACTATTGTTTAAGGAATAAAATAATACAGTTGCCATTGCTTTGCTCCATTCTGACTAAAAATGTCCGAGCATTACTATATTTAAAAATGTGAAATCGGTGATTTTTCCTTTTGTTGTCTTCTCATCTGCCTAATCATTAGTCTTTTCTATTCTTCATTCTAGAACGTTATCACCCAATTGTTTTCCATAAAGTTTTTCTTCATAAGAAGAATAGTTTCTGATTCTAAATCCTGAAGGGCATTCAGAGAATTAAAGCACATTAATACAGTTAGAGTTATATTGTATCTTTCATAAATAATTTATGAGGAAACCTACCTTTTAGGGTAAATTTACCAAAAATGAACATACTATCAAATCAGTCAACTTAATTTGTAGGAAGACAAAAAAAGTATGTAAGGCATTTCATGTATCAATTTTTATGAGGAGTTTAAATGTCATTAATTGTAATCACTTTTAATCAAGACAATGAAAAAATAGGGGTGCCTGGGTGGCTCAGTTGGTTAAACATCTGACTCTTGGTTTTGGCTCAGGTCATGATCTTGCTATTCATGGGATCATGCCCCACGTCAGGCTCTGCACTAACAACACAGGGCCTGCTTGGGATTCTCTCTGTCCCTGTCTCTCTGTCCCTTCCCCTCCCCTGCTCATGCTCTCTGTCTCTTTCTCAAAATAAATAAATAAACTTTTTAAAAAGACAATAAAAAATTTCAAAAGATAATTAATATTCATTGATAATTATATATGCAGACACTTGAAAGTTTATAATAGTAAATCCTTTTAACAAATGTATATATTGTGATGCCCATTTACAGGTGAAGAAACTGAGGCTTGAATTAAGAGCTAGAATCCAAGTCTACATGACATTAAAAAGTTCATTCAGTATTTTTTGGTCCTTTTTGGCTGGTTCATTGGTTTTTGTCAGTAAACTTTTAATTTTAGAATAGTTCTATATTTGCAGAAAAATTTCAAAGATAACAGAGAGTTCTTAAATACCTTAGTAAATGCACTAGCTTGTATTAGTAGAGCATACTTGTCACAAGTAATAAACCAATATTGATATATTATTAACCCCAAAGTCTATACTTTATTCAGAATTTTTTAGTTTCTACCTAATGTCCTTTTTCTGTTCCAGGATCCAATCCAGGTTACCAAATTGCATTTAATCATTATCAAAGAAAACACAGAGCCAGGCAATAGTTAAAACAGTAAAATAGATTTTATTCAAGAACTACTGTCATAGGAGAAGAGTCCTCAGTGCATAACTGGGTTTAATCCTGAATATGACATGGCAACTGGGGATTTGTAGCCAAGGAGCAAGGTGGACATCAGTGGATGGAAAACTCTTAAAAGGAAACATGAGGGGTAAAGGGAGGATTCTGGTTAATTGGCCTTACAGGATTCTTGCCAAGGGCATCCAGGTTGATTAGATCATCTGGGGCTTGATAGAGGATGAAGAATTAGATCAGATATGGTAGGGGATCAGATATTGAATTGGGGGGGGGGGGAGTTCCCTCTGACTGACTTAATAAGATCCTTGCTCTAACTTGGCAGTACAGACCCCACAAGTACAGACACCAAGGCCCAGGTTGAGGCCTAAAGGGCTTAGAGGAGCCTAACTAGAATTAGGTTGGGAAGGGAGTCTTGGCATCAGCGTGTATGTTTAGGCTACTCTTGGCAATGATGGTTCTCAGCCTTACCTTGCTTTTGATGACTTTGTGCATTTTAAGAAATGCTGATCAGGTATTTTATAGAATATCCTTCAATTTGGATTGTTCTGAGTGTTTCTTATATTTAGAATTGGGTTATGTATTTGTGTAAAGTTCCATTTTCATCACAGCATATCAAAGGTGCATATTCTCAACATGACTTGTCATTGTCAATGTTGACCTTAATCACTTGGCTTAGGTAGTGTTTGTCAGGTTTCTCCACTTACAGTGACTTCTTTTGTGCTTTCCATATTGTGATCTTTAAAAGGAAGTCACTATGCACAAGCCACAGTGCAGTAGTGAGGGTTAGGCACTACCTCATTAGGGTGTAGTATCTACATAAATTATGTATATGTGATATTCTTCTACATTCATTTATTTGTTTACTCAATCATTTAATTATTATTATA